>NW_025334636.1:0-373627 GCF_014858855.1 Bufo gargarizans | reverse complement strand
TTATGGTGAGGCACTGTTTAGGTGGCTCAATTATGGTGGGGCACTGTTCGGATGGCTCAGTTATGGTGGGACACTGGATAGCTCAGTTATGGTGGGACACTGTTTGAATGGTTAAGTTATGATGGGGCACTTTTTGGATGGCTCAGTTATGGTGGGGCACTGTTTGGATGGCTCAGTTATGGTGGGACACTGTTTGGATGGCTCAATTATGGCGGGGCACTGCTTGGATGGCTCAGTTATTGTGGGCAACTATTTGGATGGCTTATTTATGGTGGGGCACTATTTAGAATGCTCAGTTATGGTGGGGCACTGTTTGGGTGCCTCAGTTATGGTGGCACACTGGATGACTCATTTACGGTGGAGCACTGTTTGGATGGCTCAGTTATGGTGAGGCACTGTGTGGCTGTCTTACTTACAGTTGTGCATGGTGTGGATTTCTCATTTATGGTGGGACACTCTTTGGATGGCTCAGTAATGGTGGGGCACTGTGTGGTTAACTCACTTATGATGGGGCAATGTATGGCTGGTAGTTTTATGGAAAGGCATTGTTTGTGATGCTGGCACTTTTGTGGTAGGCACAGAAGGTGGTCTGTGTCTGCACTGTAGTTTATCAGTTATGAAATATTCTGTATTATATAAACTACATTGGCAAGCACAATACATATACATGGTCTCCTCTTTTCTGGAGTGCTGAATGAGGGGGTAAAAATGGATTTCCACTAGTGCAGCATGCCTGGGTGACAGATTTGACAGAATAAGCTACACAGACTTTCCCCTGATGACACAAGTCTCTAGTTTAGCAGCTCCATTAGGGTTTCTCCACTAGGGACAATTCCTACCTGCTTGAAGAGGTCCCTTGACAGTAGGCTTGTTTGCAATGACTGCAAGCAATCAACTGTAATCTGTGTGGAAACCTGTAAGTAAATGTTCTGTTTCCCTGCGGCACCACCACAGGGATAATTAAGCATTACACTGTGTCCATTTATATAAGTGGCTTGTCTGTGTAATGCAGGACACAACAGGTCCTCCAGATCAAGAGGTGCTCTCAGGTTTGGACTGGCCCACCAGAATACCAGAGGATCCTATTTGAGCGCAGGTTATGATACAACAATGATCCCCAAAGCTCTAGAAGAAAATAATCCAATTGGCTGCCTTTGGAGCCAATCACTTGTCATTAGGTTCTATTTCTTTGATTAAGAACCTATTAAACTTTATTGATTATATAGGGGTTGAGCCTCAAGAATAAGTTCCTCTGGTGGACCCCAGGAAAACCAGTCCGATGAATGCAAAGCCCTTTGCCTCTGTTCTGGGACAAGTGCCGATATTCGCCTGTGCGCTAATAAAATCGCCTTACAAAGATTTGCGCCTCAATCACTTTCTAGGCAATGTGAGTAAGATCTGAGCTTTTGGACTTTTGGGAATCAATCGAGAAACAGTGGGGGGTGATGACAGTAGTTGACAGAGTACAAATCAATGTAATCTGTAAGGTGGAAACTAAAATAAAAAATACGAATATTCGTAAATCGAATTTTACGAAGTTCGAAGTATTCGCGAATATGGTGCCATACTATATGAATGCACATGCACAGGCCTTTGCCTCTGTTCTGGGGACAAGTGTAGATATTCGCATGTGCGCTAATAAAATCGCCTTACGAAGATTCGCAACTCAATTCACTAATGTATGAATGCAAAGCCCTTTGCCTCTGTTCTGGGACAAGTGCCGATATTCGCATTTGCGCTAATAAAATCGCCTTACGAAGATTCGCGCCTCAATCACTTTCTAGGCAATGTGAGTAAGATCTGAGCTTTTGGACCTTTGGGAAACAATCAATTATATGTGTACTGTAATTTTGTGGAAAAAAAAAAAAAAACAATATTCGTTTTTACGAATATATAGCACTATATTCGAAATATTCGCGAAATCGCGAAGTTGCGATATTCGCGAAAAAAATTCGCTTTTCGAATATTCGCGCTCAACACTAGTTTTGAGTTAGGAATCAAGCTGTTCAATAGTAACATAGTAACATAGTAACACAGTATATAAGGCCAAAAAAAAGACATCTGGCCATCCAGTTCGGCCTGTTATCCTGCAAGTTGATCCAGAGGAAGGCAAAAAAAAAACTGTGAGGTAGAAGCCAATTTCCCCCACTTTAGGGGAATAAAAAATTCCTTCCCGACTCCAATCAGAATAACTCCCTGGATCAACGACCCCTCTCTAGTAGCTATAGCCTGTAATATTATTACGCTCCAGAAATACATCCAGGCCCCTCTTGAATTCCTTTATTGTACTCACCATCACCACCTCCTCAGGCAGAGAGTTCCATAGTCTCACTGCTCTTACCGTAAAGAATCCTCTTCTATGTTTGTGTACAAACCTTCTTTCCTCCAGACGCAGAGGATGTTCCCTCGTCACAATCCTGGGGATAAATAGATGATGGGAGAGATCTCTGTACTGACCCCTGATATATTTATACATATTAATTTGATCTCCCCTCAGTCGTCTTTTTTCTAAAGTGAATAACCCTAATTTTGATAATCTTTCAGGGTACTGTAGTTGCCCCATTCCAGTTATTACTTTATTTGCCCTCCTCTGGACCTTCTCCAGCTCTGCTATGTCTGACTTGTTTACAGGAGCCTAGAACTGTGCACAGTACTCCATGTGTGGTCTGACTAGCGATTTGTAAAGTGGTAGGACTATATTCTTATCACGGGCATCTATGCCCCTTCTGATGCAACCCATTATCTTATTGGCCTTCGCAGCAGCAGCTGCCTGACACTGGTTTTTGCAGCTTAGTTTGCTGTTTATTAAAATTTCTAGATCCTTTTCCATGTCAGTGTTACCGAGTGTTTTATCATTTAGCATGTACGGGTGACTTGCATTATTCCTTCCCATATGCATAACTTTACATTTGTCAGTGTTAAACCTCATCTGCCACTTATCTGCCCAAGCCTCCAATCTATCCAGATCCCTCTGTAGTCGTATACTGTGCTCTTCAGTGTAAATTACTTTACATAGTTTAGTGTCATCTGTGAAAATTGATACTTTTACTATGCAAGCCTTCTACAAGATCATTATCAAATATATTGAAGAGAATAGGGCCCAATACTGACCCGTGAGGTACCCCACTAGTGACAGTGGCCCAATCTGAGTGTGTACCGTTAATAATCACCCTCTGTTTTCTATCCCTCAGCCAGTTACTTACCCACATACAGACGTTTTCTCCCAGTCCGAGCATTCTCATTTTATATACTAACCTTTTATGTGGTACAGTGTCAAATGCTTTGGAGAAGTCCAGATATACGACATCCGTTGATTCGCCGCTGTCAAGTCTAGAACTTACCTCCTCAGAAACTGATTAAATTAGTTTGGCATGACCGATCCCTCACGAAGCCATGCTGATATGGCGTTATTTGCTTATTTCCGTTGAGATGCTCTAAGATAGCATCTCTTAGAAAACCTTCAAACAGTTTACCCACAGCAGATGTTAAACTTACCGGCCTATAGTTTCCAGGCTCCAATCCTGTGGGACATTCCCTGTCAGTATAGAGTCCGCAAATATCAGAAATAAGGGTCTGGCTATGACATTACCTAATTCCCTTAGGATACGGGGGGGTGTGCCATCCGGTCCTGGCGATTTGTCTATTTTAATCTTTTTAAGTCGCTGATGTACTTCTTCCTGGATCAGACAGGACACTTTTAATGGGGAATTTATTTTCCTCAGTGAATACATTGGAGAAAAAAATATTTAACAGCTTTGCTTTCTCCTCATCGATCCCTGTGACTCCCCCCTCATTACTCTTTAAAGGGCCGACACCTTCAGATTTATACTTTTTAACATTTATATAATTGAAGAACATTTTAGGGTTAGTTTTGCTCTCTTTGGCAATTAATCTCTCGGTCTCTAGTTTGGCCACTTTTATTAGTTTTTTACATGTTCTATTTTTTTCCTTATAGTTTTTCAGTGTCTCCATGCTACCCTCCTGTTTTAGTGATTTATATGCTTTTGTTTTGTCATTTATTGCTTTCTTTACAGTTCTATTTATCCACATTTCTTTCTTTTTGTTCCTTAACCTTTTATTCCCATACGGTATGTACCTCTCACAATGAGTTTTTAGGATGTTTTTAAAGATATCCCATTTTGTGGCTGTATTCTTTTTTTTTTAGGACTTTGTCCCAAATAGTTAGGCCTATGGCCTGTCTTAGTTGGCTAAATTTAGCTTTTTTGAAGTTTGGTATTTTTGTTCCTCCCTGTAGAAACGCTCTTTTGAATGATAATTGGAAGGTTATTACTTTATGGTCACTATTTCCAGGTGTCCCCCGACCTGAACGTCTGTTGTTCTGTCAGGTCTATTTGTTAATACTAAGTCCAGTATGGCCGTCCCTCTAGTCGGGTCCTGAACAAGTTGGGAGAGGTAATTGTCTTTGGTTATTGCCAAGAACCTGTTTCCTTTATGAGATATACAAGTTTCAGTTTCCCAGTCTATATCTGGATAGTTGAAGTCCCCCATAATAACCACCTCATTATGATTTGCCGCCTTGTCAATCTCATTTAGTAGTAGATTTTCAGTGGACTCTGGTATTTTAGGTGGTTTATAGTAAACTCCTACTAGTAATTTATTGTTGTTTTTAGCTCCATGTATCTCTACCCACAGTGACTCCACATGTTCATGTCCCTCACTTATATCTTCCCGGAGTTTGGGCTTTAGACCGGACTTTACATAATGTCAGACCCCTCCCCCTCTCCAGTTTTGACGATCCTTTCTAAACAGACTGTAACCCTGTACATTAACTGCCCAGTCATAGCTATCATCCAGCCATGTCTCAGTTATTCCCACAATGTCATAGTCCTCCTCACACATCACTAATTCCAGCTCCCCAGTTTTATTAGTCAGGCTTCTGGCATTAGTATACATACATTTCAGAGGTTTATGTATATTTTTTACCCTACACCTTTCCTTCTGAACTGTTCTAGTCCCTCCTTCCATTCCTCTGCCAGTCCCACTACCTTGCCCCCGGTCTCTATCTGCACTATCTTCCCCTCCTATAGTGAAATTTCCCTCCCCCCAGTCCCTAGTTTAAACACTCCTCCAACTTTCTAGCCATCTTTCTCCCCAGCACAGCTGCCCCTTCCCCATTGAGGTGCAGCCCGTCCCTACGATAGAGCCTGTAGAAAATAGCGAAGTCGCCCCAGTTCTCCAGGAACCCAAACCCCTCCTTCCTACACTAGTTCTTGAGCCACTTGTTAATCTCCCTAATCTCCCACTGCCTTTCTTGTGTGGCTCGTGGTACAGGCAGTATTTCAGAAAATACTTGCCCTAAGCTTTTGACCTAAATCCCTGAAATCATTTTTAAGGACTCTCCACCTACCTCTAACTTTATCATTTGTTCCGATATGGACCATGACCGCTCGATCTTCTCCAGCCCCTCCCAGTAATCTGTGAACCCGATCCGCGATGTGTCGAACTCTAGCGCCAGGGAGACAGCACAGTGTTCGGTGATCACGGTCTTTGTGACAGATTTCCCTATCTGTTCCCCTACCTAATAATGGAGTCTCCCACTACCAGCACCTGTCTGGCCCGCCCTGCTCTCCTGGTCCCCTGATTACTGGAGCTGACATCCCCTGACTGGCAGAGGAAGTGTCCAGCTGTAGCAGTGCCATCCCTGGACTGACATCCCCCTCATCTGCCAAACGTGCAAACTTGTTGGGGTGTGACAGATCAGGGCTTGCCTCCCTGGCACTCTTCCCTCTACCCTGCTTTCTAACTGTTACCCAGCTAGCTACCTCACTTTCCTCAGCCTCCTCTCTGTCACCCTCCCCCTCATCTACCCCAAAGAGTGCTTGCTCGGTGAGAAGCAAACTCTTTTGCAAATTGTGTTCATAGTAAGGAAATTACACCCAAAAATGTCTGTCTGATGCTTTACCAAAGCTGGACTGGAGTGACCAATCCAGTCAGGTGACTCTGTTTTTTAAGAGCTGGTAGTCTCAGGAGGAAAAGATTACAAGATTTTAGGAGTGGGATAATTGAGCTCTTTAGGTCTACTAGACCAGCTGCGTGGCTTACCTCTGCTGATTTCCACAGCACCTATTACATCCAGTTGCTTAGTAGCCAGGTGCCATCTAGGTTCCTGCAATGGCTTCTGGGGGGTTCCAGCTGTGGCTTTTCTTCACTGACTACACTAAAGCTACGGGTGACAAGAAAACTGGCACTTGAAGATGACATTAAGCTTCAGGTGCAACATATTGCATGCTGATTGAGGTGGTTACCAAGTCTTGTACTTATTATGTAAACTAGTGATGAGTGGTAGGGGTCATATTTGAATTTGCGATATTTCATAGAATATTCGTAGAATATTCGCAAATTCAAATATTTGTGAGGCGTAGTGTTAATTGCGAATTTTCGTAATGCTAATTTTTGTAATGAGAATCAATGAGATAGTGAAAACTCAGATCCGATGGTATATTCTAACCCCCAGGCGTTCCCATGGAGACGGGGACGCTTGTCGGGGAGGAGTATGCCAAAGTGGAACAACTGTACAGATAAAAAATAATAATACGAATATTCTAAAAAACTAATATATTTGTTTTTTAGAATATTTTTGATATTCTAAAACAAGAATATATATTAATATAGCGAATATCTAAAAAAACAATGTAGAACAATTTAGCTAATATAGTGCTATAATCTTTTTTTTAATAGTTGAGAAAAAAAGACAACTATTAGACAAAGAAGATTATAGCACTATATTAGCTAAATTGCTCTATATTAATTTTTTTCGAATATTCGCTATATTGCTATATTCTGTTCAGATATATGATGATCCGGATCGTATTGCTCTGGCAAGACTACGTCTTTTATGCCAGGGTAAACAGTCCGCAGAGATATACTGTTCAGAATTTCGGAGATGGGAACCTGATACTAGTTGGAATGATGCTGCACTCCGAAGTCAATATTTCCATGGTCTTTCAGAGGGATTGAAAGATGCATTTGCCTTTCAAGAGAGACCTACCTCCTTGGACTCTGCCATGTATCGGGCCGTTCGTATTGACAGGCGTCTTAGAGAGAGAGGAGACATCACTCTTTCCTGTCATACTCAGTCCAAGGACAGTGCAGCAGTCTCATTCAGTGCACAGGGGTCTCAGTCGCTCTCAATTCCTTCTGAGCAGGAGCCCATGCAGCTGGGGTTTGCTTGCCTCTGACAATAGAAGATTCAGCTCTCATAGGAAGGTTTGTTTCTGTTGTGGAGGTATAAATCATTTGGCAAATGTTTGTCCCTCTAGGAGATTCAGGCAGTTTTTTTTAGAGTAATAAAGAAACAAAAAGAAAAAAAAAATGTTCCATCTGTTACTATTGGCAAGGTTGATGCGGAAATGAAAGGTTTTCCGTTTGCTTGTAGTTCCCGTTTTGTCCTACTGGCGCTAGAGAGCAAGAACATTTTTTGTGAGATTTTTGTAGATAGTGGAGCAGCTGTCAATCTCATTGATAATAAATTTGCTGTAACTCATGGTTTCCAGGTATGCACTTTGGGAAAGGATATACCTGTTTTTGCTATTTATTCCGTTCCACTTTCTCAGAAATCGTTAAAGGGCATAGTTCACAATATCCGTTTGATTGTGAGTGATGCTCATGTTGAGGATGTGTTATGTTTCGTCCTAAGCGGGTTGCCTACTCCTATAGTGTTGGGGCTACCCTGGTTCACTAAACATAACCCCACCATTAATTGGCAAGCGAGGCAAATAAATGGTTGGAGTGAATTTTGCAGAGAGAATTGCCTCACGACATCTGTTTCAGAGGTTTCTACTAAGACTGTACCATCTTTTCTCTCTGAATTTTCGGATGTGTTTTCTGAGAGTGGTGTTCAGGACTTGCCCCCTCTAGTACGAGGGAGTACGATTGCCCTATTAATCTCACCCCAGGCGCCAAGCTGCCTAAATCTTGTTTATACAATCTCTCCCAACCTGAAAGGGTCGCTATGCGTGCTTATATCTCTGAGAGTCTGAGAAAGGGACACATACGACCCTCGAAGTAACCTGTTGCCGCTGGTTTTTTCTTTGTTAAGAAAAAAAGATGGTTCATTAAGACCATGTCTGGATTTCAGGGAGCTGAACAGTATTACAATTCGTGATCCTTATCCGCTGCCTCTGATCCCGGACCTGTTTAACCAGATTGTTGGGGCTAAAGTTTTTTCCAAGTTGGATCTAAGAGGGGCATACAACCTGGTCAGGGTCAGAGAAGGAGACGAATGGAAGATGGCCTTCAATACCCCTGAGGGCCATTTTGAGAATTTGGTTATGCCTTTTGGTTTGATGAATGCTCCAGCCGTCTTTCAGCATTTTGTGAACAGCATTTTTTATCATTTAATGGGGAAATTTGTATTTGCGGTTCCAGAAATTCAATTTCTGGGGTTTCTTCTCTCCGCTTCTGGTTTTCGCATGGACCCCGAGAAGGTCCGCGCTGTGCTTGAGTGGGAGCTTCCTGAGAATTAGAAGGCGCTGATGCGTTTTTGGGGTTTTGCCAATTATTGCAGGAAGTTTATTTTGAATTATTCCTCTGTTGTTAAACCACTCACTGATATGACTAGAAAGGGGGTAGATTTTTCCTCCTGGTCGGTAGAGGCGCGTAAGGCCTTTCCTAGTATCAAGGAGAGTTTTCCTTCCGCTCCCATCTTGGTACAACCTGATATTTCTCTGTCCTTCATAGTTGAGGTGGACTTTTCTGAGGTGGGTGTGGGTGCGGTCTTGTCTCAGGGTCCCTCTCCTGCCAAATGGCGACCGTGTGCAGGGCCGGTGCAAGGATTTTTGCCAACACAAGCAAAGCTACATTTTGGCGCCCCCCCCCCCCCCCCCCACCCACGCTTCTCCTCTCTGTGGTCCTGGTATCTTCTCTCTGCTTCAGACAATGGCTGGTTTAAGGACCATATTTTTCGCCCTCTAAGACACACCTAGGTTTTTAGGAAAGAAAAAAATATTTTCCATTACACCTCAGTCAGACCAGCAATCAGACCCCCAATGTTAATCAAACCTCAGCTTACAGCCCCAATCAGACCCCCAATGTTATCAGACCTCAGATCAGAACCCCATGTCAGACATCATCCCCCAGCCATCAGCCCCCAATGTCAGCCATCAGACCCCCATGTCACATTTCTCCCCCCCATGTCACATTTTCCGCCCTCACCGTGTGCCTTTTTCTCGAAGAAACTCTCCTCTGCAGAGAGAAATTACGATGTGGGAGATAGGGAGTTGTTGGCCATCAAGTTAGCTTTTGAGGAATGGCTAGAGGGAGCCAGACACCCTATTACCGTGTTTACTGACCATAAGAATCTGGCCTACTTGGAGTCAGCCAAGCGTCTGAACCCGAGACAGGCCAGGTGGTCTTTGTTCTTTTCAAGGTTTAATTTTGTTGTTACGTTCCGCCCTGGGGTTAAGAATGTGAAGGCGGATGCCCTGTCACGTTGTTTTCCGGGAGGTTGGAATTTTGAAGACCCGGGTCCCATTTTGGCTGAAGGTGTGGTGGTCTCTGCTCTTTATCCTGAATTGGAGGCAGGGGTTCAGGTAGCCCAGTCAGAGGCTCCTGATCTTTGTCCTCCTAGGAGGTTGTTTGTGCCTCTCACTTTAAGACACAAGATTTTTAAGGAGCACCACGATACTGTCCTTGCTGGGCACCCGGGGGCAAGAGCCACAGTGGATCTCATCGCTCGGAGATTCTGGTGGCTGGCGCTTCGTAAGTCGGTTGAGGGTTTTGTGGCAGCCTGCGAGACCTGCGCTTGTGCCAAGGTCCCTCATTCACGGCCATCAGGTCCTCTCCTTCCATTACCCATTCCTTCCCGTCCTTGGACACATCTGTCCATGGACTTCATTACGGACCTGCCTCGTTCCTCGGGGAAGACTGTGATTCTGGTGGTGGTGGACCGTTTTAGCAAAATGGTGCATTTCATTCCTTTTCCTGGCTTGCCCAATGCTAAGATGCTGGCGCAGGCATTTATTGATCACATTGTCAAATTGCATGGTATTCCTTCAGACATAGTCTCTGATAGGGGCATGCAGTTTGTTTCCAGATTCTGGAAGGCTTTCTGTTCTCGCGTGGGGGTTCGGTTGTCATTCTCTTCTGCTTTCCACCCGCAGTCGAATGGCCAGACAGAGCGCGTCAATCAGAATCTGGAGACATATCTGCACTGTTTTGTGGCAGAGAATCAGGAGGATTGGTGTTCTTTTTTGTCCCTTGCTGAGTTTGCTTTAAATAACCGTTGTCAGGAGTCCTCTGCTAAGTCACCATTCTTTGGTGCATATGGGTTTCATCCGCAGTTTGGGACATTCTCTGGAGAGAAGTCTTCTTTTTTTACCTGATGAGGACAGATTCTCCTCGTCTTTGTCATCTATTTGGAAAAGGATTCAGGATAATCTAAATAGCATGAGTGAGAGATATAAGCGTGTGCCTGGTCCAGACCTGAATGTTGGTGATCTGGTGTGGTTGTCTACTAAGAATATCAAATTGAAGGTTCCCTCCTGGAAGTTGGGTCCTAAGTTTATTGGGCCTTACAAAATCTTGTCCGTCATCAATCCTGTTGCCTACCGTCTTGATCTTCAGACTTGGAAGATCCATAATGTTTTTCATAAGTCCTTATTAAAACCTTATGTCCAACCCATTGTACCCTCGTCTTTGCCTCCTCCTCCGATTGTGGTTGATGGTAATCTTGAATTTCAGGTCTCTAGGATTATGGATTCTCGTGTTGTCCGCGGTTCTCTCCAGTACCTCGTTCATTGGGAGGGTTATGGTCCTGAGGAGAGGATGTGGGTCCCAGTGACGGACATTAAGGCCACTCGTCTCATCAGGGCTTTCCATAGGTCCCATCCTGAGAAGGGGGGCTCTGAGTGTCCGGAGTCCACTCATTGAAGGAGGGGTACTGTCACCACCAGACATCTGAGAAGCTCTGTCAGACGTTATTCAGAACCTCCTGCTTGAGGTTCCTTTTGTTTTGCTTTTGTTTTATCATCTCGTTAGCCTCTCTCAGCTGTCATGTAGTTGCACTGATTGCATCCCTTTAAATCCCTTCCCATACAGCATCACTTTGCCGTTTATACAACTTCCTGGAGTGTGTACATGCTGGATGCTACTACTGAGTCTTCTACAGATAAGTTTTGTTCATTCATTTGTGTTTTCCTGTTTGCTGGATCCCAGGTGACCCTGACTCCCTCCGTATCAAGTGTAGGGAGCTGGTGGTCGTGTCCCCTCACTATTATAGGATGTTCAGGTGTCATACAGTCGAGGAACAAGGATATGCAATCATCTACCAAAGAGATTTTTGCATAGGCTGAGCAGTAAGGGAGAGAGCCGGGTCTGTTACAGGGCTTACCCTCTGGTTCCTTAGTTTTGGATCCAGTCAGTCGGATCTTCATTTTGTGTCTTCTAGTTTCTGTACACCTTCTGTGACACATTGGCCCACAAGCTAGAAGCAGGGAGGGATCATGTGTACTGATAAAAAGAATAAATTGAATATTCGAAATTACGAATATATATCACTATATTCAAAATATTTGCGAATTCTCGAAGTGCCGATATTCACAATTTTTTTCCGCAATTCGAATATTCGTGATTAACACTAATGTAAACCCTTGATTCCTGTTCATTGTGCATTCCGTATTTTCACTAAAAACGGTGAATTTTTAAGCTTCACAACATTTTTTATTAGTAGCAAGAAGACAAGACCATCAAGGTATTTGAAAAGCAAGCAATTTTTGGGTGGAAATATCCACTAACTTTATAGTGAGCATGGTCAACGCCATAAACATACTAGACATCACTTCTTGGTTTATTTTCCAGATCCTCAGGTCACATGTGTCAACTATTTCTTAATGAAGATAGACTAAACTAAGCAATGTGTAATCTTCTTAATAAGCCGCATTTTACTTTTAGAGAGTCTCAGAAGTCTTTCATCCTCTTCTATTGATGATGGTGCGGTTGCTGCAGATGCAGCCCATCTTAAAGACTTCATGATCACTAATTGAGGTTCCCCAGTGGACCTGGGAAGTGTTTATGGTTACATCAACATGACGTTCTGCAATGAACCCCCTAGTGAGCTCAGTGCAGCACGTTTAGCTCTTGTGTGTTCAGCTGAGGAGGCATCTAATCATACACATCCTCGTATATCAAAGCAGATGTCCCCTGGTGGCCTTATCACAGAAGTTCCAGCTACAGCATTACTCATTCAAAATGTTTATTTCTACAAAAGTCAATAGAATTCATTCATGTCAGAATTCAGATCGCATAGCAACATCTCCCAATAGAGTCTCCATGATCAAACCATAAACGTCATAACGTATTTCTAAATCATAAGAACACATTTTTGGAAAAAGTCGTTGTAGCTCCCATCAACTGCGGAGGAGGATTCTTATGTTGTATGTGCACTTCTGCTGTATAAAGAACCTAGAAAGAGCCCCTAACAGTAGAGAAGGGCAGAGATAAACATACTACCTGGCTGCAATTTTTTAAACCAATTCTTCTAAGTTCATATGATCCATGTTACAAAATTGTACTATAATACAACACTATTGTACCCATGTACACCAGAAAATAACAAATATAATACCATCCTTTATGTACAAGACTATAACTACTATAATACTGTCTCATATGTACAAGAATATAATTAGTATAATACTGCTCCTATGTACAAGAATATAACTACTATAATACTGCCTCCTATGTACAAGAATATAACTACTATAATACTGCTCCTATGTACAAGAATATAAATACTATAATACTGCTCCTATGTACAAGTGTATGAGCGCTCCCCTAGATCATTACAGAAGCTGTCAGGGAGGTCTGGCACTGCTGGATGATTCCTTCTAGCTAGACATTTTTCTAGTTAAAAATATGGTAACTATAACTATTTTAATACTTCCTCCTAGGCACAAAAATATTGCTGCTATAATGCTGCTTCTATGTACAAGAATATAACTACTATAATGCTGCTCCTATGTACAAGAATATAACTACTATAATACTGCTCCTATGTACAAGAATGTAACTACTATAATACTGTCTCCAATGTACAAGAATATAACTACTATAATACTTCCCCTAGGTACAAGAGTATAACTACCTCAATACGTCCATCCCAACATAGCTGGTCTTTGGGGGTACAAAATTAGAAATTTTCTAGGGGTCCTTGTGTGTCCTAGTGCTCTCCCAAGGAATGAGGACGGAGAATCAATCTGAGACAGTGTAAACCTTCACTTTCATGGAGCACCAGAGATTCTATGATTCATCTTTTCACTATTTAGACATTATTTGGTGGAATTGTTTGGTCATATTACACTGGAAATATATTACAATATTATGTAGTTAGCAGTATTATATTGGGGGTGTTATTTAGGCACTGAGTGTCAGCATTGTAAGAGCATTTTCTGGTAGGTATTATTTGGCACTGTGTAGCGGTATGCAGATGACCTTCCCAAAGTGAAAGCCTATCCTATGTCAGTAATGAGCATGTGATGGTCAATTTCATAAATGAAAACAACTCCGAGAATGAATCCTCGGGTCTTTTAAGTTGATTTGAATTCTCAATTTGTAATGAAGTCTTTTCGCCTCCTGGCAGAGACTTAATTAAATAAGCCGCCATTTACAACGAAAATACTGTTAGCATAATTTTCTGTTTACCTCGTAATCCTGAAATGGGCTCTTAAATAGACAACAGGTGCAATTAGCGCACAAAGCGATGGCCCTGTCAGTTCATGAGATGTGAGCGTTATCATTAGAAAAAGAGGGAGAAAAAAAGTACAAAATTCAATATCAAAAATGCAGATGTGTTCTGTGATGATTACAAATGAACAGTGCCAGTACTGGCAGCTCTTCATGTACAAAAACACCACACAGTATACAATGCTTCACCGTACATAATACACAGTGTATACAGAATCGCTACTGTATGTACCCACGCTACATAACTCGAAGACCTGGCTAGAGAGGCACTGAGTGGCTCTATAGTGAGCAGTTTGAGAGCAAGGGGACCCTATGCTGTCTGTGTCTGCCCTTGATTTCGAGTGATGGGAAATCTTAATGCTTCAGCATACCAAGACATTGTGGACAACTGTACGCTTCCAACTTTTTGAAAACTGCTCGGGGAAGGTCCTTCTCTGTTCCAGTATGACTTCACCCTATTTAACAAAGCAAGCTCCATAAAAGCATTGTTGGAGGAGTTTGGTGTGAAAGAACTTGACCAGCCACACAGAGCACTGACCTCAACCCCATCCAATGTTTTTGAGATGTACTAGAATGGAGATTGAGAGCAAGGCACTCTCATCCAGCATAAGTGTCCGACCTCACGAATGATGAATGGGCAAAATTTCCAACGACACGCTCCAAAATGTTGTGGCTCAGAAACTTCATATCAATGCCTATGTATTTAGTATGGGAAGAACCTGGAGGTGGAATGTGGAAGTGTCCCAATACTTTTCTCCATATAGTGTATATCTGATAGAACTTTCCTGTGATCTAAGCATCATTCTGTGGTAGAGCAGATCTCATGGAGCTTTAGCCTACCATTCCAAGGAATCTATAATGCATTCAGAATGTTATGTTGCAACCTCGTGCTAAAATCCCCAAATCTTACATTTCCCCTCTCAAACTGCACTCAGTATCCCATATTAAGAAAGTGAAAATAGAATTTGAAAACATTTTTGCTAATTTATTTAAACAGGAAAACTGAATGTTTGCATGGACATAAGTATTCAGACTCTTTGCAATGACACTTGACATTTTGCTCTGGGTCCTCCAATTTCTCTTGATCATCTTGAGGTGTTCCTGTACCTTGATTGGAGCCTAACTGTGGTAAATTCAGTTGACTGGACATGATTTGGAAAGACACCACTGTCTATATACAGTAAGCTCTTACAGCAGACAATGCATATCATAGAAAAACCAAGCTATGAGGAGGAAACAACTGCCTATAGAGCTCAGAGCCAGGATTGCATGGAAGTAAAGACCTGGAGAATGGAACAAAAAAGTTCCCTCCAGAAGAAGCTTGGAAAAATCTGGATTCTTCCTAGAGCTGGCCACTAAAGATGAGCGAATTTCTCAAAAATTTGATTTAGCCACTCCGCCAAATTTTTAGAAAAGATTTGGTTCAATCCAAATTTATTTGTGGTGAATCGTGTTAAAAAACGTCTATTTCCTGGCTGCAGAGAACCTTTATAGTGGTGTAGAACACTGTGCCTTGCAGTAACACGCATAGGGAGTCTGCTGTGGTAGTAAAACGACACTGCAAGTCATGCAGATGACAGGCGTCGGTCCAAAACTGACCAAATAGTGTGAACTTACAGGTCAATGATAGCGTCAAGAAGAAGCTCACTCCTTTTACACCATTGGCAGCTGATTCCACATAGATGTCTACAAAACGCTTATAGAAGTAGACGACCCCCCCCCCCCCCCCCCCCCCCCCCCCCCCTCCTGACAGAGTGGAGAAGATGTCAGCAGTAAGTTTGTGTTGACGTCACTGATTATTTTGCCCTTTCTCTGATCCATCAGAACAATAATCCCCCAAAAACGGATCCTGTCTGTGGAGCATCCGCCTTCCCTCAGTCAGCATTTGGTCAGTAAACCATCAGTATTGCTAAAGCAAAAAAAAACAGGAGTAGATCCAAAACAGAGATGACACATGAATGGAATATTTGCATGCCTTCTGTGTTTTGCACCCACTCCTGCTTTTGGCTACCAAATCATAAGCCAATTCTGATGCAAAATAAGGACCATGTCATGCAAGTCTTACAGCTGTTAAATAGACAGGATCCGTTGTGCGTCTCATTTTTCCTTCCTTCTGACAGATCAGAAGAAGGGTCAAATAAATAAGGATGTCAGCCGGGCTGAAAGGCAAACTAGTCGTGAAGTGGGGAGGGTGGGAACAGCATGAGAAGTTCACAGAGTGGCCCCATGACATAGTGGTGATCTGGAAGCAGCATGAGGAGACCATAGAGTAGCCCAATGACAGAGTCTGGAGGTGACAGCAGCATAAGGAGGAAGTCACAGAGTGCCACAATGACAGAGTGGAGTTGGAAGCAGCATCAGGAGGCCACAGAGTGGCACAATGACAGTATGGAGGTTGTGGCAGCATCGGGAGGAGGCCACAGGGTGTCACAATGACAGTGCAGAGGTGGCAGCAGCATGAGGAGACCACAGAGTGGCCCGATGACAGAGTGTGAAGGTGGCGGCAGCAGCATCAGGAGGTCACCGAGTGGCAAGGTGACATAGTGTTGAGGCAGCAGCAGCATCAGGAGACCACAGAGTGGCAAGGTGACATAAGGTGGATGTGGCAGCAGCATCATGAGACCACAGAGTGGCAAAGTGACACAGTGTGAAGGTGGCAGCAGCATCATGAGACCACAGAGTGGCAAGGTGACATAGAGTGGAGGTAGCAGCAGCATCAGGAGACCACAGAGTGAACCGGTGACAGAGTGGGGAGGTGGGTAGCAATACCAGTACCAGCTGAAGACCGTGGGTGAAAGAAAGAGCACTTGGCATCAAATGTGTTGCATCAGGCTGGTGGCAACATCAGAATAGTAGCTGAGGGAGATAGCCAGAAGAAACAGGTCTCTTTTGTCAAAGTATTGGTGTGGCACCATGGATGATCTAGTCCAGGCATGCTCAACCTGCGGCCCTCCAGCTGATGCAAAACTACAACTCTCATAATTCCCGGACAGCCTACAGCTATCAGCCCACAAAAGGGTAGTATTACAACAGCTGGAGGGCCCCAGGTTGAGCATTCCTGATCTAGTCTGATGCACCAGGCATTGGTGGGTGGAAATCATGGCTGATCCACTCCTGATTCATCTTGACAAAGGTCAGTCTCTTCACATTTTGGGTGGCAGGCGAGTTCTTCTTGGGGTAACTATGGCCCCCACTGCACTAAACACCCGCTCTGATGCCACACTGCTGGCCGGGCAGGACAGCTTTTCCAGGGCAAACTCTGCCAGTTGCGGCAACAAATCCAATTTGGCTGCACAGTAGTCCATCGGATCTTCAATGTGGAGTGGCAGGGTGCTGTCCAAGTATGCCACCACCTGTTGGTTCAGATCCTGCTCCAGGTCTAGCTGCTGCTGGTGAGTAGTTTCTTCACTAGGCGAGTGAAGAAAGCTGCTCATCAGTGACTCTAGACTCAAGTTGCTGCTGATGTAGCTGAAACTGCTCCTGCCCCCCTCCCCACCGTGCCACAGCAGCCATGGCAGAGGAACGTGAGTGCAGAGGGCCCCTGGTCAGAGGATGGACGATGGCGCTGATCGGCAGTGGCCAACTGACTGCATAGGATGCCTCTATAGTAGTTAAGTTTGTCCTCCCTCTGAGCAGGTGTAACAAAGGCCCCCATTTTGGACCGGTAGTGAGGGTCCAACAAGGTGGAGAGCCAGAAGTCACCGTTCTGCCAAATGGTGATAATTCGGCTGTCAATACGCAAGCAAGTGAGCATGCATCGGGCCATTTGTGCAAGTGACTCGGAGGGACTTCCTGCCTCCATCTCCACTGCATACTGCCATGGTGTGTCTGGGTCCTTTGCCTCATCTTTTTTATCGCCCTATATTTCCTCTTGCTGCTCCTGCTCCTCATCTCCTGTCACCTGTGTAGAAAAAGCACCCATTTTGCTACAAATTGCTTGTGCTCCAATGGCCTTCCCCTCCTTCTGTTCAGCCCCCACAGGGCTCATGTGGCCGTGAGATCTAGGCACCACATCTCCAGTCCCCTGACCAGCCAGATTTAGCAGCATCTGTTCCAGGACATGAAACAGTGGAATTACGTTGTTTATGCCGTAGTCCTGGTGACTGAAATTAACATGGCCTCCTCAAAGGGCCTGAGCAAACGGCAGGTGTCATGCATGAGCTGCCACTGGCTGACATCGAAGTTACACAGGGGAGTACCCCTTTCCGCTTGGATCATCAAGAAATTGTTTATGGCCTTTCTCTGTTCGTATAGTCAGTCCAACATATAGAGCAGGGGCGTAGCTATAGGGGAAGCAGAGGAAGCGGCTGCTTTGGGGCCCTGACCCAGAAAGGGGCCAATCCAGGCGGAGGAGGACTAAAAGATTTTGTCAGGGCCCCCATAACAGTATTACACAATTAAATTATATTCAGTGACAGTATAGACAGTGTAGAAAACGGATGGAACAGCTGCCGGGCCTGGTCTGCGAGAGCGATCTTTACTAGCCACAGGATTGGGGGCGCATAAAAGGAAGGGGTTGCGAAAAAATTACTGGGGGAGGTGGGCCCCATTCAAAAATTTGCTGTGGGGCCCAGTCATTTCTAGCTACACCACTGATATGGAGAGTGGAATTCCAACGGGTGGAAACGTCGCATATATCAGTCTATGTTGGGGGATGCCGTTCTGCCACTGCAGCTCAAGAAGGGTGTGCTTTATGTTGTACGAGTGGCAGAAGTTCATGCAAAGTTTCCTGGCCATTTTTAGGATGTCTTACAGATGGGTGGACTTCAGGAACTACTTGACAACCAGATTGAACATGTGTGCCATGCAGGGCGCATGGCTCAGCCCTCCTTGATGCAGCACCGACACCATGTTCTTCCCGTTGTCAGTTACCATGGTTCCGATTTTGAGTTGTCGTGGAGAAAGCCAGGATTTGATTTCTTGATGAAGGACATGGAGCAATTCCTCCCCTGTGTGACTCCGTTCGTCCTGGCAAACAAGGTGCAGAACAGCTTGACACCGCCTTGCCCTGCACATGTGGTATGCTGGATGAGCACTGTGAATTGTCACTGCACTGTAGGCTGTGGACACGGTGGAGGATGAGGAGGCAGAAATTGTTGTAGGACCATCGGAGTGAGAATGTGGAGGCTGGCCAAGTTGCTGGTGTGGCTGTGCAGGAACCACATTCACCCAGTTGGCAGACGCCAACAGGGTCAAGGACTGGCCCACCTTCTGTTCTACATATGTGTGCAGGGCTGGTACTGCTCTCCACCTCGGCTCGGCACAAGCCATCAGTTTTCTGAAAGGTGCAGGGTCCACCACTTAGATAGGGACAGACTGCAGCACCAGCAACTTGGCCAGAAGCACATTCAACTTCTGTGCCGTTGGATGAGTGCACGCATACTGTTGTCTCTTGGCAATCGCTTTGGTGAACGATTGCTGACGGAATGACTGATGAGGAGTAGGAGGGTGAGGAGAAGGAGCATCAAGACCAGAAGATAATGGGAAGGACAGATAGCTCCCTTCGGCTGAGGTGGTTGAGCCTTGACTGCCTGAAATCGGGCGGTAGGCTGGACCACCACATTGGAGCCATAGTTCTCCCAGGCCACTTTATGGTGATGCTGCATATGTTGATGCAGGGCCACGGTGCCAACATTGGCACCCTGGCCATGCTTCACCTTCTGCCCACAGATTCTACAAATGGCCATGTTCACCTCCTCTGGCGGCTTAACAAAAAACTGCCACATTGCCGAGTAGGTGATTTTACACCCTACACTCTGCACTGACTAACTGCTACTGCCACTGCTTCTGTGAACCCCTGCACCACTACTTTCCAGGCAGGTAGGCTCCTGCAAAGCGGGTAATCTACCCCGGGCACATTTGGCTCCCAACCTCCCACTGCTGCCACCCTGCTGATGTAACATACCAAACCACAGGGGAAACACAGGAGGCTCACGGGGGACCAATGGGAGTAAAAGTTCATGTACTCACGGTTAGCAGATGCCTCCCTGGGCCGGCGTACAGTGGATGGGAAGACAGCATGAAATCCTCCGGGGCACTCTCAGTTGCAGGGAACACCAGCCAGATGGAAGTTGAGGTGCCCTTGACGGTAATGGGTGTAAGGTGCTTTTGCAACTGGGCCCCTGGTTCATGACGCCTGCACCATTAGGTGCAAATGTTGGTGGTAGTAGTTAAAATGATTATATAGAATAAGGGAGACTAGAGCTTTTAACAACTTCCCAATACTTTACTGAAGCTGTTCCACAGATCAAGCTATGCAACAGTTATTTACATAAAGGCAGCTTTCACAGTGATTCACATTAGTTCCCAGAAGTTGCATAAGGAATCGTCCTCTATAACAATCAGTATTTCTCTCTCTTATTTCTCCAGGTTGGAGAGATGAACTAACTGTACTGTATAATGCTGTACTTCTGTATCCTCTTCTAGGAATACTATAATACTAAACTAATACAAATGTCCCTTTTGTCTTTAATTATGGTGGGGAGCTTGTAGCTTTGAATGTCTCTACCTGATTCAAAGGAGTCTGGAGTCTGATAAATGACAGTTACCTTCCTTTGTCAATATCATCATTCCCTCTCTGGGTTGCCTGGAGATACTGTGATCTTTTCTCTTTTATGGGCTGGTGCATGGAACTAAGTATGGAGATTTTAAATCTCTGCAAAATGGCTGCTGAGGTTCAGTTTGTCCTCACACATCATCACATACTGACCTTCTTCTTCATGCACTGTGCACAAACTGAGTGTAGGGCGGAGTTAGCCCTGGGAGGCTTGTTAGAACCTCCCCCTCCCTATGCAACTTTATGAGAACAAATTTATAAGCACAGTTTACATGAAACACAATCACAACATTAAGCAGTGTGTTTCAGGACACTGCACTGACTCCTGGCCATGCTAGCGACTTGCTGGCTCCACCGCTGCCTCATGGGCAAGCTGCCACCCTCTTTTCCCGATGATGATGAAGCCCCTAATTCACCCGGCTCCCAAGTGCGATCTGCTATATCATCATCATCATCATCGAGTACTGTCTGCATGTCACTGATGTCCTCCTCAACAGTCTCTGGGTCAGGAGCCTGACCGCTAGCTACACCAGCTCCCAAGCTACTCTCCTCATCACTACTTGCCTGCCTACCGGAGGAAGCGACGGATGTCTCCTCCACATTTTGGCTGGCCAGTAGTTGCTGACTGTCCTCTAGTAGCTTGTCCTCGTTGCATAGTCGAGCTGAGCCCACAACATATAATACTTCTCTGGCTGAGGGAACAGAAAAGGACAGAGGCAGGTTGGAGACAGGTTAGGGCACAGGGACTGCTCCTGGGCCATGCCAACTAAGGGTTGTGTCTGACGAAACCACCGACTCTTGGCTGCGGGTGTCTGACACTACCAGGAGCTCAGGCCTCTCACTACAACTCCTGCTGCCACACCGCCTTGCTGCGACCTGTGCCTGTGCCAGAAACATTTAGGAATCTGCCACTCCCCTGTGCAGGGCCTGGCACTTCTCTGTCTGACATACTGTTAAATCAAATAAATAAAAAGGAAATTAAAACACCCCAAAAAAGTCTGCAATTTTCTCACTTCACTATACAATGACTAATAAACCCTTTTTTTCCCACTAATACATGCCAAAAAGGACTTTAGAACATATAACTACACCACTGAAAGCAAATAGGCCCTCATTTTTTTCCACTTATATAGGCCACAAAAGGCTTTAGAACATATAACTGCACCTCTGAACGGCAAATATATATATTTTTTGTGCCACTAATACACGCCAAAAAGGGCTTTAGAACATATAACTGCACCACTTAACGGCAAATATATATTTTTTGTGTGCCACTAATACACGGCAAAAGGGGCTTTAGAACATATAACTGCACCGCTGAACGGCAAATAATTTATATTTTTTGCCACTAATACACACCAAAAAGGGCTTCAGAACATAAAACTGCACCGCTAAAAAGCAAATCATATATTTTTTTGCCACTAATACACGCCAAAAAGAGCTGTAATTTTATCATTTCACCACACAATGGCAAATACTTTTTTTTGTGCCACTAATACATGCCAAAAAGGGCTTTAGAACATATAACTGCACCACTGAATGGCAACTAATATATATTTTTTTGCCACTAATACACGCCAAAAAGGGCTTTAGAACATAAAACTGCACCGCTGAACAGCAAATAATATATATTTTTTGCCACTAATACACGCCAAAAAGGGCTGTAATTTTCTCACTTCACCACAGAACAGCAAATATATATATTTTTTTGCCACTAACACACACCAAAAGGGGCTTTAGAACATATAACTGCACCGCTGAACAGCAAATATATATTTTTTTGCCACTAATAGGGGACAAAAAAAGGGCTGTCATTTTCTCACTTCACCACACAACGGCAAATCCTTTTTTTGTGCCAATAATACAAGACAAAAAGGGCTTTAGAACATATAACAACACAGCTGAACTGCAAATCATATTTTTGGGGGCCACAAATACACACCAAAAAGGGCTTTAGAACATATAACTGCACCGCTGAACAGCAATTAATATATATTTTTTGCCACTAATACATGACAAAAAGCGCTTTAGAACATACAACTACACCGCGGAACAGCAAATAATATACAGGGTGGGCAATTTATATGGATACACCTTAATAAAATGGGAATGGTTGGTGATATTAACTTCCCGTTTGTGGCACATTAGTATATGTGAGGGGGAAACTTTTCAAAATGGGTGGTGACCATGGCAGCCATTTTGATGTCAGCCATTTTGAATCTAACTTTTGTTTTTTCAATAGGAAGAGGGTCATGTGACACATCAAACTTATTGGGAATTTCACAAGAAAAACAATGGTGTGCTTGGTTTTAACGTAACTTTATTCTTTCATGAGTTATTTACAAGTTTCTTGACCACTTAATTGTATCCA
This sequence comes from Bufo gargarizans, assembly GCF_014858855.1. NCBI lineage: Eukaryota > Metazoa > Chordata > Amphibia > Anura > Bufonidae > Bufo > Bufo gargarizans. The sequence continues at coordinate 350,999 of NW_025334636.1, read as the reverse complement.
TATAAATGGCCCACCCTGTATATTTCGTGCCACTTACAGCCACAAAATGGGATATTACAGCCACAAAATGGGATATCTTTAAAAACATCCTGAAATCTCATTGTGAGAGGTACATACCGTATGGGAATAAAAGGTTAAGGAACAAAAAGAAACCAATGTGGATAAACAGAACTGTAAAGTAAGCAATAAATGACAAAAAAAAAGCATATAAAAGACTAAAACAGGAGGGTAGCACGGAAGCACTGAAAAACTATAAGGAAATAAATAGAGCATGTAAAAACAAATAAAACCGGCCAAACTAGAGACCGAGAGATTAATTGCCAAAGAGAGCAAAACTAACCCTAAAATGTTCTTCGATTATATAAATGTTAAAAAGTATAAATCTGAAGGTGTCTGCCCTTTAAAGAGTAATGAGGGGGGAGTCGCAGAGAGCGACGAGGAGAAAGCAAAGCTGTTAAATATTTTTTTCTCCAATGCATTCACTGAGGAAAATAAACTGTCAGATGAAATGCTGAATGTAAAAATAAATTCCCCATTAAAAGTGTCCTGTCTGACCCAGGAAGAAGTACAACAGCGACTTAAAAAGATTAAAATAGACAAATCGCCAGGACCGGATGGCACACACACCCGTATCCTAAGGGAATTAATTAATGTCCGAGCCAGACCCTTATTTCTGATATTTACAGACTCTATACTGACAGGGAATGTCCCACAGGATTGGTGCATAGCAAATGTGGTGCCAATATTCAAAAAGGCTCCAAAAACAGAGCCTGGAAACTATAGGCCAGTAAGTTTAACATCTGTTGTGGGTAAACTGTTTGAAGGCTTTCTGAGAGATGCTATCTTAGAGCATCTCAACGGAAATAAGCAGATAACGCCATATCAGCATGGCTTTGTGAGGGATCGGTCATGCCAAACTAATTTAATCAGTTTCTATGAGGAGGTAAGTTCTAGACTTGACAGCGGCGAATCAATGGATGTCATATATCTGGACTTCTCCAAAGCATTTGACACTGTACCACATAAAAGGTTAGTATATAAAATAAGAATGCTTGGACTGGGAGAAAATGTCTCTATGTGGGTAAGTAAGTAGTCACTGTCACTAGTGGAGTACCTCAGGGGTCAGTATTGGGCCCATCTTGTAGAAGGCTTGCACAGTAAAAGTATCAATTTTCACAGATGACACTAAACTATGTAAAGTAATTAACACTGAAGAGGACAGTATACTACTACAGAGCGATCTGGATAGACTGGAGGCTTGGGCAGATAAGTGGCAGATGAGGTTTAACACTGACAAATGTAAAGTTATGCACATGGGAAGGAATAATGCAAGTCACCGTACATACTAAATGGTAAAACACTCGGTAACACTGACATGGAAAAGGATCTAGGAATTTTAATAAACAGCAAACTAAGCTGCAAAAACCAGTGTCAGGCAGCTGCTGCCAAGGCCAATAAGATAATGGGTTGCATCAAAAGGGGCATAGATGCCCGTGATGAGAGCATAGTCCTACCACTTTACATATCATTAGTCAGTCCACACATGGAGTACTGTGTACAGTTCTGGGCTCCTGTAAACAAGGCAGACATAGCAGAGCTGGATAGGGTCCAGAGGAGGGCAACTAAAGTAATAACTGGAATGGGGCAACTACATGTCACGGATGGTGTTACAGAAAACTAGAAGACACAAATGAAGATCCGACTGACTTGATCCAAAACTAAGGAACAAAAGGGTAAGCCCTCTAACAGCCCTAGCTGTCTCCCTTACTGCTCAGCCTATGCAAAAATCTCAATGGTAGAAAATTGCATACCCTCGTTCCTCGACTGTTTGACACCTGAACACCCTATAATAGTGAGGGGACACGACCACCGGCTCCCTACACTTAATACGGAGGGAGTCAGGGTCACCTAGGATCAAGCCCACAGGAAAACAGAAATAAAGAAACAGACTTATCTTGTGGATGCAGCAGTAACAGTTTCTAACATCAGCACACTCCAGGAAGTTGTATAAACCGCAAGGTAAGGCAGTATGGGGAGGAGATATATAGGGAGGCAATCACTGCTAATAGATGACAGCTGGGAGAGGGAGGAGAGATGTCAAAACGAAAACAAAACAAAAGAAGATCATGCAGAAAGTACTGAAGAACGTCTAACAGAACTTCTCAAAGATCTGGTGGTTACACTACAGTACCCTGAAAGATTATCAAAATGAGGGGTATTCACTTTAGAAAAAAGATGACTGAGGGAGATCTAATTACTATGTATAAATATATCAGGGGTCAGTACAGAGATCACTCCCATCAGGGCCGGCCTTTGGGGTGTGCGGGCTGTGCGGCCGCACAGGGCGCCATGACAACAGGGGCGCCGGGCGGCCGACAGCCCGCAGTGACGCGAATATTTATTCTGCAGGGGGCAGGGCCTGCGGGCGGGCGGCGGACTTACTAGGGCGCCGGGCGGCAGCCTGCAGTGACTCAAACCTTTACTCTTCTCAGCGCTCCGGTCCGGACTGAAGGAGTGAGGAGGGGGCGGGGCTCGCGGCCGCTCTGAGCTCCGCTCTGCTGCCTGGCTGGCCTGCCTTTCTCTTTAAGAGAGCAGACCAGTGGCTGCTGGAGCGTAGCCACTGAGCTCCGCCCCCAGAGAGGAGACAGAGCGCGCCCAGCCAGCAGAGACTAGTCAGCAAGGCCCATGCGGCAGCAAGTCTACAGCTGGAGAACGATTCGAACCAAGTAAGTATTTTTTTGAACAAATGATTAATGTGAATGTGCCAACAGTGGGGGGACGGGAATGTTAAGAGAGTTTTTGTTGCATTCTGGAAATTGCCATGCCCGGGCCGGCTGCACAGAATGCAATGCTTAAAATAGGGGGGTGCTACTGCTGGAACGCCCATGCCTTAAAGAGCCCCCATGAAATGGAAGGGGCGGCTAGATGCAAATGCGTGCCAGGGGAATGTGCTGATGCTGCCCAAGTGGAGGGGACAGGGAGAAGTGTGCCAATGCCATGGTGACTGGGGGGGGGGCGGACAGAGTCTCTGTTGTGCACCCCCCCCCCCCCCCCCCCCCAGTCACCATGGCATTGGCACATTTCTCCTTTAGGCTACTTTCACACTAGCGTTCGATCGGATCCGTTCTGAACGGATCCGATCATAATAATGCAGACGGAGGCTCCGTTCAGAGTGGATCCGTCTGCATTATTTTAGCATATAACAGCTAAGTGTGAAAATAGCCTGGGACGGATCCGTCCAGACTTTCAATGTAAAGTCAATGGGGGACGGATCCGCCTGAAGATTGAGCCACATTGTGGCATCTTCAAACGGATCCGTCCCCATTGACTTACATTGTAAGTCTGGGCGGATCCGCACGCCTCCGCACAGCCAGGCGGACACCCGAACGCTGCAAGCAGCGTTCAGCTGTCCGCCTGTCCGTGCGGAGGCGTGCGGATCCGTCCAGACTTACAATGTAAGTCAATGGGGACGGATCCGTTTGAAGATGCCACAATGTGGCTCAATCTTCAGGCGGATCCGTCCCCCATTGACTTTACATTGAAAGTCTGGACGGATCCGTCCCAGGCTATTTTCACACTTAGCTTTTTTTTTGCCATTTTAATGCAGACGGATCCGTTCTGAATGGAGCCTCCGTCTGCATTATTATGAGCGGATCCGTTCTGAACGGATCCGCCCGAACGCTAGTGTGAAAGTAGCCTGATGCAGTCTGAGCGGATCCGCTCCATTCAGACTGCATCAGGGCTGGACGGCGGCGTTCGGGTCCGCTCGTGAGCCCCTTCAAACGGAGCTCACGAGCGGACCGACGAACGTTAGTGTGAAAGTAGCCTTATATGGGCAGCATCAGCACATCTCTGCCCCACCCCCGCTCCCCGCGTCACCATGGCATTGGCACATTTATCCCTGTCCCCTCCAGATGGGCAGCATCAGCATGCTGATGATGCTGCCCATCTGGAGGGGACAGGGAGAAATGTGTCAATGCCATGGTAATGCATCTGGAGGGGACAGGGAGAAATGTGCCAATGCCATGGTGACGCGGGGTGGGGGGGGGGACAGAGATGTGCTGATGCTGCCCATCTGGAGGGGACACGGAGAAATGTGCCAATGCCATGGTGACTGGGCGGGGGGATGTGCTGCTGCCAGCCCACTGGCCCATCTGCAGTGGGAAAAGTGTGCAATGGGTGAGGGGGGGGGGGCTCAGAGAGGACCAGGGGGGGCTCATAGAGGACAGGGGGACAGTGTGCTTTCCTGCTACTACATCAACCCCCCCCCCCCCAGGGATTTTGGGGGCCATTAAGGGTTGGACTTTAACTCCTTGCTGCTGATGTTGAGTGTGCACATAGCCACCAATCATATTCCTCTCCCCCAGCACATCAGTTACCTTTAGGAGGGGGGGGGGGGGGATATGATTGGTGGCTATGTGCACAATCCGCATCATCCAACCACTAATGCCCCCCAAAATACCCGGTGGGGGGGGGGTATGACAGGCAGGAGGAGCAATGTGTATGTGGGCCCTTGCCCTGCACTCGCTCAGCTGTGCTTGCATACATATCGTGCCCTGTGTCCACTGTCCTGTGCCCACTCTGCTAAAGCCTGGCATAGCCCAGCTTTACCAAAGCAGACAGGCAGGAACTGTGATGTGATCATATTTATCATATGTATGTGTGTGTGTCCGTCCCTGTGTGTGTGTGTGTGTCTGTCCCTGTGTGTCACCATCACCATGCCCACTGTTCCTATGTCTTGACGCAGCTGCATCAGGACGTTCTGTGCGGAGGAAGAAGGAAGAGGAGGCAGCGCCGCCAGCATGGAGTCCGTGCGATAGACACAGGAAGGCACACTAAGGACTAAGGTAAAACTACCACATGATCTACACTAGTGTTATCTGTGGTTTTACATAGGACTGCAGGTAACACTACCACATTATCAGCACTAGTGTTATCTGTGGTTTTACATAGGACTGCAGGTAACACTACCACATTATCAGCACTAGTGTTATCTGTGGTTTTACATAGGACTGCAGGTAACACTACCACATTATCAGCACTAGTGTTATCTGTGGTGTTACATAGGACTGCAGGTGACATCTACTACATTATCTGTACTCATAGAGTTATCACTGTGTTATATGTGGTGGTAAATAGGACTGCAGATAAAACTTTTATGGTATATTCACAGGAGTCCCATAGATTCAGATACCGTATCGTGTAGTAGCAGGTAGCAGTATCATGGGTCCCAAAAAACTCTCCGGTTCCCAAAATCGAAAACGTAAGGTGCTTATGAATTTAGAGGACCAGAAGAGTGCAGGGGCTTTAAAAAAGTTCTTGGGAAGATCAGCACATAGTGCTTCCGAAGCAACTGAAGAAGAAAAACTAGATGACGTTAGCTGCAGCAGTCAAGCTGATGATGTCCATCTTGAGAAGAATGAACCTTCAACATCAAGTTCATGTCTACAAGATCTGGATTCAAGTGCTCTCTCTAACCCACTGTCTTCTAATAGTCCCCCTGACTCAGTGTCTTCTGAGAAAACATCTGAAAGTCTATCAGATCCTGCTTTATGGCCGAAATTAATTTCCAAGAATGTTGACCGTATTTTGGAATTTGGCCCTGTGCAGGTGACAAATATGGAGTTTAAAAAAGATGTTCATAATCGCCACTTCTCTGCTACATTCTATAAGCGAAAGTTAGAAAGTGGAGAAGAGCAGACAAGGCGATGGCTGGTGTACTCTCCATTTGCAAATAAAGCTTTTTGTTTTTCTTGCAAGTTATTTGACTGGAATGCAAAAAGTTCTTTGGCTTCAGGAGGGTCAGAAGACTGGAGACATATGGCAAATATTCTCAAATCTCATGAAACCTCCAGCAGTCACTTTTTAGCTCAACAGATGTGGATGGAAACACAACTGAGATTGAAGTCCAAAAGTGCAATTGATCACAATTTACAATCTCTTATGAGCCAAGAAAGAAAACATTGGAGATCAGTAATGGAGAGGCTACTAAACATTGTTCACTTTTTAACTGAGCGTAACTTGGCATTTAGAGGATCTTCAGATCGTTTGTTTACACCCCATAATGGCAATTTTCTTGGGCTTGTGGAATTACTGGGAAAATATGACAATGTGATGGCAGAGCACTTACGCCGTGTGGCCTCAAAGGAGACAGCAGACCACTACTGTGGAAAAACAATTCAAAATGAAATAATAAACCTAATGGCAAAACAGGTACTTGAGGACATTTTGGAACGTTGTAGAAAAGCAAAATATTACTCAATAATCCTGGATTGCACCCCAGATATTAGCCACAAGGAACAGATGTCATTTACAGTTAGATTTTTGGATAACAGCACTGGGGATTTGAAAGTAAAAGAACATTTTATTGGGTTTCAAACAGTAGATGACACAACTGGAAAGGGACTGGCTGACTTCCTCCTTCAATTTCTATCTGAAAAAAAACTGGATATTGATAATTGCTGTGGACAAGGGTACGATAATGGGGCAAATATGGCAGGAAAAAACAGTGGTGTCCAGTCAAGAGTTTTAAGTATTAACCCAAGAGCCATATTTGTACCATGTGGATGTCATTGCCTTAATCTCGTCATTGGTGATGCAGCACGGTCAGGCAAGGAATCACTAGAGCTGTTTGGAGTAATTCAACGCATTTATGTTTTATTCTCTGCATCTGTAAAGAGGTGGAAGATTTTGACAGACCATGTATCTGGCCTCACGTTAAAGCCTCTATGCACTACACGGTGGGAATGTCGGATCAACTGCCTTAAACCTTTCAGGCATAATCTTGTTGAGATACAGGATGCATTGATTGCATTGTCAGAGGAAGAACACGCAGAACCAAGTGTCTGTCACGAAGCTCTGACATTGTCTCAGCAGGTTGGCAATTTCAAATGTATTATGGCATTATGTGTTTGGTATGAGATATTGTACCAAGTCAATATTGTCAGTAAGGCAATGCAGCGCGAAACAGCGGACTTGATTTTGGTTACAGAGTTAATAGACAAATGTAAACACTTTGTTCAAATCTTCAGAGACACTGGATTTGAAAGTGCATTCCTTATTGCAAAGGAAATAGCGCAAAAGCTTGAAGTTGAGCCTGTTTTTTTATCATCTGCTCGCATTCGAAGGAAGAAGGCTTTATTCAATTATGAGGGGAAAGATGAACCTTTAACTAATCCAAAGGAGAGATTTAAAATTGAATTCTTCTATGCTTTAGTGGATACAACAATTATGTCATTGGATGAGCGTTTTGACCAGTTGAAAAATCATACCAAGGTTTGGGGATTCCTGTATACCATAAAGTGTCTCCCAGCAAGGGAAAATTTGACGGAATGCTGCTTGATGTTACAGAAGGCTTTAGAGAAAGACAGCCAATCTCTTATCAGTGGAATCGACTTAGCAGAGGAGCTTTGGCACATTCAAGGCCTTATTCCCCAAGAATCAACAACGCCACTGAATGTACTTAACTTCATTGTTAAGAATAGACTCACTGACACATTCCCAAACATCTGGATTGCACTACGCATACTACTGACAATCCCTGTTTCTGTGGCATCGGGAGAACGCAGCTTTTCTAAATTAAAGCTGATTAAAACTTACCTCAGATCCTCTATGAGTGATGAACGACTAACATCGTTATCAGTGCTGTCCATTGAAAATGACGTTTTCAAAACATTGGATCTTAACAGCACCATTGATGAATTTGCAAAGGCAAAAGCACGTAAAGTTGTGTTTTGAGCTTGTGCATGTGTACACAGTTAAATTGTACCTATTTTTTTGGCACTTTTACATTTAAAGCTTTTTTAAAAAGCTGGCACTTTTGTAGGTTTTATACTCTGGATTATTGCACTTTCAGACTCCTCTTTAAAAGTATTAGTGCAGGAAATAAATACCAAGTGATGAGGATCTGCAAGGGGTGTCTTAGTGCTCATTTTGAGTTTGTGGAGTTCTAGTTTACATTTTACTTTGTTACACGTGGTGCACTTTGTTATAGTAACAATCTAGTCTAGGTTTTGTGTTCTGTTTTTTGTTTTTACTTTTCTAGATGCACTTGAAAATAAGGGTCTGCGGGGCAACCTGACACTTTCTTTTATAGACTCTATTTTAGTTTGACATTTATTGTTTACCACTTGATTGTCTACTGTTGTTTTATTTAATATGAATGATTATATTGTGCTTACATGTTTAATACCGTTTGAATAAAAGTTGTATTTTTATCATAGCTTGTAATCTGTTTTTTGGGGACTTAACCGAATGGAAGGTTTTAAATTGAGCAGATATTGGAGAAATGGGTGTGACCACTGAGGGGGTGTGGTTACTGAGGGGCGTGGTTACTGAGGGGCGTGGTTACCGAGGGGCGTGGTCACCGAGGGGCGCTGTAAAGCTTTCTCGCACAGGGCGCCTAAAGACCTAAGGCCGGCCCTGGCCCTATGATACAAGGTGTGTTTAGGTACTGCATTTATGCCAATTTCAGAGTGTGGTACTATAAAGGTGGCAGGAGTAAGCTTGGCGATGGTGCACAGTCCTGTGACATTCTCGGATAACCATTTGTATGCTTTGTGTCCACAAACTAAGTATATGTCGTCTGGAACTGCTACTGCTGTGCCATTGAATAATCGGGTAATTAGTTTGGCTAATTATGTCCCTTTCGCCAACTCATATCCTTTTGACTGACTTTCGGTGTCGTTAGCTAATATACCTGTCCGGAGATCCTGTACAGTACGGTGGTTACAGGGCAGATCCTTTCCGTTCTCAGCATCTACACCAATACACTGCACGTGGCTGTCTGTTTTTGAATCATTGCAACCTGAGTGTATGTGTGGACTAAATGTCATACCTTTGGTTTGTACTTGGAGACAATAACAGTGTGTCCAGCTAGGAAAACATGTGACATTAGCCCAGTGTCCCATTCATTACCCAGTGGCGTGAACACTGCAGATATGCCCACTGTCAAAGTCATGATCAGTATGTGAATCCTCATGGCTTATTGTTCCAGGGTCGTCGGGACAGCCTTTACTCTTTTACAATGTGAGGCGTGGATCCAGGTAAGCCTCCCTTCGAGTTTCACAGAGGTCGGGGTAGTCAGCAACACCTGGTAAGGCCCCTTGTATCGTGGTTCGAGGGTGTTTCTGACGTGTTTCTTGACCACCACCCACTCTCCAGGTTTGAGAGTGTGTATTCCTTCTAGGGAGTCAGGATCTGGAATGGAAGAGAAAACTTGTGCACATATGTTAGACAATTGTTTACTATGGGCAATCACATATTTAGCAACAGATTCATAATGCATTTGCAATTGCTGTGGGAAGTACTGTCCCATCCTAGGCCGTGTCCTAAACAAAATTTGGTGTGGAGGCCTAGGGGTGTGTCTAACTGAAAATAGTGCTATTGGCAGGCATTGTACCCAACTGAGCCCTGTCTCCCCAGTCATTTTCAGCATCTTGGACTTCAGTACCTCGTTCAGTCGTTTGACTTTGTCGCTGCTTTGGGGTCTGTAGGGTGTGTGATAGGCTAAGTGTGACCCTACCATCTTCCAGACTTCTTGGGTTAATCTAGCAGTGAATGCTGGGCCCTGATCACTCTCAATGACCTCAGGTACTCCGAACCTACAGACAAGCTCCTGCATCAGTTTTTTTGCAGTAGTGGTTGCTGTCTGGTTTTGGACGGGGTAGGCTTCTGGCCACCCAGAGAACAAGTCTATCACTACTAGCACATATTGAAACCCTTGGCACATTGGCATCTGGATGTGGTCAATTTGAATCCGTTGGAACGGGTACTGGGCTTTGGGGAGACATTTGGTTGGTGTAGGCTCAGGTCTTCCCGGGTTGCACTGCGCACAGATGAGGCAAGACTGAGTATGCCTCACCAGGACAGGGGTTATCCCTGGGGCCATTGTCTATTAGTTCTTTCATGATGGTCTTAGATTGGTGGGTGGGCCCATGAGCTATTGAAGCTATCAGAGGATAGAGAGCTTTGGGCAGAGATGCTCTCCTTCCTTGGGTCCACAGTCCAGATTCTTTCTCTTCTTGGGCTGACTCTTTTAGCCAATCCAATTTTTCTTGTGGCGTGGCCTGTTTCTGTATTTGTTTCAGGAGGTCCTATGTGATTTCTTCTTGTTCCAGGTCTTCCTGTGTTATCATAATCTGGTTTGACTGGACTCTTTCCTCTTTCACTGCTGCTTCCTTCGCAGCTTGGTCAGCTAGGGCCTTTCCTCTGGCTTCAGAGGTGTCAGCTCGAGTGTGCCTGTAGATCAATAAAATCTTCAGATTCTCCAGTATACTCCCCCCTTGGAAGAGGAAGGAGTGCAGCAGGATTGAGGATGCGGCACCTCTGAATGGTGACATTATCTGGCAGAAGCAAACTACACGGAAGCCGGAGGTGGCGCTGTGCAGTGAGGTGTTTAGGTTGAGTCTGCTGGAGGATGGCAGAAACGTCATGGAGAGCCAGAATAGTGAGGGGATGACCTAGCACAACGTCAGATGTGACGTTTAGAAGAGAGCTGGCAGCATGGATAGCTCTGACACAGGAAGGGGCTTCTCTGGCTACTGGGTCCAGTCTCTTTGTATGGTAGGACTTTGGGGTCCTTCAGGGTCACAGTGACTGGTGGGACACTGAGGTATCCAATATCCTGGGGTCCTCTGGCCCAGAGAGTATTGGGGATGAGGTGCAAAATGGTTTGCAGCGAATCCCCTTGCTTATATAAATCAGTGCAGAATTTTATTGTCAGACATCCGGCATCTGTGGGTGTCACATAATTTGAGTAAAAACCACAAAGACCAAGAAGCAAGACAGTTTCTTATCAGAAAGAGGAGCTTAAACTAACACAGCAGAAACCAACATTTCTGTGAAAAGAAAAAAGGTGGGGGTCAACTGATCCCCCGCAGCTGTCCTGCAGTGTGGTGAAATGATCTGCTTGGAATGATCTGCAAATTTAGCTTTTGTCCATTTCTGTAGTTGTTCTATAAAGAATTCTCCAGACTCATGATCTTGGGGGTCAAAGTTAGCACCTTTTAAGTTCAGGAATGTGGATTTGATCCATTATCAGTGAGGAGTATTCACCCGTCTTGTTTTCCACTATACTTTGCAGGTCCGACCATGTGCACCCATAGGTTTGATGCACTTGGGACAGTTTCCTGAAAAAGGGCATGGGATGGGTCTCAGGGTCAGGCAGTAAATTCACTATGGTGAATAACTGTTGTGGGGTGAAAGACACATATTTTGGTGGTCCCTGTGGCCGGTTAAGTGCTAGGGCTTCTTTCAGTGTCTCAAGGTTTCCCTGCTCAATTTTCTGTAAGTTCTTTTGTAACTCTGTAATCTGACCCTGCAGTATTTGATCTTGTGAACGTCGTGATGGGCGCACGGTCATGGGTACAGTCCACTGTGGTGCCAGGGGTAAAGTTGGCGGATCACCGTAGTCTGTCGGGGTACCCCGCGAAGGAGTTTGCATATTACCCGGTGCATTTTGTATGCCCATTGTGGATTCTGCAGCACCGTCTGCATCCCCCTGTTCTGCTTCATCAGGTTGCCCCCCTACCATTATAGGAGTAAGGGTGGCAGGTGAGTGGGGTAGCATGAATGTACCGTCCGGGTTTATCATCGGGTACAGCATAGAGATCACCGGGACACTAGGGGTGACATAGGAGTGACGGGGGGGGGTCCGGACCGAATGATATTAAAGGTCCGTTCATGGGCGTTGCCTGGGGACAAGATGGCGCTGTAGCTAACACGGGAAGTGATGGGACGTGCCGGGGAGTAGTTACCAAGGTGTGGTTTTGTGGGTGGGGAACCCCACAGGGAAGGCACGTATCACGGGAGCAGGGATTCTGTTGACCACATGTTTTGCAGGTCCACCCACCTGCTTTCTTCCCGGCGCCATTATAGGGTGGTGGCTAGTCATGTATCAATGCAACACCAGGCTTACAGAAATATCTGTCTTTTCTCATCAAAATTTAGTTCCCCCCCCCCCGGTCTGTTCAAATTCTTTACTACAGTCCAACCACACACGGACCATGTCTGTCAATTAATCATCTTCTAACTTCCCTCTCTTCTCGTTTAACAACACTTGCCAGGTAGCACTACATAGGATGCCTCCTTTACAGACACCTTTAACTCTTCTCCAACTTACTTAATCCTTTTATGAGGATGCCTCCTTTACAGACACCTTTAACTCTTCTCCAACTTACTTAATCCTTTTATGAAACGTTTGCCTCTCCTGTCCGCCACGTACTGTTCAGGTGAACAGTAACCCTTCGGGACACTTTCCTCATTTCCCATTATCTCTCGTACCTACTGAAGCCGCCTAAAGACCTCTGCATAGAGTAATCACTGGACGTGAAGACCTTTGAGTTCCGGTCAGCACACTCTGGGCTACCGCGAACCGCTCTCCACCCATCTGTGATCGTCCCCTTTATGGAGATTCGAGTCAGACACCGGGCTGAACTCCGATACAGGAACACAGGAGAACTCCGTGTCTCAGTCAATGATACTTGTCAACAGGGTCTTCACAACTTATAGGCACAACACAGTACATCAAGACTTTAAGAAAACATATGGGGTTCTTACTTTCATGCCCTCGAGGACGTCCCAGACTGCTTCCGCACCCCTCCCTCAGACGAACACCAAGAGGCTACACCAGGGGACACTTTATAGGCAAGATGACTCAATTTTCCTACCTCATATCACGGGTTGCGATCCCGGTGTCCGTTAGTGCGCCTCTCCTCGTCTGGTCTCTGGGGGTACGGGAACAGAGGGTCCAATCCTCGAGCCCCACGTTGGGTGCCAAAATTGTTCTGGTTCTGACAAAGCTGCCAGTTCAGTTGATGTACTGCTCCAAATTAATTAATTAAGATACGTGCACGGAGAGATCAGACAGACAACTCACTACATGGAGTTAATCAGTATCTCTGGTTTATTTCTGAAAACAACATGGGTTTCACGAGAGGAGGGAGTGAGGGGGGGGGTGAAAGATAAAGTATATATTTTCTATTGGCTATGAACTCTCTACTTTTCTGTAACCTTGACGGCCAGAGGAAATTCCTTCTCCCTCCCCCCCTTGTTCCTGGGTGAAACCGTTACTTCTTTCTTTGTAGCTGCTTGCTTGAGCTGAACGGAAACCACAAAGAAACACATGATAAAAACACAAAGTAAGATTCTAGTTTATAGGTGTAGGCTGAATGCCTGGCCGCCATCTTAGCTCAACAAGCAAGTATCCATTTTGTATCAATAGTCCATAACAGTATCACTGTTGCCTGCTCCCCCCTGATCTTCTGGATCACTCTGGGCAATAGGCTGATGGGAGGGAAAGCATAGACTAGGCCCTTCCCCCATGTCTGTGAGAGCGCATCTGTGCCTATCGACTGATCCTCCCTGCTCAGAGAAAATAAACTTTCACACTTTTAGTTCTCCACCGAGGTGAATAGATCTATCGTGGGGGATCCCCATAGGGCCTCTATTTGGTGAAATACTTCCTGATTCAGACACCAATTCGCCTGACTGAATCTGTCTGCTGAGAAAGTCTGCCTGGTGATTCTCTGAGCCTTTCAAATGAACCGCTGAGAGAGAAAAAAACTTTCCCCTGTATTAACAAGAAAATCCTGGATGCCAGCTGCATTAGTTGAGGGGATCTTGTTCCCCCTTGCTTGTTTATATAAGCTACCACCGAGGCGTTGTCGGATAGGATCCTGACACGTTTTTGATGCTAAGATGGGAGACTTTCCTTTAATGCGCACAGGACTGCTCTTAACTCCCTGGCATTTTGGGACTGAGCACTCTGGGTTTTTGACCAAGGGCTTTGGAAAAACCCCAAAACTGAATGGGCCCCCCATCCCCAAGGGCTCGCATCGGTGGTTATTATTAAGGGGTCGTGTGTCACCCATTCTACCCCCTGACTGAGGTTCGGAATTTTTAGCCACCAAGCTAGGGACCGGGTTACTGACCCCGGGACTACAATCTTGCGATCCAGGGATAGCGACCTCCCGTCCCATTTGGACAAAATGTGCCATTTAAGTATTCTGGACCTGAATTGGGCCCACCTCACAGCAGGAATACAAACCATCAGACCCAGAATAGACATTGCTTTTCTTAGGGAAACTTCCTTGGTTTTGCTGAAAGACCTGATTTTCTGCTGAATACCTTTCTTCTTGTCTGCTGGAAGATAAGATATCTGTGTCTGAGAATCTAATAGGATGCCTAGAAAAACGCATTTGGAGGTTGGAATCAGGGATGATTTGTCCCAATTTATTAACCAGCCCAGGCTCATCAGGATCCCCAGGACCTTCTGTATTTGAGATCTCAACAGCTCTGGGGACTGCCCTACCAAGAGAAGGTCGTCCAGATATGAGATTATAATGATGTCTGACCTTCTTATTTCTGCCATTACCTCCGCCATTAGCTTTGTGAAGAGCCACGGCGCCTGTGATATCCCAAAAGGAAGTGCTCTGAACTGCAAATGGACAATTGATTCTCCCATCTTCACTGCTACCCTCAGGTATCTCTGAGACAAAGGATGAATGGGCACGTGATAGTAGGCATCTTTTATATCTATTGAGGCCATCACACAGTTGGGGAACAGATGGAGGACCGTGGAGGAGATGGATTCCATCCTGAATTTCTGGTAGGACAGATATTGGTTGAGACTCTTCAAATTTATTATCAGCCTGAATGTACCGTTGGGCTTGGGAACCAGAAATAGGGTTGAATAAAAACCCTCTCCTTGTTCGTTCTTTGGGACTGGAACAAGGACTGCCTTTTCCAGGAGGTTGTTTATTTCCTCCGTAAGTGCCGCCTGTTTTGGAGAATTTTGGTTTAAGGAAGTAATTTTGAATGTCCTGGGTGGTAGCCTTTTGAAGTCTAGGCGGTAGCCTTCCTCTATAATACCCCTTACCCAGGTGCTTGCGGTAATATTTCGCCAGGCAGGAGAAAATCTCCTACTTGGGGTCTGGCGTCATTGTTGAGTGGAACTTGAAGTTTGAGGTCTGGATTTAAACAGCACACTTTTTGATTTATCGGATCTCCATTCCCTTCTTTTCTTCTGATCCCCGAAACCTTTCCTTCTCTCATTACTCCGAAATGGCTTCCCCTGTCTAGGAAAGGACAGTGCTGTAAATCCTTTTTTCTTAACGGATGCCTTATCTAAAATATCATCTAAGGCCGACCCAAACAAAAAATCTCCTTGGCAAGGGAGGGCACAAAGCTTAGACTTTGAAGCCACGTCACCCTTCCACCCCTTCAACCACAAGGACCTTCTGGCTGAATTGGACAGTGCGGCCGCTCTAGCGGAAAGCCTCAATGCATCAGAGATAAAGTCCACCTCACTGGACATAGTTGGTATAGCCTCCAGAAGCTGATCCCTAGGAGTCTTGTTCTCTATATGAGACTCTAATTCCTCCAACCAGAGCTTTAAAGACCTTGCCACCAAAGTAGTCGCTATATTTGGTTTAAAGGCAGAAGTGGATGCCTCCCAATTCTTCCTTAAAGGGAGTCTTTCACGCCTATTGACCCTATTAACCTATTAACACACTTATGTCCACGGCATCCCCCCTATTAAAACTGTTCTTACCGTTAGTTCCCTGCTAGCATCATTCGTCCAAAAAACACTTTTATTCTGTATGCAAATGAGGCTGTGAAGGTGCCCAGGGGCGGCCTTACAACGGCCGGTGCCCAGGCCCCTGGGTCATTTTCATACCAATTCACTCCCCCTTCTCCGCGTCTGCCCGCCCTTGGTCTCTTCTCTATCTTTCCTCCTACTGTCCGTAATCCCGCGCATGCGCCGATGACCGCGATATCGGCGCATGCGCATTGAATGACCACAGTCTGGCCGGGGCATCACTGTTTACTGTGCGCATGCGCCGGCACCGGCCTAACTTACGTTCTTGCCGTGATCACAGCATCACGGCAAGAACGTAAGTTAGGCCCGGGCCGGCGCATGCGCACAGTAAACAGTGATGCCCCGGCCAGACTGTGGTCATTTAATGCGCACGCGCTGATATCGCGGTCATCGGCGCATGTGCGGGATTACGGACAGTAGGAGGAAAGATAGAGAAGAGACCAAGGGCGGGCAGACGCGGCGGATGGGCGGGCAGACGCAGAGGAGGGGGAGTGAATTGGTATGAAAATGACCCAGGGGCCTGGGCACCGGCCGTTGTAAGGCCGCCCCTGGGCACCTTCACAGCCTCATTTGCATACAGAATAAAAGTGTTTTTTGGACGAATGATGCTAGCAGGGAACTAACGGTAAGAACAGTTTTAATAGGGGGGATGCCGTGGACATAAGTGTGTTAATAGGTTAATAGGGTCAATCGGCGTGAAAGACTCCCTTTAAGTATGCATCAGCCCTTTTGTCCATGGGATCTTTAAGGGGGCCTAAATCCTCAAACGGGAGAGCTGATTTTTTATTTATCTTAGCTACGGGAGCGTCTACCTTCGGTACCTCCTGCCAAGCTGATACTTCTTGGTCGTCAAAGGGGTACTTACGAATTTTTTATTGGGTTTCTCCCATTCACGTTTAATCAGGTCTTTGATACAGTCCTGAATGGGGAACACCCTAGACTTTTTAGGCTTTAGGCTCTCAAACATAAGTTCTGGCCTAGACCTGGACTCCTTTTCTTCCTCCATCGTGGATCTAACCGCCTTTAATAGTAGATCCGTATCTTCCGCTCTGAATAACGGCTTCCCTGTCAAATCCTCAGAGGAGGAATCCGAGTCTGCAATAGCGCCCTCCTCAGACTCAGAGTCCATAGTATCCTCCACTATCGTCTGAGCCCTCTTATGTGTGGATGAGCTAGGCAGGGATTTTTTGAGATCTTCCACAGAAGAACAGACTTCATTTTTAACTAAGTCTTGGATACTTTGTAATAAAGATGGCGACTCCTCTGCCACTAACTTATCCAGACATGGTTGGCAACATGTTTTAGGGTAAGACAGGTCCAAGTCTCACTTGCAAATTCCACACTCTTTAGCTCTTGTTTTGTGGGTAGCTTTTCTTGGGGCTTCTTTAAACATGCTGGATTCCGAAAGCTGCTCCTGTCTGTCAGTGCGCGGTTGTACTTCCCCTTCTTCCTGCATGATGATGCTGCTTGAAGGGGGCAAATGGAGGGCCGTAAGTGCCGCCTGCCGTCCGGTCGGTATCTGCTTGCTGCTGCTCCCTCCACGCTGGCTGGCCATGGTTCCCTTTTTCAAATGGGCCGCGCAGCATCTGCCATGTTAAGCTCCTCCCCTTCCGGCCGGTGAAACACACGCGTCACTTCCGGTGCGACGCGCACGCCCAGACTCGGCCTGCCTCCATGAGAGGAGAAGATCCACCTCCCCCCTCACGCCGCAACTTCGCCGGCTAGGCAGGGCTACGAGGCAGCTACAGGCATCCCCCCATGGCTCAGAAGAAGGGAAGAAAAGACGCCGGGCTTCTCAGCGGCTCCTAGTGGAGACTTACGCCGACAGGTACCTCCACTAGGTTTCCATCTAACCCTAGAGGTCCTGCAGCCAAAAGATAGACCTGGAAAGAAATCCTCCTATCCCTGGACAGGAAACAGGAAAGAACTGAGTGGTGGAAGACAATGGACCAATTTAAAGATCTGGGAAGTTCCTGTTTCCTGTCCGGAAGGGGGAGGATCTCTCACAGGTGCTGTCATGGGGCATAATGGAAAAATGGTTTATTTAGCACAGTTTTTATGGTGTTCATCTGAGGGGTTAGGTCACATGATATGTTTATAGAGCCGGTCAATACGGACGCGGCAATACCTAATATGTCGGGGGGGGGGGGGGGGGGGGGGGGGGGGGGGGTCGGCGATCAATTCATTTAGCCAAGGTGCCTGCTCAATGATTTGAGAAGGCACCGGGTTCCGATCACCGCCCGCCGAGCGGCAGTAATCGGAAATTCTCAGGACGTACCGGTATGCCCTGTGTCCTGAACAGGGTAATGTGTGTATTCAGACATAAGTGTTTTAGTACGGGCCGTGGGTTTGTGATTTTAGCACGTATGCATGCGCTATTTTGTCTGTGTTCATGGATCCATCACGCCCATTTTAGTCTATGGGTTTGTGAAAACCACAGATGTATCACGGATTCGTCAGTGTTTCACAGATCACACGGATGACACGAACAGAAAAAAAACGGACACACGGATCCTTCACGGACAGCTTCACAGATGCATTACTGACTACCTCACCTTTGAGCACGGACGTGTGAATGAGGCTTAAGACCGGGTTCACAAGAGACTAAAAAAATAAATTTCATTTTGATGGATTTAAATTACAGGTTCATTTTTTAGCTAGTTTGTGCCTTTGGATCAGAAGATGCGAGTGACACATATGTTATTACGAAGCCGTTTTTTTTGGTCGGCATGCAATCTGCATTTTTTTGCGGATTGGATGAGGACCCATTCATTTCAACGGGACTGCTAAAAATGCAGACAGTACACCGTGTGCTGTCTGCATCCGTATGTCCGTTCCAGAGCCCTGCAAAAAAGATAGAACATGTCCTATTATTGTCCGTTTTGCAGACATTGTCACATTGGCTCAGCAAAAAAACAAAAACGATACAACACAGACGCCATCCGCGTTTTGAGGATAGCAAAATACATACAGTGAGGTGAATGCATCCTACGACTGGTTTCTAAAGCTGCTGCGTCCAGTGCCACCAGTAGTATCAACTGTATACGACCGCGGTAACATTTGTTCACAGCCTTAGGCCCTCATGCACAGTGTCGGACTGGGGTACCTAGGGCCCACCAGATAAATTAATTTTGGGGGCCCACCATACGGATACATTCACATATAATAAATAATCTAACAAGTTTTTTATATGAACATAGGCTGGTTGAGGTGCTGTACATTGAATATATGTATGAAATCCAGTAAGTCTACTGTGTTATATGCCATTTGTGAAGGGGGTGGGAGACTAGGGGCCCACTTTGCTCAGGGGCCCACCGGGGGATTCCCCTGTACCCCTGTGGGTCAGTCCGAGCCTGCTCATGCACATGGCCGTTGCCCGACTGTGGCCTTATTGCGGCCCGCAAATAGTGGGTCTGCAATATGCAGGCACCAGCCTTGTGCTCCCCGCATCACGGATGCGGACCCATTCACTTGAACCCGGAGCTGCGGTGCGGAACGGAAGAGTGCACTATGGAGTGCTTCTGTGGGGTTCCGGTCAGTGCCTCCGCGCCGCAAAAAAATAGAACATGTTCTATTTTTTTTCGGTGCGGACGGATCACGGACTCATTCAAGTTGAATGGGTCTCGATCCGTCCCACCCAATGCACAAAACGGATCCGTCCAGCCCTAAT
Source organism: Bufo gargarizans (assembly GCF_014858855.1). NCBI lineage: Eukaryota > Metazoa > Chordata > Amphibia > Anura > Bufonidae > Bufo > Bufo gargarizans. Next base: position 331,728 of record NW_025334636.1, on the reverse strand, counting down.
GCATTCTGAGTGGATGCGGATCCGCTCAGAATGCATCAGTCTGGCAGCGTTTGGCCTCCGTTCCGCTCAGCAGGCGGACACCCGAACGCAGCTTGCAGCATTCGGTGTCCGCCTGGCCGTGCGGAGCCAAACGGATCCGTCCAGACTTACAATGTAAGTCAATGGGGACGGATCCGTTTGACATTGACACAATATGGTGCAATTTCAAACAGATCCGTCCTTCATTGACTTTCAATGGAAAGTCTGGACGGATCCGTCTGACTAACTTTTAGACTTAGATTTTTTTATGAAATATAATGCAGATGGATCCGTTCTGAACGGATCCCATCGTCTGCATTATGGGAGCGGATCTGTCTGTGCAGACACCAGACGGATCCGCTCCGAACGCAAGTGTGAAAGTAGCCTAACAGATGCACAAAAAATATACAGTGGATATATAAAGTCTACACACCCCTGTTAAAATGTCAGGTTTCTGTGATGTAAAAAAAATGAGACAAAGATAAATCATTTCAGAACTTTTTCCCCCTGATGTGACCTATAAACTGTACCACTCAATTGAAAAACAAACTGAAACCTTTTAGGTAGAGCCGATTCCTGTGCAGCCGAGTCACTTCCGGTATAGACTTTTCGCAAGGTATAGAGATTTGGCAGAACACCGGATTAAGAGCATCATGGGCCTGGTGCTGAAGATTTTATTGGGCCTTTTTATAGAAAATGAAAACGCAACGCAGAGCAAGTTTTTATAACACAAATAAAGTGCATCTGTCATATGTTTTATGCATATGAAATCACCAGCATAGCCGAATAGATGTTGATGTATTGATACCTTGCATACATTTATAGAATGTGTTCTTTAGCCTTTACTTAGCTTAAATTTTTTATTTTTTTTGTAAAACACTTATGGGGGCCCAGAGTGTCAAAAGAGGTGTGGTAGGGGGTCCTCTGTGCCCTCCAGACCGTAACACCTCTCCCATGTGAAGTCACGCCCGCTCCTTTGGTTCACACCAACGGCTCACTTGACAGCGACGTGTTGAGATCCTGTGCATGTGCCATGAATGGGTGAATGGGGATTGCGGTACACAAATGTGGAGTCTGTAGGAACCCGAGACTGTGCATGCACCGCAATCCCCATTCACAGCGCATACTTGATGTGTGTGTGTGTGTGTGTGTGTGTGTCAAAGAAGGTGCAGGTATGAACTCACAGGGCAAAAATAATGGTGCTTATAGAACAGACTACACAGTGTAGAGGTATACTGTACATTGCGGGGCACAGTGTAGCGGTATACTGTACATTGCGGGGCACAGTGTAGCGGTGTACTGTACATTGCGGGGCACAGTGTAGCGGTGTACTGTACATTGCGGGGCACAGTGTAGCGCGGTGTACTGTACATTGCGGGGCACAGTGTAGCGGTGTACTGTACATTGCGGGGCACAGTGTAGCGGTGTACTGTACATTGCGGGGCACAGTGTAGCGGTGTACTGTACATTGCGGGGCACAGTGTAGCGGTGTACTGTACATTGCGGGGCACAGTGTAGCGCGGTGTACTGTATATTGTGTGGCACAGTGTAGAGGCATACTGTATATTGTGGGGCACAGTGTAGGCTATATGTGTATAACAAACATATTTCACATGAAAACTTACAATTACTTGGCCCTGGGGATCGCGGAGCGGATGTTGTGTTTTATCCTAATGAGAAATTGCATAATAAGGATTTGGAGAAGGGGCAGAGGGATAGCAGAGCAGGGAGAGGCTGGCGCTGCTACTAGGGGGTCATACCATGGGGGAATAATACAGCCCACCATAATAATAATTCTCCTTATAATATGACAGTGCAAAAAATACCCCCTTGTAATACCCCCAGTTGAGCTAATGTCCCCATAACGTGCCAGTATAAAATACCCCTATATAGTGCCCCCAGTAAATGTTCCCATAGTGCTCCTCTCCCCCCTTCCTCCTAGTGCCCCCCAAAATGTACCAGTATAAAATGCCCTCAGTGTCCCCCATAATTTGCAAGTATAAAATACCCCTTCTTACTGCCCCCCGTAGATGACCCCATAGTACGCCTCTCCCCCACAGTACCCACCATAATGTGTCCCAGTATAAAATGCTACTGTACAGAGCCCCCATATAAAATACCCCTTCTTTGTGGCCTCAGTAGATGCCCTTATAGTGCCCACCAATAATATGCCAGTAAAAAGTGCCCCCATAGATGCCCTCCATCATGTGCCAGTAACAAGAGGGCCCCCTCCACCATCATGTGCCAGTAAAAGTATTGTAATACATATAAAAAACATTTATACTTACCTCCATGTCAGCGATGCGATGCAGGGCTCTTCCGGCCTGTGTACCGCGCTGTACGGCTCAAGCTGCAGCTCCATCCGCCCCTACATTAATCCGGCCCTGTGTAGGCCTCTTGGTAGCCTCCCAGACCAGTTTTCTTCTCGTCTTTTCATAAATTTTGGAGGGACGTCCAGTTCTTGGTAATGTCACTGTTGGGCCATATTTTCTCCACTTGATGATGTCTTCACTGTGTTCCATGGTAGATCTAATTCTTTGGAAATTCTTTCGCACCCTTCTCCTGACTGATACCTTTTAACAATGAGATCCCTCTGATGCTTTGGAAGCTCTCTGTGGACCATGGCTTTTGCTGTGGGACGCAACTAAGAAAATTTCAGGAAAGACCAACTAGAGCAGCTGAACTTTATTTGGGGATTCAGAGGCACTTTAAATGATGGCCGGTGTATGCTGACTCCTATTTAACATGATTTTCAATGTGATTGCTTAATTCTGAACACAGCTACATCCCCAGTTATAGGAGGGTGTGCACACTTATGCAACCACATTATTTTAGGGGGGGTTTTCTCTTCCCTCCACCTAAAAGATTTCAGTTTTTCAATTGAGTTGTACAGTTTATAGGTCACATTAAGGCCGAATGCACGCGGCCAAGAGCGGTCCGTGGTATGCCAGGCTGGATTCCTGTTCAGAGCAGGAGCGCACAGGGTCATTGGTTGCTATGACGCCATGCACTTTATGTCGCCTCTGCACTACAGTAATACACAATACGAGTGTGTTACTGTAGTGCAGCGGCGGCATGAAGCACACGGCCACTGCTACCATTTATTTCTCTGAGGCCGCCAAAAATAGCCAAGCGCTGGCTCGGCTATTTCCGTCGGCCCAGTAAAAAAGAATGGGAGCAGTGGTTTCGCAAGCGCAGTGCGCTTACATTTACTACTACGGGGAGAGTGCTTGGTGGTGGTCCTCTGGACACCACCTTCCCCGCTCAGTTCTCATTTAGGTTCTCGTAGAGGTGGGACCCGTAACCCGCACCTATCAGACAATGGGGGCATATCCTTGCAATATGCACCCCAATGTCTCAGATGGGAATACCCCTTTAGAGTTCTATTTATTCCAGGGCACTGTACTTATGAAAGGGGTATAAATGTATAATACAGAAAAAAATAAAAAATTAATTTAACTCACCTTAATCCACTTGTTCGTGCAGCCGGCATCTCTTCTGTCTTGTTCTGTGAGGAATAGGACCTTTGATGACGTCACTGCGCTCATCACATGGTTCTGTCACATGATCCATCACCATGGTAAAAGATCATATGACGGACCATGTGATGAGCGTAGTGACGTCATCAAAGGTCCTATTCCTCACAGAACAAGACAGAAGAGAAGCCGGCTGCGCGAACAAGTGGATTAAGGTGAGTAAATTAAAAATATTTATTTTTTTTTAACCCCTCCAGCCCTATTGTACTATGCATTCTGTATTAAAGAATGCTATTATTTTCCCTTAAACCATGTTATAAGGGAAAATAATACAATCTACAGAACACCGATCCCAAACCTGAACTTCTGTGAAGAAGTTCGGGTCTGGGTACCACATTCAGTTTTTTATCACGCGCGTGCAAAACGCATTGCACCCGCGCAATAAAAACTGAACGGAACGCAATCGCAGTCAAAACTGACTGCAATTGTGTACCTACTCGCGCGGGTTTGCCCCAACGCATCCGGACCTTATCCGGACACGCTCGTGTGAAAGAGGCCTTACTGTGCAGGAATCTTTACTGTCAATTGGTGCACTTAACTGCTCATTTGCTTATGGATTAAAAGTACTTTTTCTCCAGAACGAAGCATCGGATCGCTAAGGGTGCCTTTACATGTTGCGTAACAGAAAATTAGCAGGATTGTTGCAGATTTTTTGGTGTGACGCATGGTGCAGATTTCCTGTATGAGAATCTCTCCATTCAAGTCAATGGCAAAACTGATTCTGCAGCAGAAAACGTAGCAGAGAAATCTGCAACAAAATCCGAGCTGTACTCGGCTATCTTCGGAATTCCCATAGGAATGGATAGTGCGGTCGCACGTATACCTCACCGGCCGCTCCATTCATTTCTGGGAGGCTGCAGGATCCGTGGGGGTCCCAACAGTAGGACCCCCGACAATCTAATAGTTATCCCCTATCCTGTAAATAGGGAATAACTTAAAAACAAACAAACACACAACAACAGAATACCCCTTTAAATTCAGCTGCTTTAGCCTTACAAGGCATTGAGGGTCATTTACAAAAAACAGCGTTTTACACTGGTCTTTGATTGCAACTGTGCTGGCGGAGAAATTGCTTGATTTATGACGCAGCTCAGGTGCCTGGAGTGAAAACTTTGCCAGCCGCTCTCACTCCCAAGGGGTGAGCATGGAGCAAAATGGGGTCTTGAGGATTATTTTTTTTTATGACAAAAAATGACCCCCATTATTCCCGATTCAAGGGGGCTTTTGCACAGTTTTTTTTTCTGGTGTTTTTCGTTTCTCTTTTTAGGACCTGAAGGGTCCATTCACACGTCCGTTGTTTCTTTACGGATCCGTTCCTTTTTTTGCGGAACGAATGCGGACCAGTTGCGTACCCATTCATTTTCAATGGGTCCCGAAAAGATTCGGACAGCACAATGTGTGCTGTCCGTTTTCCGTTGTTCCGTATGTCCGAAAAAATATAAAACTTGTCCTATTATTATCCGCAAAATCGGATCCTGGTACAATACAAAGTCAATAGATCCGCAAAAAACGGATGACATGCGGAAACATTTTCAGGAACAACGGATCCGCCAAAAACGGACCGCAATTCGGGATATAGAAAAATACTGACGTGTGAATTGACCCCAACTTTGTTTTACGCGTTTGTTGCTGTAAAAACATCACCAGATGTTATACGAAGGTTTATAAATGTATTTTTTTGTCTTTCTGGCCCCTGAAGCGCTTGTTTGTTAGTTTTTTTTCAGGAGTTTTGACATTTCATTCTCTATAGGAGAAAAACACCATGCAAAAACCACAACTCAAAAACCAAAACTGGTAAGGCACACTGGGAGTGAAACAGGCGCAAATTTTTTAAATGCCCGTCCAACAAAATTCTGTTGCATGGGAATTTTTATGCTTTCCTCGCCAAGTGACAGGGGCTGGGCCATTGGTCCTGGCAAAATGACGTCTGAAATCTACTACAGTCAGGGACGGGAATAGATTTCAAACTAGGGAAAATGTGTAAAGATTCCATCATCCAAATATCAAAGTCTTTATTGGCAAATCACATAAAATCCATAACAGAAAACATAGGGGCACATTTACCAAGCTCGCCTGTTTTGGGCCATAAAATTTAAACGGGCATATTTCGTTCTTCTTTCTTTCATCGGGTATTTGTTAAAAGTCGCACAGCCGTTGATGAATAAGACTTTGCGTATTTTTATTAGTCTGCCCTCTGGTGGTTGTTTTTCAGGTAGACGGGTCTAATTTAGGAGAAAAGTTACATGTCTCTCTGAAACTGCGACTTTTAATGAAGTCGCACTTCACCACTGAAAACAGACAAAGAAAAGTATGCCAGCCCTGGGGTGGAGAAGAAATTAGACTGTTTTTGCTACAAATACAGGTGCAAAAAAAAGCGCATCTACATAAATAGGTCGGAAAAAAGTCACAAAAGTTCTGAATTAAAAACTTCTGATTTAGTAAAAAAAAAAAAATCTAAACAGTTGAAGGCAGCACAAAAGCCTCTAAAACAGGTGCAATTTCAGTAGTAAATGTGACAAAAAAAAACCAAGACTGTCTAAAACTGCATTTTTTAGACTGAAAATAGGCGCTAACACTTTAGTAAATGTGCCCCATAGATTTCAAGCTAAGAGCACGGACTGCCAGAACATGCGCCTAATTTAAGACAAGTCGCACGCCTCTTTGTAAGGCCTCTTGTGCACCCCGTTGTCGTGCTGCGGCGCGCAAAATGTGGGCCGCAATGCACGAGCACAGTCCGTGGGGCAGCCGCAATGGATCTCGGACCCATTCACTTTAACATTCCGGACATGTTTTATCTTTTTGTGGAAAGGAAGTATGGGACGAAACCCCACGGAAGCACTCCATAGTGCTTCCATGGGGTTCCGTTCTGTGCTTCTGTTCCGCACCATTCTGCATCTCCGGATTTGCGGACCCATTGAAGTGAATGGGGTCCGCATCCGTGATGCGGAATGCCCACGGAACGGCACCCGTGTATTGCAGATCCGCAAATGCGGCCCGCAATACGGCAACGGGAAGCACACGTTCGTGTGCAAGAGGCCTAAATTAGATGCAACTAGTGATGAGCGAAGAGAGCTTCGGATCCTAGTAGGCTCAGGTTCCTACTGGTACCTCGGAACCAAAGGCGAGTTCGGATCCAAGTTTTAAAATGGTTTTCCATTTTAAAAATCAAATACTGAAGTTATTCACCGAAGTCTCGCGAGAATCATGAATAACGGACTTCGCCTCATCTGAGGTAGTACATTCTAATGCTGTACAGAGACAGATTGCTATATATCAACAACCGGTGTAAAACGCCAGTCTTTGCTACGTGACCCTCACTGTGTGCAAAAAATACTTAAAAATGCAACGAAAAGTGCTTTATAGCATAAAACGCAGGTGTCCTAACGACTAAAAAAAACCATGGACATTATACAGCCTTAGGCCTCATGCACACGACAGTATTGCTTTTTCAGTGTTTTGCGGTCCGTTTTTTTACGGATCCGTTGTTCCGTTTTGTTTCCATTGCGTTTCCGTTTCCTTTCCATTTTTCCATTCCGTTTTTTCCGTATGCCATATACAGTATACAGTAATTACATAGAAAAAATTGGGCTGGGCATAACATTTTTAATAGATGGTTCAGCAAAAACGGAACGGATACGGAAGACATATGGATGCATTTCCGTATGTGTTCCGTTTTTTTTGCGGACCCATTGACTTGAATGGAGCCAAGCACCGTGATTTGTGGACAAGAATAGGACATGTTCTATCTTTTCACGGCACGGAAATACTGAAACGGAATGCACACGGAGACACTTCAGTATTTTTTGCTGAACCATTGAAATGAATGGTTCAGTATATGTACCGCATACTGAACTAAACAAAACGGCCAGTATACTGAATGCAAAATACTGTCGTGTGCATGAGCCCTTATGCACACGACCATGCCTTTTTTTGCGGTCCAAAAACCGCGGATCCGCAAAAAACGGAAGCCACCCATTTTCGGAACGGAATGGGCGGCCCATTGTAGACATGCCTATTCTTGTCCGCAAAACGGACAAGAATAGGACATGCTATATTTTTCTTGCGGGGCCTCTGAACGGAGCAACAGATGTGGACAGCACACGGAGTGCTGTCCGCATCTTTTGCCGCCCCATTGAAGTGAATGGGTCCACACCCGAGCCGCAAAAACTGCGGCTTGGACGCGGACCCGAAAAACGGTTGTGTGCATGAGGCCTTAAAAAAACACTAGTGTAGATTCATGTGTGTAAGGACCCTCGCAGGGGTTGCTCAGGGCCTTCTTTAGGCCTCTTGCACACAAACGTATTTTTATTCCATTTCCGTTCTGGGTTTTTTGTGTACCGTATACGGAAACATTCATTTCAATGGCTCTGCAAAAAAAAACTGAAGTTACTCCGTGTGCATTCCGTTTTTTGTATTTCCATAATTCCGTTCCGCAGAAAAATAGAACATGTCCTAATATTGTCCGCATTACGGACAAGGATAGTACTGTTCTATTAGGGGCCAGCTGTTCCGTTCTGCAAAATACGGAATGCACACGGATGTCATCTGTATTATATTGCGGTCGTGTGCAAAAGGCCTTATTTCTAGGAGAAGCGCCTCTCTTGCCCACGGGCTGAACTGTAATACCAGACACTGCCTGTGGACAAGAGTGGTGCTGTTTCTGTAAAGAAAAAAATACGGACAAACCTTGGTAATAGAAGACGTTGCCCCTGGGGGAACTCACAGACCTGGGCTCCCTCTTTACATGGCTGAAGTTTGATGACCATATGATAGAATTATATAGAATTCTGCCTATCGCCTGCAGCACCATCTTCTCCATTGTACAGTTTCTTCTGTCAACGTTCCTGTGCTGCAAAGGGTTAAATGACAGCAATTCCAAACATGACAAAAAAAGACATGCCTACAGCAGTTTGGTGAGGGGGTGGGAGGCCTGACCTGTGTATGGGATGGGGGTAGAACATACTAAGCTTCCACCCAATCTGCAGCACCTGAGTGTCTCGTTACTGCTTCCCTGCTGATCATGAGCCCTGTACACAGTCAGGAAGAAGGCGCTGCCTGTACACAGCTACTTACTGCTCCAGGTAAGTGCAATCTGGGGTTATTTACTGTATGGTACTCCGTTGTCATTCTATTAGATGTTCTATTCTATTTATTCCCCAGAACTGTCATTCTGCTGTCAAGTATGCGACGTGTCCTGTTGGATTGTAAGCTCTTTGGGTCAGGCATTTCATTTGTTCAGTAAAATGTGCTGCCCTGGACTGTGGTCTTCTTCTTGCATTTCAAAAAGCCAGGCGCTCCATGGTGACATTTCTTCTTATCTTTTGCAATGTGATCTCGTGTGAGATTGTAGCACACACATGTGATATGTTCTGTGACGGTAACAGGGCTGCATTTACATTGCATTTGCAAAGTCTGTTTGTTGTATGCACCAGGAAGGCTCGCACATTTCCTTAGGTCCCCCATTACCTGATTTAGGTCAAAATCCTGTCCTTTTGGGCCCCTGTCAGGCTGGAATATGTCACTATATAATATTTTTTTTATATATATAAAAAAATTTTTATTTTTTTTTGTGCTGTATGGGATACATACTTTATGTGATATATGACATCTGTCAGGAGACCATCGCTTTGTATACCTACAGTCCCTGAATTAACCATGCAATCAGGGAAGGGAATTCAATACGTATTTTCTTCCATGTCCGTTCCGTGTTTTTAATTTTTTTTTGTGTACCATTAATTTCAATGGGTCCGCGGGCAAAAAAAAAAACGGAAGGTACTCCGTGTGCATTCTATTTCCGTTCCGCAAAAAAATAGAACATGTCCTATTATTGTCCGCATTGCAGACAAGGATAGGACTGTTCTATTAGGGGCCAGCTCTTCCGTTCCGCAAAATACGGAAGGCACACGTCACGTCATCCGTATTTTTTGCTGACTGCAAAATACATATTGTCGTGTGAACAAGCCCTAATTACATGCAGTTTTTCTGCGCAGATTCTCGTGTAGAAAAAATATGCAACCTAATAAAATACCAGCAAAGCATGTGAGATTTCACAAATCCCAAGTACACTTTGCTTTTTCGTCCCGTGCAGAAATTGACCTGCTGTCAGTTCTCTGTGCGGTTCTTCTGTGTGGATTTCACCCTTTTTAATGCAAGTATGAGATCTGCGTCAGAAATCGCTACTAATAGATAGATTTTGGTACAGAAATGCAATTAAATCCACATGGAAATTCATGTGCATTATCCGTTACACAGCCCTCATGTGTGCAGGTGGCCATTCATTTCTATGGGGCTGTTCACATGAGCGGTGATTTTCACGCATCACTTGTGCGTTGCGTGAAAATCGCAGCAAGCTCTATTTTGTGCGTTTTTCACACAATGCAGGCCCCATAGAAGTGAATGGGGCTGCGTGAAAATCGCAAGCAAGTGCGGATGCGGTGCGATTTTCACGCACGGTTGCTAGGAGACGATCGGGATGGAGACCCGATCTTTATTATTTTCCCTTATAACATGGTTATAAGGGAAAATAATAGCATTATGAATACAGAATGCATAGTACAATAGCGCTGGAGGGGTTAAAAAAATAAAAATAACATTTTTAACTCACCTTAATCCACTTGCTCGCGCAGCCCGGCTTCTCTTCTGTGCTGTGTACAGGAAAAGGACCTGTGGTGACGTCACACCGGTCATCACATGATCCATCACATGATCTTTTACCATGGTGATGGATCATGTGATGACCGGAGTGACGTCACCACAGGTCCTTTTCCTGTACACAGCACAGAAGAGAAGCCAGGCTGCGCGAGCAAGTGGATTAAGGTGAGTTAAATCTTTTCATTTTATTTCAAAACGGTACAACTGATCCCCTCTATTTAACCAGTGTGCCAATGTGGGGGGCTCCCTCTGTTTCCATTGACCAGCCACCAATATTTGAGCTGCACCTAGTAATGTTTGTATTAAATGTTGTGGGGCCTGCATTTCCGTCATGAGGCCTAAGAGGCAAATCTTGGGGGAAACTGGGATGTGGAGTTTGCATATTAAAGACAGCTGGCTACACACCTGTGTCCTGGGGCCCTGTCACCAGATGTGGAAAAAAGGGCCCCTCTCGCCTCCGCACCTCCAACATATTGGGTCACTATTAGGGAAAAGAGCATTGATTTTGAAGGGCGTATAGTGCCATCTTGTGAGCACCTTCTAGTAGTTTTCCTGCAATTTGACACATCTAGAAATTTTTGTATACAGACACTAAGTTTTATCTTCTCATCATCTGATAATTTGATCCCTAAATCTTTCCCATTTTGGAATAAACCAAAAATCATTCAACTGAATCTTAGGTAAAAGCATGGAGTAGAGAGTCAAGATCTTTTTACTAGGTTCTTTTTGTTGTGCTGCAAATTTTTCGAACATTGAGTGTTCTGGGTTACCAGGTATAGTAGAGGCAAGAGGCTTAATATAGTGGATGAGATGCTGGAGGTGGAAAGGAGAGAGCCCCACCCCAGACTCAGATTGGATGTGAGTTCTTGTATGCTAGGCAATGAACCCCGAGGACACAAGTCCAGCAATGAAATTCACATTTTAAAGGCCGTTGGGGGAAGGGAGTCCCTAAAGGTTTGTTGAGAGTCTAGGAGAGCATGTGAGACTCATGTGAGAGTTATGGAATTAGATATTAGTGCTTTCTTCAGTCCACAAACATGCCAGTGGCTTAGTGTGTTTTTTGTTAACATATTATAGACGTTCTTATTAATGAGTGCAATAGAGTTTTTGCTGAGCAGCAGAGAGCTGGGGGTTGTTGGGCACATGGCATTTTCAGCCTAAATGTCTAGTCTCTCAATTGAGGCGCTAAGCCAGTCCAAACGTCTTGTCCCCTTGTATTACTTTGTAGTAGGTTTTGGGAGATCTAGCCTCCCCTCCCCCCCTTTTCCCTCTTTACATGCTGTGTCAGAAATGTCTGGGCCTAAGTTTTTTCCAAAAGAAGGAAGATATAGTCTTACATAGTTTTTGAAAGAATATTAATGGGAGTGGGATGGATAGTACTTGCATCACATATAGTACTTTAGGTACAATAACAGATTTTAGTAAGACTCTACGCCGGAGCCAAGAAACATAAGGTATGTCCCATGATTGTAGGGTAGTCTCAACCTGTTTAGGGAGATCTTGGTAGTTGGCCTTGTATAGGTTGGATATTTCCCGGGTTATATTGACGCCTAGGAATTTGATTGAGCAGGTTGCCCATACAAATGGGGTTGTTTGTTGGAGTTTATTGGCTATTGATGTAGGGAGGGAGATGTTCAAAACCTGGTATTTATTGGGGTTAATCTTGAAGTTTAAAAACTGGCGAAAGAAGTCCAATATAGACATAACTGCTGGGAACGCTTCTTCAGGATTAGTAATGAACAAAAAACCATTGTCAGCAAAGGCTGCCAGTTGATGATGAGTGTTTCCCAGAGTAATCCCCTCTATCTCTCCTCCTGCCTGAAGGCCTGCAGAACTGTCTCAAGTGTTAGGACAAACGGGAGGGGGGACAGAGGGCAGCCCTGCCTGGTTTCATTACCAATGTTGAAGGGAGGAGATAATGTACTATTTACCTAAACCTGGGCTGTAGGGGAGGAGTACATGGACATACTAGCATTCATTTAGCATGGTGGGATCCCAAACCGGTGAAAAGCTCTAGACATAAACAGCAGCCAGTCCACCCGGTCAAAGGCCTTCTCAACAACAGTGCTGAGTAAGACCAAGGGGGTAGCTCCCCCCACAAATTGGGTTAAATGAAGGAGACGGGTGGTATTCATTTTACCTTCCCTTCCTGGGATGAACCCTACTTGTTCGGGGGAAATTATGGATGGAAGGAAAGGTTTCAATCTGTTGGCAAGAAGTTTGGCGAAAAGTTTTAAATCGTTTAACAATGATATTGGCCGATAACTCGCACATTGCATCGGGTCTTTTTCATCCTTTTGGTATTCTAGTTATATGGGCTGATAGGCTTACCACTCCCACTCACACCCCAAATTCTATCAGGGCCGTATTACATACTTCCAGCAGACTGGGTAACAGTATAGACCGAAATGTCTTATAATAGGGGATTGGCAGCCCGTCGGGGCCGGGGGATTTGCATACTGGGGTTTCCTTTAGGGCCTTCTCAAGCTCAGTCATGTTGAAAGGTTTAGTTAAAAGTGCAGCCTGTTTCTTTGTGATAGAGGTGAGTGAGAGAGAGAGGAGAGCCGGGTGTCAAGAGTGTCTCTACGTGACTCTAATTCCGAGTGAGAGGACTGAGTCCTTAGAATGTACAGACCTCTATAGTACTCACTGAATTGTTGGGCAATACGCTCCGTAGTATGCTGAAGCTGCTCTGTATTGTTTTTTTTATTGCTGCTATGTATGAGTTGGCTTTCCTCTTTGTGATCTGCGCCATTAATAATTTGGAAGCTTTATTTCCATGGGCGTAATATTTAGATTGGGTGGAGAGGAACAATTTGGCCGTTTGAGCGTTCAGTAGATTTTTCAGTTCAGTACGTGCCTGGGTTAATTTTTCAAGTGCATCTGGGGTTATCTGGTCTTTGTAAGGCCTCATGCACACGACCGTATTTTGTTTCCAAGTCCGTTCCGTAAATGCGCTCAGCTTCTATTCGTTTCAAAATTTTCTCTGCTCCTAAGGCCCCCTCCAGCACTATTATACTATGCATTCTGTATTCAGAATGCTATTATTTTCCCTTATAACCATGTTATAAGGGAAAATAATACAATCTTCAGAACATCAATCCCAAGCCCAAACTTCTGTGAAGAAGTTCAGGTTTGGGTACCAAACATGCGCGATTTTTCTCACGCATTACAATGTTTTGCACTCGCGCAGAAAAATCACACATTTTCCCGCAACGCACCCGCCTCTTTTCCTGGCCAAAAATATGACGCCCGTGGTTGAAAGAGGCCTAAGAGTGCAATTTAATCTCCACTTGTAAGTAGGTTTAGGAGTACTTTGTAGATTATAGCTCAGAAAAACCAGTGCATGGTCTGATAATACCATATTAATTATCTATATTTTTAGACAGAGATGTAGTTGTTGATGAGGGACAAACAGGTAAAATAGTCGATGGTAAGATTGATGGAGGTGAGAGGAAAAGGAGTAATCCCGTTCCCAGGGTGCATCGATCTCCAGGCATCAACCAGCGTAGAGTCCGTCATGGATGCCCGCAGCCTATTCAGCGCCACCTTAGTGATGGATGTGGAGGGGCCTGATGAATCCAAAGACAAGTCCAGTGCCACATTGAAATCTCCGCCCAAGATTATGGAACCCTCTGCAAGATCTCTAAACTGAACCAATACTTTACACAGCCAGTCTACTTGGTGAACATTTGGGGCATATATGCTTCCTAAGGTGATCAGTTGTGAACCTGTTAACCTCCTCAGGACCGCCGTACGCAGGATTGCGTCCTGCCGGCAGCCCTGCTCTTCTGGGTGGACGCATATACGCGTCCTCCCGCGAGAGCCGAGATTTCCTGTGAACGCACGCAGGCGCGCGCGCTCACAGGAACGGAAGGTAAGAGAGTGGATCTCCAGCCTGCTAGCGGCGATCGTTCGCTGGCAGGCTGGAGATGTGATTTTTTTAACCCCTAACAGGTATATTAGACGCTGTTTTGATAACAGCGTCTAATATACCTGCTACCTGGTCCTCTGGTGGTCCCTTTTGTTTGGATCGACCACCAGAGGACTCAGGCAGCTCACTAAAGTAGCACCAAACACCACTACACTACACTACACCCCCCCCTGTCACTTATTAACCCTTTATGAACCACTGATCACCCCATATAGACTCCCTGATCACCCCCCTGTCATTGATCACCCCCCTGTAAGGCTCCATTCAGCTGTTCGTATGATTTTACGGATCCACGGATACATGGATCGGATCCGCAAAATGCATACGGACGTCTGAATGGAGCCTTACAGGGGGGTGATCAATGACAGAGGGGTGATCACCCATATACACTCCCTGATCACCCCCTGTCATTGATCACACCCCCTGTAAGGCTCCATTCAGACGTCCGCATGATTTTTACGGATCCATGGATACATGGATCGGATCCGCAAAACACATGCGGACGTCTGAATGGAGCCTTACAGGGGGGTGATCAATGACAAGGGGGTGATCACCCATATACACTCCCTGATCACCCCCTGTCATTGATCACCCCCCTGTAAGGCTCCATTCAGACGTCCGCATGTGTTTTGCGGATCCGATTCATGGATCCGTAAAAATCATGCGGACGTCTGAATGGAGCCTGACAGGGGGGTGACCAATGACAGGGGGGTGACCAATGACAGGGGGGTGATCAGGGAGTCTATATGGGTGATCACCCCCCTGTCATTGATCACCCCCCCTGTAAGGCTCCATTCAGACATTTTTTTTGGCCCAAGTTAGCGGAAATATATACTTTTTTTTTGTTTGTTTTTTCTTACTAAGTCTCATATTCCACTAACTTGTGTCAAAAAATAAAATCTCACATGAACTCACCATACCCCTCACGGAATCCAAATGCATAAACATTTTTAGACATTTATATTCCAGACTTCTTCTCACGCTTTAGGGCCCCTAAAAAGCCAGGGCAGTATAAATACCCCACATGTGACCCCATTTCGGAAAGAAGACACCCCAAGGTATTCGCTGAGGGGCATATTGAGTCCATGAAAGATTTACATTTTTGTCCTAAGTTAGCGGAAAGTGAGACTTTGTGAGAAAAAAACAAAAAAAAAATCAATTTCCGCTAACTTATGCAAAAAAAAAAAATTCTATGAACTCGCCAGGCCCCTCATTGAATACCTTGGGGTGTCTTCTTTCCAAAGTGGGGTCACATGTGGGGTATTTATACTGCCCTGGCTTTTTAGGGGCCCGAAAGTGTGAGAAGAAGTCTGGGATCCAAATGTCTAAAAATGCCCTCCTAAAAGGAATTTGGGCACCTTTGCGCATCTAGGCTGCAAAAAAGTGTCACACATGTGGTATCGCCGTACTCAGGAGAAGTTGGGCAATGTGTTTTGGGGTGTCATTTTACATATACCCATGCTGGGTGAGAAAAATATCTTGGTCAAATGCCAACTTTGTATAAAAAAATTGGAAAAGTTGTCTTTTGCCAAGATATTTCTCTCACCCAGCATGGGTATATGTAAAATGACACCCCAAAACACATTCCCCAACTTCTCCTGAGTACGGCGATACCAGATGTGTGCACACTTTTTTGCAGCCAAGGTGGGCAAAGGGGCACATATTCCAAAGAGCACCTTTCGGATTTCGCAGGCCATTTTTTACAGATTTTGATTGCAAAGTACTTCTCACACCTTTGGGCCCCTAAATTGCCAGGGCAGTATAACTACGCCACAAGTGACCCCATTTTGGAAAGAAGACACCCCAAGGTATTCCGTGAGGGGCACTGGCGAGTTCCTAGAATTTTTTATTTTTTGTCGCAAGTTAGTGGAATATGAGACTTTGTAAGAAAAAAAAAATTAAAATAAAATCATCATTTTCCGCTAACTTGTGACAAAAAATAAAAAGTTCTATGAACTCACTATGCCCATCAGCGAATACCTTAGGGTGTCTACTTTCCGAAATGGGGTCATTTGTGGGGTTTTTCTACTGTCTGGGCATTGTAGAACCTCAGGAAACATGACAGGTGCTCAGAAAGTCAGAGCTGCTTCAAAAAGCGGAAATTCACATTTTTGTACCATAGTTTGTAAACGCTATAACTTTTACCCAAACCATTTTTTTTTTTTGCCCAAACATTTTTTTTTATCAAAGACATGTAGAACAATAAATTTAGCGAAAAATTTATATATGGATGTCGTTTTTTTTGCAAAATTTTACAGCTGAAAGTGAAAAATGTCATTTTTTTTGCAAAAAAATCGTTAAATTTCGATTAATAACAAAAAAAGTAAAAATGTCAGCAGCAATGAAATACCACCAAATGAAAGCTCTATTAGTGAGAAGAAAAGGAGGTAAAATTCATTTGGGTGGTAAGTTGCATGACCGAGCGATAAACGGTGAAAGTAGTGTAGTGCAGAAGTGTAAAAAGTGGCCTGGTCATGAAGGGGGTTTTAGCTAGCGGGGCTGAAGTGGTTAAAAACATATCTCCCATCCAAGGGAGTGACTTGTGTATTGCTACGCCAGCTCCTTTTGATGCAGACAGGGCCGTTTCTAGGGGCGGGCGGGACGGGCGGCCGCCCGGGGCGCTGTCAGCAGCAGGGGGCGCCCGTTGAAGTAAAAAAAAAAAAAAAAAAGTCGTTATGAAGGTAAATGATCGGGCGGCCGGCCGGCGGCGCCCCTCATGCTGAGCCTCCTGAGCGGCCGGCTCAGTGCTGCGCAGCCTGCCTGCGCTGCAGACTGCTGAGTTATTAGTGTAGCGTGGCCGAGCTCTGTTCGGTCCGGCCCGGGGTACAGGAGCATTTGTTTCTTGTACCCGGCCGGACTGAAAGGAAGTGCACACTAAGTGAGCACTTCCTGTCAGCCGGGTACAGGAACAAAAGCTCCTGTACCGCGGAGCGAACAGAGCTCGGCCACGCTACACTAGAGGTGACAAGGGGGAGGAAATGAGAGTGAGGGGGGGGGGGGAGGAGAATGAGAGTGACAAGAGGGGGGGGGGAGTAGTAGAATGAGAGTGACAAGAGGGGGGGGGAGTAGTAGAATGAGAGTGACAAGAGGGGGGGGAGTAGTAGAATGAGAGTGACAAGAGGGGGGGGGGAGTAGTAGAATGAGAGTGACAAGAGGGGGGGGGGTAGTAGAATGAGAGTGAGGGGGGGGAGTAGTAGAATGAGAGTGACAAGAGGGGGGGGAGTAGTAGAATGAGAGTGACAAGAGGGGGGGGGGAGTAGTAGAATGAGAGTGAGGGGGGGGGGAGTAGTAGTAGAATGAGAGTGACAAGAGGGGGGGGAGTAGTAGAATGAGAGTGACAAGAGGGGGGGGGAAGTAGTAGAATGAGAGTGACAAGGGGGGGGGGAGTAGTAGAATGAGAGTGACAAGAGGGGGGGGGAGTAGTAGAATGAGAGTGAGGGGGGGGGGAGTAGTAGAATGAGAGTGACAAGGGAGGGGGGGGGAGTAGTAGAAAGAGAGTGACAAGGGAGGGGGGGGGGGAGAAGAGAGTGACAAGGGAGGGGGGGGGGGGAGAAGAGAGTGACAAGGGAGGGGGGGGGGGAGAAGAGAGTGACAAGGGAGGGGGGGAGAAGAGTGACAAGGGAGGGGGGGGGAGAAGAGAGTGACAAGGGAGTCCGCAGAGCCAGACTGCAGCCAGAGACCAGATCATCTAATTGTCCTGGTGGTAAGTAGACAATGCAATATGTGTATTATTTAATTGTTTAGTTATTAATACTACATTTTGCGGACCGCACATTGCCGGCACTAAGAGAATATGCCTATTCTTGTCCGTTATTGGGGACAAGAATAGGACATGTACTATTTTTTTCAGGTTCGGAATTGCGGATCCGGGTCCGCAATTCCGGATCTGATAAGGGGGGGGCGGGGGTGCCAATTTTTATCTTGCCTAGGGCGGCAAAAATCCGGCCCTGGTCAGACTTACTGACGTCACGCGCCTGACCCTCCCACTAGGCGGCGCAGGCGCGTGACATACAGTGAGTGAGTGAGCGCCGCACTGCCTGCCTGTTACCGCCCGCCCTGAGCCCCTGAGCAGTGCTGATGCCTGCTGTGAGGCGAGTGATGGTCTGGGGGGGGCATTAATTACAATGGGGGGATGGGGGTAATTACAATGGGGGGGCATTAATTACAATGGGGGGAATTAATTACAATGGGGGGGGGGCACTGTGGGAGACATGAAAATGGGGGCCACTGTCACTGTGGGGGACATTAAGTTTAATAAGGATCACTATGGACATTATTTAGAATGGAGGCTGCTGTTGGTGTCATTACTCATTATAACTATAATGTCTGATAGGCCTAGTCCTGAGCTGAGTTATATTACCCTGCCCATGCCCTGTATAATAATGTACCCATCCCTGATACCCCTAGTTATATTACCCCGCTGGAGTAATATAACTAAGGGGTATCAGGGTACATTATTAGACAGGGCAGGGTAATATAACTCAGGACTAGGCCTATCAGACATTATACAGTTATAATGACATCCACAGCAGCCTCCATTCTAAATAATGTCCATAGTGATCCTTATTAAAAATAATGTCCCCCCACAGGCAGGCAGTGCGGGCGGCGGCGACGTACTGTTACCGGGGGGGGGGGGGGGGGGGAGTTTTTTTGACACTCGCCCTGAGAGAAATTTTACCTAGAAACTGCACTGGATGCAGAGCCAGGTGAAGTGCTGTGGTAACACTGATTATAATGCAGGCGTGATAGGCTAGCAACATGCTTATGCCTAAAGTGTGTTTTCTGTAACAGAGCTATTGGTACTTTTATGCTTGTTCAGGAATTTACATATTTGGCTCCTCTTTGTCGTGCGTTCAAACCCTTTTACATTGTAAGTACATATTTTGATATTAGCCATTTCTGACCAGAGGTTGGGGATTGCAAGTTATAGGAAATAGCATTGTACCATCTAAGAAAGGTATTGTGGGGTTTTGCTCTGGTAAACAGGCTAGCGTACACAATATAGAGGCAATCACAAAGTCTTTAACTTAAACAATTCAGTGTTTATTCACACATAAGGAAACACAAAATGACCGTTCACAGTCTTGGTGTTTGTTCACACCATGCAATGTCCATAGAACATAATCTTCACCTGGTTAGCAGTCTTTCCCCCAGCCGTCCACAGCAGGCTTTAGGGGCCTGTTTTCCAGCATGCGACTTTCAAGCCTTTAGCACGGCACTAATTCACAGATCCCAAAACAGAGTCTCCACAGCTTCCCTGTCAGATGGAGGATCATCCACACCCAGATGAGACTGCTGGCTGGGTTTTATATAGGCCAATAAAGACCCGGCCTGGAGCGTGGGGAGAAGCCACCCACCCAGTACTTTGGCTACTCCCAGTAAGAGCTGGCCCAGATCGGCTCTACAGCCATACTAACAACAAACCATGTCAATCAGCACTAGCTCCCGCTGACACTTTAAACTACCGGCTCTTACCTCACCGAGGCCAGGAATCTCAGTGACGCATACCTTCCATCAATGACGGCACCTTGTGCCTTCCTACAGTATAATATGATTCCCTTGAAAGGAGATCTTCACGTGTGTGTATATATAGTGATTTATGTCATGGTGCAATATGTGGAGCCTATCGAGCTGACAGGTAGGAGGTTGTGGGACAGGAAGGACAGACAGGGTAGTCAAAAAGGAAAAACCAAGTAACAAGGTAAAGATCATGTCTCTCATTAGGAGAGAACTTCTAAGTAGAATAATGTCGTGAGGGGAGGAACTTTCCATCCACACGGCCCGTAGCTACCTGATCGGGCTAGCTGGAAAATGGTAGCTGTATTATCTCCCTATGGGCAATTTTGCAGGGAGGTTGATTTCCTTCTCAGATGTCGTCTAATGGTCTATCTTGAGTAGTTGGTGATCTTCTTGGTGTCATCTGGCGGTTTGCTACTTTAGATCTTTGCGTTTTACCAGATAAAACTGGGGTCCAGGGAGAAATCACTGGAAGAGGTGGCAATGGAGCTATATTTTGAGCAAAGTTCCAGTCCACGATGTCTAGAGCTTCTATTTCAAGGGTTTCGTATACCCTCTTGAGATATTTTTTTATTTTATTTTTTTACTTTTGAGAATTTCCAACAGCGGTCTTAAATGATTCCTCTTATGAGGCATCATAGAGGACAGATCTTGAAAGATGGTAACCGTCGATCCCTCGTAGGCGATGGGGGCTGGCTGTAATTCTGGAGGCCGCAAGGATTTTTTCTTTTGTCTGGACATGGACCAGCTTACAGACAACATCTCTTGGAGCTTCGTTTTGCTTTGGTGAGGGATGTAGCGATCTGTGGGCACACTCCAGTTGAAGGTTGCCGGTTTCTTGGCCAAGCAAATTTGAGAAGATCTCTGTGAGGGAGGTTGTCGGCATGTCAGGCGCCACAGAGTCTGGAATGCCTTTCAGCCTGAGGTTGTTCGTCCGTCCCCGATTTTCTTGATCCTCTAGATAAGATAAGATAAGATGCCTTTATTGTCACTGTACAATACAATGTAGTACAATACAATGAAATGTTTGGAGCAATCCTAGATGCCATGGACAGAGCAACAAGAACTGACATTTAAACTAAAGCATTACACTAGAAAAAAACAAAACATTGCACTAGAAGGCATTACTATTCACAGTTCACAGCATATATATATATATAGCAAGAGCAAAGTAGGAAGTGCTTGTGTGTGTGTGTGTATATAATATATATATATATACAGACGTGGACAAAATTGTTGGTACCCTTTGGTCAATGAAAGAAAAAGTCACAATGGTCACAGAAATAACTTTAATCTGACAAAAGTAATAATAAATTAAAATTCTATAAATGTTAACCAATGAAAGTCAGACATTGTTTTTCAACCATGCTTCAACAGAATTATGTAAAAAAATAAACTCATGAAACAGGCATGGACAAAAATGATGGTACCCCTAGAAAACACAGAACATAATGTGACCAAAGGGACATGTTAATTCAAGGTGTGTCCACTAATTAGCATCACAGGTGTCTACAACCTTGTAATCAGCCATTGGGCCTATATATATGGCTCCAGGTAATCACTGTGTTGTTTGGTGATATGGTGTGTACCACACTCGACATGGACCAGAGGAAGCAAAGGAAAGAGCTGTCTCAAGAGATCAGAAAGAAAATTATAGACAAGCATGTTAAAGGTAAAGGCTATAAGACCATCTCCAAGCAACTAGATGTTCCTGTGAGTACAGTTGCACATATTATTCATAAGTTTAAGATCCATGGGACTGTAGCCAACCTCCCTGGACGTGGCCGCAGGAGGAAAATTGATGACAAATCTAAGAGACGGATAATCCGAATGGTAACAAAAGAGCCTAGAAAGACTTCTAAAGAGATTCAAGGTGAACTTCATGCTCAAGGAACATCAGTGTCAGATCGCACCATCCGTCGTTGTTTGAGCCAAAGTGGACTACATGGGAGACGACCAAGGAGGACACCATTGTTGAAAACGAATCATAAAAAAGCAAGACTGGAATATGCCAAACTACATGTTGACAAGCCACAAAGCTTCTGGGAGAATGTCCTGTGGACAGATGAGACAAAAATCGAAGTTTTTGCCAAGGCACATCAGCTGTATGTTCACAGACGAAAAAATGAAGCATATCAAGAAAAGAACACTGTCCCTACTGTGAAACATGGAGGAGGCTCTGTTATGTTCTGGGGCTGCTTTGCTGCGTCTGGCACAGGGTGTCTTGAATCTGTGCAGGGTACAATGAAATCTCAAGACTATCAAGGAATTCTAGAGAGAAATGTACTAGCCAGTGTCAGAAAGCTTGGTCTCAGTCGCAGGTCATGGGTCTTGCAACAGGACAATGACCCAAAACACACCGCTAAAAACACCCAAGAATGGCTAAGAGGAAAAAATTGGACTATTCTAAAGTGGCCTTCTATGAGCCCTGACCTCAATCCTATTGAGCATCTTTGGAAGGAGCTGAAACATGCAGTCTGGAAAAGGCACCCTTCAAACCGGACACAACTGGAGCAGTTTGCTCATGAGGAGTGGGCCAAAATACCTGCTGAGAGGTGCAGATGTCTCATTGACAGTTACAGGAAGCGTTTGATTGCAGTGATTGCCTCAAAAGGTTGCGCAACAAAATATTAAGTTAGGGGTACCATCATTTTTGTCCATGCCTGTTTCATGAGTTTATTTTTTTACATAATTCTGTTGAAGCATGGTTGAAAAACAATGTCTGACTTTCATTGGTTAACATTTATAGAATTTTAATTTATTATTACTTTTGTCAGATTAAAGTTATTTCTGTGACCATTGTGACTTTTTCTTTCATTGACCAAAGGGTACCAACAATTTTGTCCACGTCTGTATATATATATATATACACACACTGATTCAGACACCACTGCAGACAAGAGGTCATCATGGGGTCATGAATGCAGCAGTCACTTTCAGTCTGTGGTAGTTTCTATCCTAAGAAGAGGCAATAATCTCTGAGCATTTAGGAGACTGATTGCTTTGGGGTAAAAGCTGTTCTTCAGCCTAGTGGTGCGGGCATGTAGGGCTCTAAGACGCCTACCAGAGGGCAGGGGAGTGAAAAGGCTGTGGCCGGGGTGAGTTGGATCCCCGCAGATAATTTTTGCCCTGTTGCTGCAGCGAGCAGTGAAGATGTCATCCAGTGATGGTAACTGAGTACCAGTGATTCTGCCAGCCATTCTGATGATACGCTTGAGGGTCTTCTTGTCCTCAGAAGAGCAGCCGGAGGACCCCACTGTAATGCAGTATGTGATAACAGATTCTATGGTGCACCTGTAAAAATTGACTAGCAGCTGTTTTGGGAGTTGTGCTTTCTTCAGACTCCTCAGAAAAGAAAGCCTCTGAAGGCCTTTTTTGGTAATTTCTGTTGTGTTTTTCATCCATGACAGGTCCTGACTAATATGAACTCCCAAGAATCTGAAACTTTGAACTATCTCCACTATTAAAGAGTATAAGTGATTTACGTGAGCTTGGCAGTTATCTAGATTATGAGAGACTTCATTGTTGAAGTCTACTAAGGATGTTTGCGCAGTCTCTATTGTTTCCAATCTAGAATGCATGTTTGATATCTTTAAGTTCACATACCAGTGGTTCTAGAGACTGTGCATCAGCTCCTTAAGGAAAGCTTTTGATATCTTCTGGTTTTCTCCTTCTGCTGTTGCCTCTTCCACTTCACTTCCCTCTTCAGCCTCCGAATCTTCAGTTTAAGGCGCATGTAGGATTCTCTGCCTTGCCGGCGCCATCTTGCTTAGTTCAAGCGCCAGGGTGAGAAGCGCTTGGTTTGGAGGGTCTCAGGGGGTCTTTAGATCTGTCCCTCGAGGATTTGCCCATGTTTAGGGGATTTAAAAGCTTAAAATTCACCCGATTAGGGCTAGCCTGCATACAGCTTGGCCACAAAACTCCGACCCCTCTTCCAACCAATATTGAACATTTCTATCAGTGTGCCATGTCACATTGTCTTGCTGGAAGTTCCCATCCACCCCAGGGAAGAAAATCGTCATGTATTGGTGTATGTGTGATCTGCAAGGAAGGATTCGTACCCAGATTGGGTGGGTATGTTCTTCCAGCAATGCTTGCAGGGTTTTTGTTTTCTGATGTTTCTTGCCTGACCTCATCGGAGAAGACAACCATTTGCCAATCAGCGAAGGTCCAATTCTGATATCTTTATGAAAATTGAAGCCTTTTCTGCTGATGCAGCTTTCTTAGCAGAGGTGCAGTGACCATCTGTCTGCTCCAGAGCCCCACATACTGTAGGGTTCACTGAACTGTTTTAGACATAAGTATGGTGGCCCTTGGTTCATTTTGGCAGTGATCGGCTCCACTGTAGCGTGTTCGCATGCTGTTGCAACCGACGTTCACCTCTCACATCAATGGCATGTGGTGCTCAGCAGTTTCTCCACAGCAGCACAAGAACGCTTCACAAACTGCGTAGTTTCAGAAATACCGCCACCCGTGTCCCAAAAGCCAATAACCATCCCATTTTGCAACTCTGATAAATTGCCCCTTTTACCCATGACCGCAGCGAGGGATCTGTGTGCAGACAGCCAATCACACACCTTATATACTCACCAAGCCAGCTCGCCACACGTGACTTCCTTCACGAGCTAACATTGTCTAAATTGGTATTAAAGGGGTATTACCATCTCAGACAATAGGGGCATATCGCTAGTATATGCCCCCATTGTCTGATAGGTGCGGGATCCACCGCTGGGACCCGCACCTACAACCAGAATGAAGCGGGGAGCGCTGTGGCTGGAGGACCCCGGATTTCCCGGGGTCCGTCCTCCACCAAGCGCGGCTCTCATAGAAGTGAATGGGAGCGCACCGCACATGCGCGGCCCATGCTCCCATTTATTTATTTGGGGCAGACGGCAATAGCCCTTTAATATCCCTAAACACCAGGATGTGTATTCAGTGCAACGCTTTTAAATACAGTCCAACTACTGAGCTACACTATGCTTTTTTTTTTTTTTTTTTTTTTTTTCCGCCTAACAACATGCTACTTCCTCTGTCTTCAATCATTTGCAAATATCAGTAAATTGCATTGCTACATATGCGGCAGACCGACAGCGGCCCTGGAGCCCTTAAAGGGATTGTCCAGGTTCAGAGCTGAACCCGGACATACCTCCATTTTCACCCTGGCAGCCCCCCCTGACTTGAGCATCGGAGCACCGGATCTCCAAAAAATGCATTTGCCCTGCTCGATTTAGCGCAGGGCAAAGGCATTTTTTGGAGATTCGGTGACGTACCGGGCTCTCCATGGGGCTGCCAGGAAGCCCAGTGATGTCACCGGCACTGATGGGCAGGCTATAGTGCTGCCCTAGCCAGTAGCACGCCCATCAGAGCCGGTGCTAAAGCACGCTCATCAGAGCCGGTGACGTCACTGAACACACTGCTGCGCGGAAGCTTCCACCCGGCAGTGTGTTATTGTAAACAAAATAGCCTTTGCCCTGCACGATTTAGCGAAGGGCAAAGGAGAGCATTGGAGCATGAACTGCTCCGATACTCCTGTCAGGGGGGCTGCCGGGGTAAAATTATGGTTATGTCCGGGTTCAACCCGTTTAAAGTACCGTATATACTCGAGTATAAGACGAGTTTTTGGGCACATATTTTTGTGCTCAAAAAGCCCCCTTGTCTTATACTCGAGTCTAGGTGTTGATTGTGAAAATTCGCAAAAAAATCGCATTCAAATTTTCGCATAAAAATTCGCATGAACTGGTATTTTCCCAAAAATCGAATATTCGCTTTAGTTGGTTTTTGTACTGTTAAAGTTATTGTTGATACCATATTGTTTTTCTTTGAAATAAATATTCAAAAACTTTTAACTTACTGATGCCTCAATTAATGTAATTTTATTGGTACAGTATCTATTTTTTATTTTTGAAATTTACCAGTAGCTGCTGCATTTCCCACCCTAGTCTTATACTCGAGTCAATAATTTTTCCCATTTTTTTGGGGGTAAAATTAGGGGCCTCGGCTTATATACGGTAAATGTTTTTCGTGATGCCAGGCGTTGTCTCTGCAGCAATGAAAAGGGGGTTTGTTGATGAGGGGATGATGAAATAAATTGAGTCCAGATCTTGTGATGAAGTTGATAACAGCTTAACTCTGCATAAAAGTTTTTCCAAACAGTTTGAGGCTTTGTCTTGATTCCAGCAGGCTGTGGCATTAACTGTGGCAGGCAAACTCCTCTCTGCTGTGCTGACAGGATAGCTGTATAATTTGGCTTTCTCTGGGCGCTGCTCTTCTCTCTTGTAGTCTGACTCTGAATTGTGCTATACCAGGGAGTCTCTCTCTCCTGGTTCCTGAGGCTCTAAGCTACTGCCTTCATATACAGCTGAGCTGAAGGTGCTCCAGCTGGCCTGGGCAAGGCACGTCCAGCAGGGACGTGCACCTGCTGCACACCCTTCCCCTGTCTAGGGAAGACCTAAACTGGGGCTAACTGGTCCCCACCCTTCCTGCAGCAACTGGGAAACGCCCACCACACCACAGAGGTAGCTCTGCCATCTGCTGGTGCACAAGGCATATTACAATTGAACATAACAGTTACATGGAAAGAGATATGCACATTATATAGGATCTGGAAAAAAACTCAGACGACATTAGGTTAACCAATAAAAACAGTAGCTGGGTGCAGAAGTGGTAATGCACCTCTGGAGTGTTACACATGTGGCTAATTTTTTGGATAATTGGTTTCTTTTAGCTCAGTTTCACACAAGTATAATACGAACATATTTCTGCACCAGCCGCCGGTCTGATTGCCCAAACTGACAACGTCAAATGCATCCTGGCTATTGGTCCTATGACTCTGCTTGTTCAAGTGATGAGACAGGGATGCAGCAGTAATAAGTGTCCCTAAATTGGGCTCCTATGACTGTACGCACTATTGTCTATTTTCCTTCTGAGACTGTTTAATTCAAGTGTATGGGTGCTGAAAAAAATAGATGGACGCCATATAGATGTCTACATGGAATGACGGTCTTTTTGGAAGCCATACTGTACATCAGAACAGGTCTTACAGTGATACTTGTGTGGTATCTGTTTCATTACTCCTGTGGTTTCAAAATTTTGCTTGGGGTTAAATCCCCAGGAATTCCTAGTTGCTTTGTTTTCATGCTGTGCATAAGTTTTCGGTAAGTGCGAGCGCTGATGGAAGATGCCGGTGGAAGCGTTGGTTTCCATGGCTGATGCATACTGAATGTGGAAGGAACGACTGCTACCATAGTGCTGCAGGGCATAGGCAGTGGGGCACCGCTCTACCTAGTCCTGGGTATCTTGGCTCCAGATGAAGGATGGCCTAGCTCCACCTCTGTATTTCATCATATTTGTGCATTTGCCCGTATCCTATTAGATTTGCTTCTGAAACCAACGGTTTTGGGGGTTGCTGTTTACCAATTTTCTAATATACTGTTCAGCGGCATCTTAAAATATGTAGAGATCTACATAGATTTTAGTGGGAGGATTCGCCCCCTCGCCTTTTTTAGCCTTTAAACATTTTGACCATAATAGGGAAGGCATTTGAAAACAAGTCGAGCATGAAGTAATAAAAAGCAGGAAAACGCCACTGGAAGCATATCCAGGTGACTGAATTTACTTGTAAAATGCACAAAAAGATTAAAATATTGCTCTAATTATCAAAATCCTTTTGAACCTGTTGAAGCCTGAAGATGGCCTTTATGTGTCCCAGCTGGAGGACTCTGCAGGGAGCCCCCGGAGAGAATGCAGGGGCAAATGCTGGAAGGAGTATGTGTAACGTCAGACTTGAGAACCCTGTTATTCTATATCCCATCCCCCCCATAATAAAAGACCCTGCTACTAGCCCATCTACACGAAGAGGGGTAGTGTAGGTCAGTGGGCTGTGTGTTGGCCGGTCCTGTGATGGTGAGGAGGAGGCATGATCATGTAGTGGGATTACGGTCTATGTTATAGGCCCCATGAGAGGCAGTTTTGGGGGTGCAATGGATAATGGCATAAATCGGGCACAGTATGCGCTATTCACTAAACACTCTCTTAAGTAGTACAAAATACCAAAGATACTGCTATCTTGCAGCTGTATCTGAGTAAGGGCTCATGCACACGGCCAACGTTTCTGTCTGCATTTAAAAAAAAAACAAAGAAAACGATATGCACTCAGCTGGGATCTGTCCCACTGTGTGTTTCTACACTTCATAACGTTGGATGTTGTGTGAAACCACCCTAAGATTAGATTCCTACAGCGTTTTACTTCAGTGGCGTGTTTTTTTTTTTTTACTTTGTCAAAAACCAACTGTTGGGCAGATTATTGGTAACGAGCATTCCCGATAATCTGCCCGTGTAAAGGCGCAGTAGATCGCTGGATGAACGAGCAAAACACTTGTTCATCGGGTGAAGTGATCTTTGGTGCAAACACCTGAATCCTCTTTTATGGGCAGCAGATTGTGCTGTCTGTACACTGACAGAAACAATGCATGTATAGGAGGATAAGTGTAACGCCACAGAGTGGCATTACCACTTCTTCACCCCACTACTGTCTCTAATGGGCTAATATAATGTCATCTTGTGTATTTATTTCAGGTCCACTACACAGTGCATTCCTAATGTTTGTAACTGTTATGTTCAGATATAATGTGCCTGGTTCACCAGCCGGTGGCAGCAAACATGGCAGAGCTACAATTAGGTAGAGTGGAACCTTCCATTCCATTCTAACTCTCTCTGTGGAAGAGTGGGTTCTCCCCACTTCCTGCAGGAAGGGTGGGGACCAGAGTTAGTGAGTTGCAGCTCACCCCCTGCCAAGGGAGGGTGTGCTGGGCACATCTCTGCTGGACGTACCCAAGCCAGCCAGAGCACCTTCAGCTCTGCTGGCCATGGAGGCCAAAGCATAAAGCCTCAGGAGCCAGGAGTATAGTTCCCTGGCATAACTTAAGAGTCAGACTACAAAGAGAGAAGTGCAGCAGACAGAAGAGTCTGAGTTGTACAGCAGAGCCAGAGAGAAACAGATGTAGCAGAGATTAGTTTGCCTGCCATGTTTTAATGCTAGAGCCTGCTGGGACCAAGATAAAGCTTGAATGAACATTTATTTAAGTCCAATAAATGCTGTATCCAGGTAGGAGCACCGTAACACATAAAGGGACATTTTAGGCCGCACTATACCACTCAGCATTCCTACACCTGGGACGCGTGTCATTGCATCGATTAAAGGCCCTGGGGGGAGGCGCCCATTGCATAAGCAATGGCAGGAGCGATTGCTTGTCTTCATATAGTGGAGACGAGCAGGCAATTATCAGGAAGGAACGCTTTCTTCCCAAAAACTGTCTGCTTATTGGCGCAGTATAAATGTGCTGTTAATTTAAAACTCCTAAACATTAAAAGGCTACATATACAGTGTGTGTGTATATACAGCTATTTTCGACACTGAACTGAATGAAGGGTTGCTGTGCAGTGCGCTCTTGTTCCCTTAGGGAGCTTCGTTCTAGAGATAGGAGCAGGTCCTACCTATGGTGGCACCCACACCAATTGACGCTTCTCAGCAGGCACGGGAAATAACACCCTGACTAGAGCCAGAAATGGGCAGCTCGGTCCACAGTGCGCAGAGCCGTCTGCTTTCATGCCTCACCCACTTATTTCCGCCTCCATTGGCTGCTGGGAGCCAATCGGACACTGATGACCTGTCCTAAGGATAGGTCCTCAATATCTAGAGCTCGGACAACCCCTTTTTAATAACAGTTGTAATGATTCATCAAATTGCTTCTTATAAGTACAACATCATATGGCAGGGTATGCTAAAAACAAAAACGCGACCTCCCAAAAAATGTGGTACGCCCCTATGACTTACGACACTGCCCTTCCACAATAGGATGTGTGCACATCTTGTGGCGGCATTACTAATGATGCTGAACGGACAAGGAATATTGGTGGAAATTGTATCTTCACAGAGCAAGGAGCAGCGGCCTGAAGAACGGGAATTGCAATTCTGTCTGCCTTTATGTAAGATCTTTGAAAGGTATGAAAATGATACCTACTGAGGGTCGTGCGTTTACTGTGGGGCATCTTTACAATACACAGGTTTGCATTCGCCTTGAAACATAATGCAAAAAAAGCCTATAAGTCTATGGTGTCTCAGACTTGTGGTTTGTTTTGTAATTGTCTACATCAGTTCCTTATTAAAATGCACTTATTTTACTGCCCAAGGAGGAAGCAGAGCAGCCGTACACCATTCTATTCCATACATTGTAACATGCTGAACATTTATATTCGTTCATCTACATTCAATTATACAGGATGAATTCACACGTGGCTGACTTGTTGCAGATGTTTTTGTGACTATCCCATATACTCAAAGAGGCTAGCCACAGTCAATATATGTACTGCAGAAACTGATCTATTATAATGTATGGATTATTTCTTAGTGGCAGAAATATCTGAAACTAATCTGTTGTGTGAATTCAAACTTAAAGGGGTTCTCCAGGATTTTTATACTGATGACTTGTCCTCAGGATAGGTCATCAATATCAGATCGGCAGGGGTCTGATATTGACAGCTGATCTGCTGTATGAGGAGACGGTGCGTGCAGTGCCCACGTGCCGTCTCCCTACTCTCTTCCTGTCTGCGGCTGTCTGTGGTCTTTGCCACATGGTCTTTCTATACAGATTGCATAATATTAGTGCGCTGATATAGACAGGTTGAATAACGTGAAAGAAATAGTGTCTGTTAGTGTCACCGACGTACCGAGACATACGGACGTCCCGGTGGCAGGAGATCTGTGAGACTGGCAACACATGGTTTGATCTGACAGGTTTTCCTTGTGGATCAATAGGTGTCTGTGTTGTTTCTGGTAATGGTCACACCCCACTTGTCTCCAGGTTTGGCTATTAGTGTCATTTAATCTTCCTTCTTTATAGTTGCTTCTACCACAATGCTGTGCGGTTTATAGCTTCTGTGGATTGTTTGTGGTTGGATCTCGGCTGAGTTCCTGGTGCTTCCATAGCCTCATTGAAGTTAAGTCTTTCCTTTGCCTTTTGTATTTTGTTTGGGTTCTGTGTGTCGCATTTCCCTATTGTCTGTATTAGGCCTGAAGGAGACTCCTGTTCGTCCTTCCTTTTGGAGGAACAGGTAGCCTCGTCCCTGCCATTAGTACCAGGGTCCTATAGAGGACTAGGTATTCCGGCGTATGAACTCTCCTACCTTTGGTCTGTTAATACTGGTAGTGTAGCATACTGGTAGTCAGTCAGGATGTTTTTAGTAAGGGTTTTCACTAGGAGGTGTCCATCTTCCTTCCCTAGTTCTCAGGCTTGATTCCCTGTTTCCCCCTTCCCTCCTATGCTCTGTGTGGTGTTTCCCTCCCACACCAAAGCGTGACAGTTAGTGGCTGTGCGTATGCACAGGGTACATTCACACAATCGTATGTACTTTGCCGTCTGCAGAGTACAGATGACGTCCATGTGGCATATTTTTTATTTTTTTTGGGGGGGAGGAAGGGTTAGACCAATCGACTTGTTGACAATGGTTCCATGGTCCACATTTGCAGTGAAAAATAGAACATGTTCTATCTTTTGCAGGACGGACAGAACGCCACATGCACGTCATCCGCGTTTTGCGAACTGCATTATACATACGGTTGTGTGAATGCCCCCTCACACAGGAGGAATTTCAGCATTTGTAGGAGGATGAGGTTTATTACATGCATTCTGTAATCTGACCTTCAGTCTAGAGGAATCTCCAGTTTCTAGTAATAGATTTTATATGTTCTCATAAAATGACACACCGCGTAGGAATGGACACTTGTTTCCTAGCTAGCTAGGGAGTTAAAGGGGTTTTATACCTTTTTTATTTTTCTTACTGATCTGACACCCGGGACCCCCACCAATCAGCTGTGTGAGAAGGCAGGTGCGTTCTTGGTTGCGTTGGGTCCTTCTCACTGCTTCCTGCAGGCCGGTGACGTCACAACCATGTCATGTGGTCTGGGTGCAGCTCGGCCCCTATGAAGTGAATCAGCCATCATTCCATATGCGCTGCTAGGCTGAAAAGGGTGCAGGTCAACGTACAGAAGATCAGCACAAATTTCTGTGCATTCCTGCACCCAAACTGCTCCAGGTTTTTTCCACAGATTTCACCCTTCATTTCAAAAAGTGAACTCCATTGATTTAAACTGCAAACATGGATAAACGTGGATGATTGTGGTGTGTGTGTGTGTGTGTGTATATATATATATATATATATATATATATATATATATATATATATATATATATATATATATATATATATATATATATATATATATATATATATATTGATTGTACCTATATTATGTATAAAAATTGTTGGAGAAATTTTTCTCCTATTGGGCAAGACGTCTTCTTTTTTACCTCAATTGATTGTAAATAATTAGTTTCTTGCCAGCAGGGGGAGCCAAACTAACAGCTGTTCCTATGAATTTTGCTTTATTCCAATTAAAAGGGACTGCCCAGTTTCCGATACTGATGAGCTATCCTCAGGAAAGGCCATCAGTATCAGATCGCCGGGAGTCCAACTCCTGGCATCCCCACCAATCAGCTGTTTAGAAACTCTCCTGTGGAAGTCGGAGGTCCCCTCCAGTCCAGTTTGTCTATGCTGTTAGGAACAGCGCAGGGATGATGCCCACCCCATAATCATGTTCAGAAAAGAGTGTAGCTTTCTCGTTTTAACTGGCGGAAAAAAATTCTGAGACACTTTCCCCTTTTTTGCCGTCTTTACTGGTGATAAGTGTTGCAGACCTAAATATCTGTAGTTTCTAATGTTGATATCTATTCATTTAGATTGTTCACCAGATGCCAACATACATGAAAGAATATTCTGCTGTTTGGAGGATTTTCACCATGACTTATTAATAATAATAAATTAATTTTTTTTATTTATTTTTTCATTATATTTTTTTATTATTCATTTCCCTCATTTAAAATTATAAGGCTACTTTCAGACGAGCAAGTTCAATGCGAGAAATACTGTTTGTTTGTATAATTTTGATTTCCCGTTCTGACCTTTGCTCCTGACAGAATCGCACAGCATTAGGGCTCATTCACACGCCCGTGCCGTGTTTTGTGGTCCGCGAAACACGGATACTGCCCATGTGCCTTCTGCAATTTGCAGAACGGAACAGACAGTCCATTATAGAAAGGCCTATCCTTGTCCGCAAAACAGACAAGAATAGGTCATGATCTATCATTTTTGCGGGGCCACGGAACGGAGCAACGGATGAGAACAGCACACTGAGTGCTGGCCCTTTGAAGTGAATGCGGAACCAAACCACGGTTGTGTGAATGAGCCCTTATAAGGATTTATAATGCTGTGTGTTCCTGCAAGTCCTCGAATCTACTGAGTAATTCTCACACAATGCCCTCATTCAGTAGATTTGAGATCGGGCAGGGACACGCAGGATTGTAAATCCTCATAATTAGGCCTCATGCACAAGACCGTTGTTGTGTTACGTTCCGCAAAATGGGGTTCCGTTTTTCCGTGATCCGTTTCCGTTTTTGTTTCCATGTGTCTCCCTTTATTTTTGGAGGATCACCAGACATAAAGGAAGGTAAAAAAAAAATGTCTAAGACACGTTTCCCATGCAAATGATAGGAATAAAACGGACGCGGATGAGAATCTTGTGTGCCTCCGCGTTTTTTAGCGGACAAGAATAGGACAGGTTATATTTTTTTGACGGACTGGAACCACGGATCACGGACGTGGATGGCAAACTGTGCACTATCCGCATTTTCAATGGGTCCGCATCTGAAACGCTAAAATCGGCGTAACTGACGCGGAGATAAACAACGGTCGTGTGCATGAGGCCTTATACAGTGTAATCCTTTCCATGGGGGAAACAATTGTCCATATTGAGGGGAATAATATTTATGGGGCTCCTTTTGGCCTCTGCCAGTTTTTTTTTTTTTCTCTAACAATGGGACTCTATGGCCAACATATGGCACTGTACATCTAAGTAGCATGCATCACAGCCTTCCATAATTGTTATACCGGTACTTTGGGAACTATTTCCGATGTGTATCGCTGATGACCTGCTCAGACGGGGCACAGAGCCTAATGGTGGATTTACACGTGCAGATTATCAGGGACGAACATATTTGAAAAAGAGGTGCAGCTGATTCATGTTTTGCTCATTCATCGGGTGACGCTGTCTTAAGTGCTTGCAGGTAAATTATCGTTTCTGGGCAGCAGACCCCGCTTTCTGAACAGTGGCCTGCTGCCCAGGAACATTGCTGCTGTATAAGGCCTCATGCACACGACAGGTTTTTTTTCACGGTCCGCAAAAACGGGGTCCGTGGGTCCGTGATCCGTGACCGTTTTTTCGTCCGTGGGTCTTCCTTGATTTTTGGAGGATCCACGGACATGAGAAAAAAAAGTTGTTTTGGTGTCCGCCTGGCCGTGCGGAGCCAAACGGATCCGTCCTGAATTACAATGCAAGTCAATGGGGACGGATCCGTTTGACGTTGACACAATATGGTGCAATTGCAAACGGATCCGTCCCCATTGACTTTCAATGTAAAGTCAGGAGTCCCTTTACTTTCACACTTGCGTTCATATAATGCAGACGGTGGCTCCGTTCAGAGCGGATCCGTCTGCATTATATTGTTAAAACATTTCTAAGTGTGAAAGTAGCCTCAGACGGATCCGTCCAGACTTTACATTGAAAGTCAATGGGGGACGGATCCGTTTGAAAATTGAGCCACAGTGTGTCATCTTCAAACGGATCCGTCCCCATTGACTTACATTGTAAGTCTGGACGGATCCGCTTGCCTCCGCACGGCCAGGCGGACACCCGAACATAACTTGAAGCGTCCCCATCACCATGGGAACGCCTCTATGTTAGAATATACTGTCGGATATGAGCTACATCGTGAAACTCAGATCCGACAGTATATTCTAACACAGAGGCGTTCCCATGGTGATGGGGACGCTTCAAGTTAGAATATACTGAAAAACTGTGTACATGACTGCCCCCTGCTGCCTGGCAGCACCCGATCTTTTACAGGGGGCCGTGATCAGCACAATTAACTCCTCAGGTGCCGCACCTGAAGGGGTTAATTGTACTATCATATCCCCCTGTAAGAGATCAGGGCTCTATTGTAATAAATCGTTGGTGGCAGTGTGCGGCCTCCCATCTCCCCCCCCCCCCCCCCCGATCATTGGTGGCAGCGTAGTTCCGATCGGAGTCCCAGTTTAATCGGTGGGGCTCCGATCGGTAACCATGGCAACCAGGAAGCTACTGCAGCCCTGGTTGCCATGGTTACTTAGCAATAGTACAATAGTAGAAGATTCATACTTACCTGCTTGCTGCTGCGATGTCTGTGACCGGCCGGGAGGTCCTCCTACTGGTAAGTGACAGTTCTTTAGCAATGCGCCGCACAGACCTGTCACTTACCAGTAGGTGGAGCTCCCGGCCGGACACGAACATCGCAGCAGCAAGCAGGTAACTATGAATCTTCTACTATTGTACTATTGCTAAGTAACCATGGCAACCAGGGCTGCAGTAGCGTCCTGGTTGCCATGGTTACCAATCGGAGCCCCAGCGATTAAACTGGGACTCCGATCGGAACTACGCTGCCACCAATAATCGGGGGGGGGGGGGAGGAGAGATGGGAGGCCGCACACTGCCACCAATGTTGTTACTGCTATAGAGGGAGGGGGGGGCGATGGTGGGCGCACACTGTGCCACCAACGATATTCAAACTGGGGAGGGGGGGGGGGGTCTGCCCCCTGCTGCCTGGCAGCCCTGATCTCTTACAGGGGGATATGATAGTACAATTAACCCCTTCAGGTGCCGCACCTGAAGGGGTTACTTGTGCTATCATATCCCCCTGTAAGAGATCGGGTGCTGCCAGGCAGCAGGGGGCAGTCTTGTACAAAGTTTGTAGTGTATTCTAACTAGAAGCGTCCCCATCACCATGGGAACGCTTCTGTGTTAGAATATACTGTCGGATATGAGTTTTCACGAAGTGAAAACTTAGATCTGAAAAAGCTTTTATGCAGACGGATCTTCGGATCCGTCTGTATGAAAGCAACCTACGGCCACGGATCACGGACACGGATGCCGATCTTGTGTGCATCCGTGTTCTTTCACGGACCCATTGACTTGAATGGGTCCGTGAACCGTTGTCCGTCAAAAAAATAGGACAGGTCATATTTTTTTGACGGACAGGATACACGGATCACGGCCTCGGCTGCAAAACGGTGCATTTTCCGATTTTTCCACGGACCCATTGAAAGTCAATGGGTCCGCGAAAAAAAATGGAAAACGGCACAACGGCCACGGATGCACACAACGGTCGTGTGCATGAGGCCTAAGGACGAGTGATTGTATGAGGACGTGCAGCTGTATTTGTCCCACTGCTCCTCAACTTATTTGGCGGGTTGCGGCTGGATCTCTGCCGCCCCCCTTAGACCTCTTGCACATGAACATTTTTTTTTTTTCCGTTTATCCTATTCATTTCAATAGGTCCGCAATGCATTCCGTTTTTCCGTTCAAAGCTAGAACAGTACTATCCTTGACCGTTATGCGGACAATAATAGGACATGTTCTATCAGGGGCCAGCTGTTCCGTTCCGCAAAAAACAGAATGCACACGGACGTCATCCGTATTTTTTGTGGATCCTTTTTTTATGCGGACCCCAAAATACTGAAAAAGCCATATGGTCGTGTGCAATAGGCCTTACAGCGAATGCGGGCTGTGCCCGGCGAAGACTGATCCGACCAGCTGTTCCTGGCCGGATCTGTTTCACTCAAGTGAGAAACAAGCCTAAAAGTCTAAAGCACCAAGTGTGTGAAAAAGTTTCAGAACTTTTTTTTTTTCTCCAGAATCCGCAAAAGAAACTGTAGCCTGGGGGTTTCTGTCAGCAGAATGTAATGAATGCACAATGGTAATTGCAGGGGGTGGCAGACAATGGGCAGAGAGGTGTGACAACGCCACAATGACAGTGAAATATCAGCTCGTCAGGAGAACAATATGGAGACGACGGCGCAGGTCCTCTGATCTTTTGTCTCATGGAGCCCTAATTCTGGTTTACAATGACGTCCACTGTGGTCTTGATGCAATTAACTCCATTGTTTTTACAGTCCAGCAATAAACGAGTAAATCAATTATTACTAATCGCGGCTTTCTCTCTCCCCTGCATGTCAGACGAGGAGAGGATTCTCATTGTGATTAATGGCACATTGCAATGAAACCTGTTAGAATAATCACAAAGCGTAATGGCCTATACAGTGGAGGGGAATGCTGCACGTAAATACAGTTCTCTCCTCCACTGGCAGGCAGGCAACTATTGGGAAAGAACAATCCCTTCCTGATGATTGCCTGTTCAGTTGACGCATGTATATGTGCCTTCATTTCAAAGGTTCCACAGAAAAAAAAACTGAATGTACTCCGTATGCATTCCATTTCCGTATATCCGTTCTGCTGAAAGATAGAACTTGTCCTATTATTGCCCACAAATAACGATCCGTGGCTCTATTCAAGTCAATGGGTCCACAAAAAATACGGAATGCTTAGGGAACACATCCATCATATGTCATCCGTTTTTTGCGGACCATGCCCACTTTGCCCATGTGTATACTGTTAAAATACATTACTGTACATTACATTAATAATGACATTTTAGGTTTCGGTTTGCAATCCTCAAACAACGGATCCCATACGGAGATTTTTTGCAAAACTACAGAACGGAAACAAAAACAGATTAGTTAAAAACGGACCGCAAAGTACTGAAAAAGCCATATGGTTTTGTGCAAGAGTCCTTAGGGCTCATGCACACGACCGTATATTTTTTTTTTCTGTGTCCGTTTTTTATTGCAGCCTATATGCGGAACCATTCACTTCAATAGGTCTGCAAAAAAAACGGAAATAACTCTGTGTGCGTTCGGTTTCCGTATGTCCGCATGGCTTTTCCCCCAAAAAGATAGAACATGTCCTATTCTTGTTCATTTTTGCTCACAAGAATAGGCATTGTTACAATATGGATCCGTAAAGAACAGATGCAATACGGATGTCACACGGACTTCATCCGTTTTTTTTTGCGGATCAGTGTTTTGCGGACCACAAAATACATAGTTGTGTGCATGAGCCCTTAAGGGGTTAAGTAATAAAAAAGTCGCTCCACCTTCATGAATCGGTCCGCCCATACAGATGATTGTTCTATGTGTGGCGTGGGGATTGTGTGCAGTAGTGTGTGCAGTAGCCGTTCTTCGGAATACATACAATTTAATAAAATTTGCTACTGCCTTTTTTGAAGTTTTTATTTTTTTCTGTCTATTCTACAGTAAGTTTTTCCACCTTTTTTGGCTATAAATCTGTAGGAATTGAAACACTTCTTCTTTTTTTTTTTTTTGTTGTGTAAGTATGCAATCCGAATAACGCAGTATGACGGCACCCTGAAAAGGAAATTCCTGGAAAGGTCCTGTGCAATCATTTTGAATTACTGGATGTCTGATTAAAGGAATTTCCCTGTTGTGTAGCCTTAAGATAAGGATCAAGGAGGGGGAGACGTGTGCAGACAAATGTGCTGCTTACAGAAATTACTGTGGGTCCATAGAAGACGCTGTGCGGCTGTATAAGACTGTTGTGTTCAGGATGAGTGACTATGGCGTCGCTGTAGTTTTAGAAAACTGTTGCACATTCTCCCTCGGCATAGAATTTGAATAAAATACTTTTTAGTTGGGCCTGCAGTTTTCCTAGCTGAGGTTTTGGTCTGAGTAAAGTCAGTAAAATTTATCTAGATACCAACTGGTGTCTATTTCCCGATCTAGATTATTTCCTTTACAAAATACTATGGTGCTTTTGAAGGGGTTGTCTACGTTGGGGCTCATGCACACGGCCGTACTTTTGGTCCGCATCTGTGTTTTTGGCAGATCGGATGTGGACTCCTTCATCTCGGTCGGGCTACCAAGGATGCGGACAGCACACTCGTGTGGTGTCTGCATCCGTGTCTGTTTTGCAGACATTTGCGAAGAAGTAAAAATGGCGGCCACCAGTATTCGTTTTTGCGGATGCAGTTGTGTGCAGGTGCCCTTATTTAACAGTTATCAACATGTAAGGGTTTTTCTGTGAGCCTGATATTGATGGCCTGTCCTTGGGATGCGCCACCATCATTACCCATCTAGGACTAGTCTCCAGCTTCTCCATTCCCTTCCGTCTCATGTTTTTCCCAGTGACTATGGAAAAGACTAGCGCTTCTGCATGTTATCACCATTTCATTCATTTGTACAGCACTAACCTATTCCACAGCGCTGTCCAGTGATTGCCAGCCTTCACATCAGTGCTCATACCCATTGGGACTCGCACTAGAAATACCGCTTTCCTGAGAGGAAAGCGGAGAACATGGAGGAAACCTACACAAACCTGGCGGTGGATAAACTCCATGCAGATGTTGTGTTTGGTCGGATTCGAGCTCCGGATCCTGAGGCTACAAGGGAACCATACCAACCACTGAGGCACTGTCCAACTGGGTTGGTATCCATATGTCCCACACCACAGGGGCGTAGCGTGGGGGGGGCCGGAGGGGCCGTTGCCCCGGGCGCCAAATTGCAGGGGGCGCCAGGCATCCGAAATTTCAATGAGGGCTACGGGAGCCTATGGCTCCCGTCCCCTCCGTTATGCCCCATAGGCTTCAGGCCACTAGGCCTGAAGCCTATAAGGCAGTAGAGGCGAGCGACGCAGGACTCGGTCACGATAACCTCACTGTGACCTCCTGCGTCGGGTCTCGCGAGATGACGCGGCGCAGGAAGGCACAGTGAGGCGTTCGTGACCGCCTGCGGCGGGAACAAGCGGGGATGGAGATAGGTAAGTATTTTTTTTTTATGTTAACTTACCTAATTGCAGAGGCTCTGGCGGCAGTATGGGGGG
This sequence comes from Bufo gargarizans, assembly GCF_014858855.1. Classification (NCBI taxonomy): domain Eukaryota; kingdom Metazoa; phylum Chordata; class Amphibia; order Anura; family Bufonidae; genus Bufo; species Bufo gargarizans. Next base: position 292,193 of record NW_025334636.1, on the reverse strand, counting down.
TGGGAGAGGAGAGGAGAGGACTGGAGCAGAAAGGCTTCAATGGCATTGGCACAGCAATAAGAGGGGCGATTATATTAGCAAAGAGGGGGGCCAGTACATTAATAACAGAGGGGCCATTACATTAATAACAAAGAGGGGGACATTATATTAGCAAAGAGGGGGCCAGTACATTAATAGCAAAGAGGGGGACATTACATTAGCAAAGAGGGGGCCAGTACATTAATAATAAAAAGGGGGCCATTATATTAATAATAAAGAGGGGGCCAGTACATTATTAATAAAAAGGGGGCCATTATATTAATAATAAAGAGGGGGCCAGTACATTATTATTATTAATGTAATGACCCCCTCTTCATTATTAATGTAATGACCCCCTCTTTATTATTAATATAATGGCCCCCTCTTTATTATTAATGTAATGGCCCCTCTTTATTATTAATGTAATGCCCCCTCTTTATTATTAATGTAATGACCCCCTCTTTATTATTAATGTAATGACCCCCTCTTTATTATTAATATAATGGCCCCTCTTTATTATTAATGTAATGACCCCCTCTTTATTATTAATATAATGGCCCCTCTTTATTATTAATATAATGACCCCATCTTTGTTATGAATGTAATGACCCCCTCTTTGTTATGAATGTAATGACCCCCTCTTTATTATTAATGTAATGACCCCCTCTTTGCTAATATAATGGCCCCCTCTTTGTTATTAAAGAGAGGGCCAGTACATTAATAATAAAGAGGGGGCCATTATAATATACAGGGGGAATGAAAGCTATCTGTCTGGCTCTAGCTCAGTATTGGGGGGCAGCAGGATGACAGTGTTGAAGGAAGGAGAGCATGATAGTAAAGTGAGGAACCTAAATTTTTTTCGGTGAAACTCTGCAGAGACGAGAAGCGGCTGAAAGAAGTTATCATGGCGGTCTTATCTCTGAATGAAGACGTCGAGGAGAGTCTACATCACAGGAGACGTCACTGGATGTAACAGGTATGGTGCGGTATTCTACTGTAATAATAATGTCCATCCACATATCTGTTTCATGGTAGGGTTGGGGGAGAAGATTGAGAATTTGGCCCATACTGCCGCATTCTGGCCCCAGACTTCAGGTCACACTGTACGTGTTCAGAATTCTGGGGCCTCACACCCATCTACTACATTATCTGTACTCAGAGAGTTATCTCTGTGTTATCTGAGGTGTAACATAGGACTGCTAGTGATCTACTACAGTATCTGTTAAAAGTGGCGTGCCTGGGGTAGGCGCGGGGGGGGGGGCGCAATTTTTGGCTTGCCCCGGGTGCTGGCAACCCACGCTACGCCACTGCCACCATCTGCATTGCATGTGATATGTTCACTTCGGCATGTTTTTACTCTATAAATATCCCTTTATAATTGTCTGCTACAACTCGTAATACCTTGAGTTATCTACTGTCTCCTCTGTATTTTGGTATACTCTGTAGAGTGCAAGCTCCTAGGACCAGCGCCTCTTCTTGTATACGAATGCTTGGTGTGGTAAGTAATCAGGTGCCTGTGAGAGTAGCCAATTTTTGCCCATGCAGGTGTGCGGTTAATGTCACGTGTCAGTCCCTGGTTGTATTTCGTCACTTACATGAGACGTAGTTATTATAGATAGTGTATCTGTAGGGCTCTATAACACCCGATGTCACCCGCTATGTAAACAGGTTATCTTTCCAGCTCGTCACTGTAAAAATATTAGCATTTCCTTGCGCCAACTGTGCCCTGGATAAGCTGCAGCTGGCTCTGGCACATCTCTGGATAGCAAGACCTCTGTTACCTGTGCACACTGATTGGACAAAGCACCTCGGGTGCCTGTGGAGGACCGGGGAACCCATTGCCCCGGCTGGTTTCCAATTGCTTCAAGCCTGATCATTCCCTAGTCAGGAAGAGGCTCCAGGCAAGGAGCGGCTGCCATCCAACAGCTGGTTCCCTGCCTATACCTCATCCTAAATGGGTTACTTATGAGAGGGGGTGGCACAATAGGCAATTGTCTTTGGGGCTTCCATGGAAATGGGTACCCTATAGGCAGTGGCGTACCAAGGGGGGGGGGGGGGCGGGCCGCCCCGGGTGCCACTCACAAGGGGGGTGCCAGGCCGCCTGTCTTTAATAAAAAAAAAAAAAATATATATTTTTTTATTCTTCAGGGCCGCACCGCCGATCGCCACAGGCGGCGCGGCCCTGGATGTAATTGCGGCCGTGCTGTGGGGCAGGGGAGGGAGAGGCGTGTCCCTCCCCTGTTCTTCTGATAGGCCGCAGGCACTAATGCCTGCAGCCTATCAGAGGCCGGCTCAGGCAGCGCGATGATGTCATTATCATCGCGACTCCTGAGCAAGGCAGCACACAGCAGGGACACAGGCCGGAAAAGGCTTGCATCGCTGCCGAGCTGATGGAGGTAAGTATTTGTTTTTTTGTTTTTTTTTTCCTCTTTGCGGGGGGGGGGGGGGGGAGCTGGCACTATGGAGGGGCACTATGGGGGAACTAGCACTATGGGGGGGCACTATAGGGGGAGCTGGCACTATAGAGGGAGCTGGCACTATAGGGGGGGGAGCTGGCACTATAGAGGGAGCTGGCACTATAGGGGGGGGGCTGGCACTATGGGGGGAGATCTGGCACTATGGGGCAGCTGGCACTATAGGGGGAGCTGGCACTATGGGGGGGGGAGATCTGGCACTATGGGGGAACTAGCACTATGGGGGGGCACTATAGGGACAGCTGGCACTATGGGGGGGCTGGCACTATGGGGGAACTAGCACTAGGGGGAGCTGGCACTATGGGAGGGGGAGCTGGCACTATGGGGGGGGGGCTGGCACTATGGGGGGGGAGTTGGCACTATGGGGGTATCTGTGGGCTTTTTTTTAATTATTGGCACATTCTGGGGGGCACTATAGGGGAGAGTAGCACTATGGGGCATCTGGTGTTACTATAGGGGCATTATTTGGGGGCACTATGGGGAAGTGGGGGCTCTAAAGTGGTCTTTTGTATTGGAACATTATGGGGGGCACTGGCATTTGGTGGCACTAAGGGGGCATTTTTTACTGGCACATTATGGGAGGCACTATAGGGGAGAGCGGCACTATGGGGGAGTGGAGCACTATTGAGGCATATGGTGGCACTAAGAAGGGGCATTTTTTTACTGGCACATTGTGGGGGAGGAGCACTATAGGGGCATCTGCTGGGGGCACTAAGGGGCATTTTTTTACTGGCATATTATGGGGGACACTATGGGGAAGGGGGAGAGGAGCAGTATGAGGGCATTTACTGGGGCACTATATAGGGGTATTTTATACTGGCATACATTATGGGGACATTAGCTCAACTGCGGGCACTAAGTGGGGGTATTTCATGTACTGTCATATTATAGGGAAAATTAGTACCACTAGGGGGTATTATGGGGAGCTTTACTACTACGATGAGGAACATGATTACTAGGGCACTATAGTAGTATTCGCAGGGGGACTGTTTCTGCAGTATAGTATTGGGGGTGGCAGGAAACTAATGTCTGTTTCTCAATCTCTGCAGAGACGGGAGATGGCAGAAAAATCATCATGGCGGTCTGGTCTGAATGGAGAAGATGAGGAAAGAGAACGTCTACATCACTGGATGTAAGAGGTATGTGGCGCTATGTAGGAGAGGAGATGCCCCTTATGAACCACTGATCACCCCATATAGACTCCCTAATCACCCCCCTGTCATTGATCACCCCCCTGTAAGGCTCCATTTAGAGGTCCGTATGATTTTTACGGATCCACTGATACATGGATCGGATCCGCAAAACACATGCGGATGTCTGAATGTTTTGTAATAAATATTATTGAAAACATTGAAAAAAGTTTGTGCATGTTTTCTTAACTTTCTTGGGGGGGGGGGGGGGGGGGGGTGCCAAACAAAGGGTTCGCCCCGGGTGCCAAATGCTCTAGGTACGCCCCTGCCTATAGGCCTCTTTCACACGAGTGTGACGGATTAGGTCCGGATGCGTTCAGGGTGCGTTCAGTGAAATTCGCACTATTTTGCAAGCAAGTTCAGTCAGTTTTGTCTGTGATTGCATGCAGTTGTTCAGTTTTTTCCGCGCGGGTGCAATGCGTTTTGATGCGTTTTTCACATGCGTGATAAAAAAACTGGAGGTTTACAAACAACATCTCTTGGCAACCGTCAGTGAAAAACGCATTGCACTTGCTTGCAGATGCAATGCGTTTTTCACGCAGCCCCATTCACTTCTATGAGGCCAGGGCTGCGTGAAAAACGCAGAATATAGAACATGCTGCGATTTTTCACGCAACGCAGAACTGATGCGTGAAAAACAATGCTCATGTGCACAGCCCCTCTGAAATGAATGGGTCAGGATTCAGTGCGGGTGCTATGCGTTCAGGTCACGCGTTGCACCCGCGCGGAAAACTCGCTCGTGTGAAAGGGGCCATACAGTCAGCAACTTGAGTGGGACATGTACTTTTACCACCCTCCAACCACCAGTGACTCTACCATTAACCCTTCTTACTATTTGGCCAATGTCGGATGCCTACGTAGTGTAGTGTTTTCTTAAAGGGCTTCTGTCACCCTACTAAAGTCTTTTTTTTTTTTTGGGCTACTTATAATCCCTATACTGCGATATATCAATCTATAATGCTATTACTCATTCCTCAGTGTGCTTGCGCCGGGTGTAGATGTGACGAGCGAGCGTCCTCCTCTCGGTGCGCCTGCGCCGCCTAAAGATAGGTACGGCGCAGGCGCCAGATTTTAAATGCAGACAGGGCCAGCAGAGGACGAGCGCGTTCGCTGGCCCTGTCAATCAACATGAGGAGGGGACGTCTTTATGAAAGGAGGATGCGGCTGCTACCAACAAGTAACCGCCCTACTTGCTGGTAGACAGGTAATTAGCAGATTATAAAAGTCAGTTTTTTAAATTAACTACTGAACCAAAATGAGTAATAGCATTATAGATTAATATATCGCAGTATAGGGATTATAAGAAGCCAAAAAAAAAAAACTTTAGTGGGGTGACAGAAGCCCTTTAAGTGCTGAATGGCAGTATTGTGTGTTGGACACAGCATGACGGTGGTATTATACATTGTAAGGCCTCATGCACACGAACGTTGTTTGTTTCCGTGTCTGTTCCATTTCTTTGGCGGATAGGATGCGGACCCATTCATTTCAATGGGTCCGCAAAAAACGCGGACAGCACTGTGTGTGCTGTCTGCATCAGTATGTCCGTTCTGCTGCCCCGGCACCGCAAAAAAATAGTGCATGCCCTATTTTTTCTAGTTTGCGGACAAGGATAGGCATTATTACAATGGATCCGCAAAAAAAATGCCATACAGAACGTCATCCGTTTTTTGGGGGATCCGCAATTTGCGGACCGCAAAACACATACGGTCACATGCATGTAGCCTAAAGCAGTAATATTTTGGCACCAAATGACCGTATTGTGTGGGCATTGTATGGCAGAATTATTTGGCAGTATTTAGGTTTAAAGATTTGGCTAAAGTGTGTACAGATACAGATCTCTAGATCTCTCGCTCTCTCTCTAGATCTCTCGCTCTCTCTCTAGATCTCTCGCTCTCTCTCTAGATATCTTGCTCTCTCTCTAGATCTTGCGCACTCTCTAGATCTCGTGTGCTCTCTCTCTCTCTAGATCTCGTGCGCTCTCTCTCTCTAGATCTCGCGCTCGCTCTCTCTAGATCTCGCGCTCTCTCTAGATCTCGCGCTCTCTCTAGATCTCGCGCTCTCTCTAGATCTCGCGCTCTCTCTAGATCTCGCGCTCTCTCTAGATCTCGCGCTCTCTCTAGATCTCGCGCTCTCTCTCTCTCTAGATCTCGCGCTCTCTCTCTAGATCTCGCGCTCTCTCTCTAGATCTCGCGCTCTCTCTCTAGATCTCGCGCTCTCTCTCTAGATCGCGCGCTCTCTCTCTAGATCTCGCGCTCTCTCTAGATCTCGCGCTCTCTCTAGATCTCGCGCTCTCTCTCTAGATCTCGCGCTCTCTCTAGATCTCGCGCGCTCTCTCTAGATCTCGCGCGCTCTCTCTAGATCTCGCGCGCTCTCTAGATCTCGCGCGCTCTCTCTAGATCTCGCGCGCTCTCTCTAGATCTCGCGCGCTCTCTCTAGATCTCGCGCGCTCTCTCTCTAGATCTCACTCTCTCTAGATCTCACTCTCTCTAGATCTCGCGCTCTCTCTCTAGATCTCGCTCTCTCTCTCTAGATCTCGCTCTCTCTAGATCTCGCTCTCTCTCTAGATCTCGCTCTCTCTCTAGATCAATTATTACAATGGATCCGCAAAAAAAATGCCATACGGAACGTCATCCGTTTTTTGGGGGATCCGCAATTTGCGGACCGCAAAACACATACGGTCACGTGCATGTAGCCTAAAGCAGTAATATTTTGGCACCAAATGACCGTATTGTGTGGGCATTGTATGGCAGAATTATTTGGCAGTATTTAGGTTTAAAGATTTGGCTAAAGTGTGTACAGATACAGATCTCTAGATCTCTCGCTCTCTCTCTAGATCTCTCGCTCTCTCTCTAGATCTCTCGCTCTCTCTCTAGATCTCTCGCTCTCTCTCTAGATCTCTCGCTCTCTCTCTAGATATCTTGCGCACTCTCTCTCTAGATCTCGTGCGCTCTCTCTCTCTCTAGATCTCGTGCGCTCTCTCTCTCTCTAGATCTCGCGCTCTCTCTCTCTAGATCTCGCGCTCTCTCTCTCTCTCTCTCTCTCTCTAGATCTCGCGCTCTCTCTAGATCTCGCGCTCTCTCTAGATCTCGCGCTCTCTCTAGATCTCGCGCTCTCTCTAGATCTCGCGCTCTCTCTAGATCTCGCGCTCTCTCTCTCTCTAGATCTCGCGCTCTCTCTCTAGATCTCGCGCTCTCTCTCTAGATCTCGCGCGCTCTCTCTAGATCTCGCGCGCTCTCTCTAGATCTCGCGCGCTCTCTCTAGATCTCGCGCTCTCTCTCTAGATCTCGCTCTCTCTCTCTAGATCTCGCTCTCTCTCTAGATCTCGCTCTCTCTCTAGATCTCGCTCTCTCTCTAGATCTCGCGCTCTCTCTCTAGATCTCGCGCTCTCTCTCTAGATCTCGCGCTCTCTCTCTAGATCTCGCGCTCTCTCTCTCTAGATCTCGCGCTCTCTCTAGATCTCGCGCTCTCTCTCTAGATCTCGCGCTCTCTCTCTCTAGATCTCGCGCTCTCTCTCTCTAGATCTCGCGCTCTCTCTCTCTAGATCTCGCGCTCTCTCTCTCTAGATCTCGCGCTCTCTCTCTCTAGATCTCGCGCTCTCTCTCTCTAGATCTCGCGCTCTCTCTCTCTAGATCTCTCGCGCTCTCTCTCTAGATCTCTCGCGCTCTCTCTCTAGATCTCTCGCGCTCTCTCTCTCTAGATCTCTCGCGCTCTCTCTCTCTAGATCTCTCGCGCTCTCTCTCTCTAGATCTCTCGCGCTCTCTCTCTCTAGCTCTCTCGCGCTCTCTCTCTCTAGATCTCTCGCGCTCTCTCTCTCTAGATCTCTCGCGCTCTCTCTCTAGATCTCTCGCGCTCTCTCTCTAGATCTCTCGCGCTCTCTCTCTAGATCTCTCGCGCTCTCTCTCTCTAGATCTCTCGCGCTCTCTCTCTCTAGATCTCTCGCGCTCTCTCTCTCTAGATCTCTCGCGCTCTCTCTCTCTAGATCTCGCGCTCTCTCTCTCTCTAGATCTCGCGCTCTCTCTCTCTCTAGATCTCGCGCTCTCTCTCTCTAGATCTCGCGCTCTCTCTCTCTCTAGATCTCGCGCTCTCTCTCTCTCTAGATCTCGCGCTCTCTCTCTCTCTAGATCTCGCGCTCTCTCTCTCTCTAGATCTCGCGCTCTCTCTCTAGATCTCGCGCTCTCTCTCTAGATCTCGCGCTCTCTCTCTCTAGATCTCGCGCTCTCTCTCTCTAGATCTCGCGCTCTCTCTCTCTAGATCTCGCGCTCTCTCTCTCTAGATCTCGCGCTCTCTCTCTCTAGATCTCGCGCTCTCTCTCTCTAGATCTCGCGCCTCTCTCTCTCTAGATCTCGCGCTCTCTCTCTCTCTAGATCTCGCGCTCTCTCTCTCTCTAGATCTCGCGCTCTCTCTCTCTCTAGATCTCGCGCTCTCTCTCTCTCTAGATCTCGCGCTCTCTCTCTCTCTAGATCTCGCGCTCTCTCTCTCTCTAGATCTCGCGCTCTCTCTCTCTCTAGATCTCGCGCTCTCTCTCTCTCTAGATCTCGCGCTCTCTCTCTCTCTAGATCTCGCGCTCTCTCTCTCTCTAGATCTCGCGCTCTCTCTCTCTCTAGATCTCGCGCTCTCTCTCTCTCTAGATCTCGCGCTCTCTCTCTCTCTAGATCTCGCGCTCTCTCTCTCTCTCTAGATCTCGCGCTCTCTCTCTCTCTAGATCTCGCGCTCTCTCTCTCTCTAGATCTCGCGCTCTCTCTCTCTCGCTCTCTCTCTCGCTCTCCTAGCTTCTTAGAGCCTAATTTTCTACAAAACTGGCCTAGACTAAAACACTAAGTCCTGCAGAAGCCAATGATCCCTGGAGGGTACTTATACTTTTGTATATCCAGCAAGTTGCTGTCCATAGTTTAATGCCTATATCCAATTATAGATTTTGTCATAGCCCTAGAACAATTGAACTGCCTTAGGCCTCTTTCACGCGAGCAAGTTTTCTGCGCGCGTGCAATGTGGGAGCACCTGCACTGAATTCTGACCCATTAATTTCAATGTGTTTGTGTACACATCAGTTCTGCGTTTCATGAAAAACGCAGCATTTTTATATTTTGCGATTTTCACCCCGCCCTGGCCCCATAGAAGTAAATGGGGCTTCCGTTAAAAACGTATTGCAGCCTCAAGCAAGTACGGATGCAGGGCGTTTTTCACTGATGGTTGCTAAGAGATGTTGTTTGTAAACCTTCAGTTTTTTTATCACGCGCGTGAAAAATGCTTCAAAACGCGTTGCACCCGCGCGGAAAAAACTGAACGCAATCGCAGACAAAACTGAATGAACTTGCTTGCAAAATGGTGTGAGTTTCACTGAACGCATCCGGACCTAATCCGTCACGCTCGTGTGAAAGAGGCCTTAGTCTTCATGCACACGCCATGTACACGAAACTACGGATAACTTCCATGTGCCTTCCGTCATTATAGGCGACTGTTCTCCACAATGACACATGTTCTATAATTTGGAATTTCGACATGAATCCGCAAAATACGGTCAATGAATCGGTCAAAGCGCGATCTCCAAAAATAATAATGCAGGTAGCGCATGGTCATCTCCTTGAGGCCAAATTCAATCGGGGTTTAGGTGTACATGACATTCTCTGTCTTCAGACAGCCCTTGGTGCCTTTGCATATTGATAGGTATACGTAAGGAAACTATAACATTACTAGAACAAAGGGCAGGTTTATGTCCTTGAAAAGCAGCCACAAGCCAGACGTGGGTGGCGCAATCACATATTTGCATTAGATTGTTCCCCCAAGATTCAATGACAGTAAAGACGTGTATGAATAGATGGCTATATGGCAGGTTTAGACTAGTCAGGTAGTTGTGAAGGAGCGAACTGCCCCCAAGATGGCAGAGATCCACATTGTATTGCACAGGACAGTATAATGTGTTGGTTCTGGTGGTGAATAATGGGCAATAATAATCATGGACCTCGGCAGGAGACTAATTGAATCTTGCACCACTTCCTGCCCTGTGTGAATGTTGCAGGTACCTGTGAAGGAGTTAAAGTGTTTACTGGTAGCACTAATCAGAAGTGTGAGAATGGGTGCTAATCAGCGTCTGCCCCGCAGGGCAGTATTATTAGGGCAGGAAGTGCCCGAGCTGCATGGCAGACCACAGCCTTCCTGAGTATGTTACCCTTTTGCTAAGGCTACTTTCACACTAGCGTTCGATCGGATCCGTTCTGAACGGATCCGATCATAATAATGCAGACGGAGGCTCCGTTCAGTACGGATCCGTCTGCATTATTTTAGCAAAAAAAAGCTAAGTGTGAAAATAGCCTCGTACGGATCCGTCCAGACTTTCAATGTAAAGTCAATGGGGGACGGATCCGCTTGAAGATTGAGCCACATTGTGGCATCTTCAAACGGATCCGTCCCCATTGACTTACATTGAAAGTCTGGACGGATCCGCACGCCTCCGAACGGCCAGGCGGACACCCGAACGCTGCAAGCAGCGTTCAGCTGTCCGCCTGTCCGTGCGGAGGCGAGCGGAGCGGAGGCTGAACGCCACCAGACTGATGCAGTCTGAGCGGATCCGCCTCCAGGCTGGACGGCTGCGTTCGGGTCCGCTCGTGAGCTCCTTCAAACGGAGCTCACGAACGGAAACCCGAACGCTAGTGTGAAAGTAGCCTAACCCGGGGTGTATATATTACTGTGTCTGTGGCACAAGGAATGAGCGGAGTTGTGAGCATCAGGCTAGGTTCAGACCTGAGCGTTTTGCAGCGCGTTCCTACGCGCTGTAAAACGCTCAACAGGCAAGGACCAATGATTCCCTATGGGAATGGTTCTCACCTGAGCGTTTTACAGCGCGTACGATCGCGCTGTAAAACGCCCGACGCCCCAAGAAGTACAGGAGCTTCTTTGGGGCGTCTTGTCGCACGTTCCCGTACACAGACTTCAGCTGGAACGTGCGACAATGGGCGTTCGCTTGTCTCTGTATGCGCGATTGCAAACGCCCGTACAATCGCGCATACAGAGCGTACGCTCAGGTCTGAACCCAGCATCAAGTCTGGCGGCCATGAAGCCTTGAGGATAATCACATCAGTCTCGTCCTCTTTGGACCCCATTCTATTATATCGCACCTCCCAAAAAGGCAGTGTAAAATGGATTATCGAGAGCAGACAGCCCCCCCGTGTGCAGGAAGAAGTCTCCTCTACATCTGGGGACACTTCTCCCTTGTTAATTAGAGGAGTAACTATAATTCATAGGGCCCCATAGCAAAATAAGATGGGGGGGGGCCCGCCACGTAGTGTAAGAAAGTTAAACCAGCCTAAGTATCAATGATTAAAATTATGTTTAATAGCATCATATATCAGAAAACACACAAAATGGCAAAAAGCCTCCATATTGTTGTTCACCAGAAAAAGGTACAATGTTCTTGCACCTGATTGGGCCCCCCTCACCCTCTGGGCCCCATTTCAAGTGCTATGGCTATAGTTACTCCAATGCTTTTAGTCCAGGGCTCCACTATGGATTGGGCATGTTGGATTTAAACTGCCCGATCCTTAGGTTCTCGGGGAGATAAGCTGCTGCTAGATTTTTCTCCAATTTTTGTAACTTCTCCCCATTCACTAAATGTGCATGCTTGGCCGGGCAGAGCATGCAGATATATGGGAGGTTCAGGAGAGACAGCATATGTAAATCTGATTTCATAGGTCTACAATTATTTATTTCCTGTTGCTTATATAGCATCGACCTATTGGAGAGATTTACTAAATCTAATGTACCAGAATTGTGGCACAATTTGTGTCGGAAAAAAAACAAAACAACCCCAAACAAACTTGCTAATAGCTTTTATTACGATTTTTTATTTATTTATTTTTTTAAACGATTGTTTCATCTCAGACAATGGGGGCATATCGCTAGGATATGCCCCCATTGTCTTATAGGTGCAGGTCTCACGGATGGGACCCATACCTCTACCGGGAACGGAGCCCCACAGGGTGGTGGTGGTGGTGGCCAGACCGGAGTCCTCCAGCCAAGCGCTCTCCCAATAGAAGTGAATGGGAGCACTGGCTGTGTAGTTTTGGGAATGACTTCTGGAGCCACTGCAAAACAGCTGACTGATTGCAGTGCAGGGTGTTGGACCCCGGCCAATCACATATTGATGGCCTCTCCCAAGAATAGCTCATCAATATTAAAATCCTGCAAACCCCATTTAAGACTATTTTACTGTGTTTTACTTTTAGACCGTATTGAATGTGGACCAATGTGCAGCACTGTACAGAGACTGTCACCGTTCTCATCAGTCCCTGTCCCCAATCTAAATTCTGTAGCTCGTGAGCACGCACACTAGGGGCCATTTCATAGGGGGTTATTTAACCTATTGACCTATTTTTGGAGTGTTTGAGGAAATGGTAGGACCCCATGCAAACGCAGGGATGACTTACAAAGTTCATGACTATGTTGTTTTGGTTATGTGAATGCAAACTTGACCCTTGAATTACCATGATGCGTGTAAAATAAAATTGGGTCTGAAGCCATACTGTATATAATAGTGATGGACTCCTCGCATGCAACGTGTGTGCGGTGCCTTCAGGTCCAAGCACATGGGAAAGCGGCAGCATGCACTTATCCGACATGGTAGCATATGGCATCCATATTATAGACCGTGAGCGTACCATATTTCACCATGTTGTCCCCTAGAAGCAATGTTCTGTAATATGGCGTGTGTGGGAACACTCAGATGTGCTGTATGGGCCCATGGCAGGCTAGGGGTGCCGTACTATCCAGGTATATGATGGGCCAGTGTGCATAGGCCCTAACTGAAACCTTCACTCTGGGAAATACTAACAGTGATGGGTCAGTTCGCAGTGTTCGCCAGCGAACACATGCGGGCTGCCATCTTTAGTAAGGTAGACTCACCCGTCCGGCGATGCACAGGTAAGCCCTTACCTGTGCCTCTGCCGGGAGCCGGTCTGAAATCCAAATGCAGTCACCGGGAGCAGGCAGTTCATCGGGCTGTTCTAGGGACTGCCTGCTCCCGGTGACTGCATTTGATTTCAGACCGGCTCCCGACACAGGTAAGGGCTTACCTGTGCATCGCCGGACGGGTGAGTCTACCTTACTAAAGATGGTAGCCCGCATGTGTTCGCTGGCGAACACTGCGAACTGACCCATCACTGTTAGTATTTGTTTTGGATCTTTCTTCGGCTGGAATCGCACATGCAGTTTTTTTCGACAGCGGTTCTGGTCCAGCTTTTTCAGCTAAAGCCTGAACTGATTCCAAAGTGGTGAGACATGTAAAGGAAGGTCCTCTCTTGCACGTACATCTTCTTTGAGCTGGATCCACTTTTGGCTCAAAAAGTTGCATGTTTCTAGCTTAACGGGGGCTATTCCAGTATGAGATATAAGAAGCTTCTTGCCGTTTATGCAACTTCCTTATCGTGAATGAAAAGAACTTCTAATCCCAAGGATCAAATGACTGAAAATCATATGTATTATCCCATCATGAGATGAAGATAAATAGGAGTGTGCAGTAAGTGCACCATCTGGCGACATAGTGTCTTGCCAACCAGATACCGGTTTCTGCACATGGCTTTCACTGCAGGTGATCTGTATCCACTACCCTTTTATGTTAGGGGAAGTGTCTGTAAGAAGCTATTACACCAGGAATTGGCAACCTCTGGCACTCCAGCTGTTCTCAAACTACAACTCCCAGAATCCTCCTTTCACTTCTATAGGGGATACGAGAGCAGCTGAGCTAGTGTGCATGCAGGGAGTTGTAGTTTCGCAGCAGCTGAAGTGCCGAAGGTTGCTGGTCCCAGCTGTCCTGAACGGTGCATCCTCCTAATTATCCATTTATTTATTTTATGCACTTATATAGCGCTACTATATTCTGCAGGGCTTCACTTGCTGTCCCCAGTGGGGATCACAATCTAAGGCCCCTATCAGTATGTCCTTTGGAGTGTGGGAGGAAACTGGAGAACCTGGAGGAAACCCCCGCAAACACAGGGAGAATATACAAACTCCATGCAGATGTTGTCCTTGATCGGATTTGAACCTAAGGACCCCAGCGCTGCAAGGCTCCAGTGCGTCTGCGTCCTACTGCAGCTTGTGCTAGGTTCACCCCAGTGTTAGGTGATCCGGCAGTCTGTTCCAGTAGGTTGTTCCGGAAAGCAGCGGTATTTGTCCGGTGAAAACCTGGTATCTATGCTGGAAAGCACCCAGATCCCCTGCGGATCCCATTCTAATCAATGGGGTCTGGCGGTGAACAGCAGTATCTGACGGTGCTGGATTCTGTGAAATCCGACAGGCTGTTCTCTGCCCGGATTTTGTAAGGCAGATGTAAAAGTAGCCTAAGGACAGCTAAAAAAAAAAACTATTTCAGTGTTCTTAAAATTTAGCCTTTTACTGAACTAATATAAATTCTGCAGCATCTGGCCGGGCTATGCAGGATCTCCTATACACAGATGAGCCCAAGCCAAGACATGTTAATGGAGGCCAGGGTTTATAACAGCAAAGGCTATTGTATGCAACAGCCAATGGCCGTGAGGGGGTTAATAGGAGATGTGATAGGGCAGACTTCACACCAGCTCAGGATCATTCCTGCCCCCTGTGCTTATTACTGGGAAGCTGGGATGGTCCAGGCACATTATAGCAGCAGAGCCAGAGCAGCGAGCAGTCTAGTGGAGGAAGCCAGGTAAGGACGTGTGTGTGTGTATATGCATATAGTGTGTGTGTGTATATTATATCGCATGTAAGAGCTGGGTGCATGACTATAGCTACTCTTACGAATGCAAATCCTCAATGTAATGGGAGTGCAGGTAATTTTTTTGGGACAGTATTTTGCAACAAGTGATACAATATATTTTGATAATATTATACACAGATAATCTGAACATAAACATAAATCAACAAAACTTTGGACATTTGGATCCATAGTATTAGGGTCAGACTAGAGTCCAAATTGTACAAATTTGATATTGGAACCCAGGGGCATATTGGCCATAGACCTTACAAGGAAATTTCCCTGTGGGTCGATGCCCAGGGGGGCAGCCAGTGGAAGTTTTTGGGGATGTATTTTGTGCTGCTGGCAGTACTTTGTGAAAGACTGTGGTATAATGTGCCACAATATGGTATTGCGGGCCCTGCCTTCCATCAGTTTGGACCCGACTACAAAACGGGCCCACTTTTTTTTTTTCTAGGGCCATCCGTCCCTGCCTGTCGCAATAAGCTATGGGCAGATGTCTCATTGACGAGTGGTGGCAGTGATTTAAGGTGCTTTTCTCATTGTCAGTTTACTGTATGTGCTAGAAAAAAGCCCCCAGCACATTTGTTAAATGGACCCATAGGACCCGCATTACACTGATGGACGCCAATGCAGCATCCTGTGACATTTCTACTTCAAATGTATGTCCGTTCTGCAAAAAGAGGTCCTCGGAACGTGGACCATGGACCTATTGAAGTCAATTGGTCTGCAAAAAAAATACTGCGAATGTCACACGGACCTCATCTGTATTTTGCAGAGCTGCAATTTGCAGACTGCAGAAAAGATACGGTCGTGTGCATGGGGTCTTAGACTGATCTTCTGATTAACAATTATATATTACACCTATGTCCTACCTGTCCATACTCAAAAGTTAAAAATCTAAGATTGATATCGAGCAACTGTGTGTGTATAAATAAAAAATGTAATTAAATTGGGTTTACGGATTTCATATAGGTCCTGATAGGTTCTTAGTATTGGAAACCCCCAAAAACACCTCTTAATTGGGGGGGGGGGGGGGGGGAGAGAAGTGGTTGGTGGTGGATGTAAAGCTGGGACTAGAAGCATCAAATATTAAAATAAGGAGGCGAGATTGTGGGGTTGGGCTGAACGTATTGACTGGTGCAGAACTTTTCTGAGGGTCTATACATCCCACGCATTTCACAGTCCCAGGTCTACAGATGGAGGTTCTGTCATATTTTGAACGTCCCCACCTTTGTGACATGAAAGCCACCGCAGAGATCCAAGGTACAAGGCAAATAATTGCTTGTGTTTTTCTTGTAGAGACTTGAAAGGGTTTAGGTCTTGTGAGGCAATGTCTGGGCTGCGGCTGGAATTGGGGAAGTTCAATGAAATTCTGTGCTGTTATTATCCTGGTTTAGCAGGAGCTTGGATCAAATGAATATAGAGACCTTATGATGGCTCTGTAAGGATGGTGGCGTTTTTATGGTTAGTACTTATGTTTTATATCTAGGATTATGGCAATGACTTATTTTTATATGCTTTTATATTCTTTTATAATGGTTAGTACAGCCCTGTGAACTCTCCTCTAGGTTTAGTCATTTACTCTGTTTCTTTTTTTTTTGTGGTGTTACCAAATTCCAGAAAGTAAGTCATCCTAGCAACCCATTCACTACTTTTTGCTGATGATATTGTGGCCGGGGACCTCTGTGTGGATTTTGTACCCGTCCCCCTTGTCCTCTTTCAGTGAAGGAAAGAATGAGACATTCATTGTCAATGAGGACAAAACTGAACAGAATGGAACTCTCAAAAATGCATTCCGTTCCGTTTAGTTGCGTTCCCAGACCTGAGGGTAAACCGCAACATGTTGTATTTTGCTTTCCGTCCTGGGATGCGGAGCAAGACAGATCCGGCATGACCCCCAATGCAAGTCAATGGGGACGGATCTGTTTTTTTCTGCCACGATAGAAAACTGATCCGTCCCCCATTGACTTTTGACTACAAAACAGGGAGGTATATTGGCTTCCATCTGTTAAATGGAGCCGTATGAATACATTTCACATATGTGCCCCAAATGTAGACTCCAAATTTGATCTAGTCTTAATGGGTGGATTAAAATAAACAACAAGGACGAAAATAGGAAGGTAAACTAGGACCTAATTTATGTAATTTGGCTGCCGTTGTCCCTCTAGAGCTGGTTCTGTGCTGTACAAATACATTGTCATACTGGTAGCAAAGTAAACCTAATCTTGGCTTCCCTTTAAGAGGGCCGCCCTAAGCCTAGCAACTGAGGAAATGAGGCACTTGAAATCTTTTCTGTTAAGGTTGGAAAAATCCAGATAATTTAGGAGCCAGTGAAGCGGAGAGTCCTGTGTTTACTTACCTCTTCCTCCTTCAGATGCAGCAATAAAGTCATTGAAGAGACCGTCTGGAGATGGGAGGATTGACCCATCACAATGGCCTTCTGTTCGTGTTTGCTTGTGAAATAGCAGGGAACCTTTACTGCAGATCTTAAAGTATTTAACTCCTAGGCAGAAGACAAAATATTTGTCACAACTTGGAATTAATTATATATATATATATATATATATATATATATATATATATATATATATAATTATTTTTTTTTTTTGGTGCCCATCTATTTAAAACCCGAAATGGACTTTTAGTTTAAATTTCTCTGCTGAGATTTGAGGCCTTGTTGGTGTGGCAAAAAATAAAAATACTTTTTGATATCTTGACATTGCTGATTGCAACTCCCTGACGCCAATATACAGTAGACATTCCCAGTATTCCTTCCATTTTATAGGAACCGCTAAGGGTCTTTCTACTGGGCAGATTTCCTGACTGCAATATTTACATGGAGGAATGATAGAAAATATGTTTGGACAGATGATTATTCGTCCACATACAATCCTTGTTTACATTAAGCTATGTATTTGTAGCGCGCCCCTGAGGAGCCAGTGCAGAGGATAGGAGTGGTTCTGACGAGATGTTGTTTCTTGTTGTACTATATCAGGCCGTTGCTCCCTGGAGAACGGTGCAGTGAAAAGGTGGTATAAGGAATGTGATCAAAAGTAGAATATTAAGTCTCTCTTTACGACATGCAAAATAAGAGTTGTAGTACATCCATTAGTAGTTTGTACATAGTGCAATTTCTCTTCCCAGATAACGTATGGTAGCTGGCAAAGTAACTACTAATGGCACCTCTGGTGTACCATCTTGCTGATGTCTCTCTTGAACTTCTGCCTAACAGCTAGAACTTATGGCTGTAGGTGTCCACTGTGTAATGCAGGCTTTTAGGAGTTTGCCTGCCCTGGATGTGATGTAGGTGATGGGTGTCTGAGCTATATTCCCTCACCTGCAGCAGGGTTAGTATAGCTGTGGTTGCTGGCCACTTTGCTGACTGTAAACACTGAAGCTTTGCAGACTATCTGTAATTTTGTCTTTTAAAGTCTCTCTGGAGTAGTGGTCTCACAGATTAATTAGTTCTCTGGTCCTTAAGGCCCTGGGAACAGGAGCAATAGGACATGCTTCCTGGCTCCTCACAGTGCTAGCTAACATTCCCCTATCCTGGCAGTAAGTATGATCAGCCCAAGCAGGAGGTGAGGAATTGGGTGGTTAGCCCCCTCTATATGCCAACCATACCTCACCTGCTGGTGTACAGTGCAAGCATGACCTAGCATAGTGAAACCTAACATAACATTGCATTAAAAACCCAAACATTGTAGATACCCCCAGGTCTGTATACGGTATACGGCCGACAGCCGATGATTATATATCCACGTAAAAGATGCAACCGGCAAGTGCTTGCTCGTTTATCAGCTGATAAGTGGGCATGTTTACACAGGGCAGTGATTGGGCCTTAACAGAGCTCTTCTAGTATGATGTCTCTGCAAACAACTCCCCATATCCGAGCTATCACAAACCTCTGGGAGAACGACATCAGGGATAAGATATTGGTGTTTAGCAGTCATCCTTGGAATATTTTAGGTTTTGAAAGGATTTAGTCCTCATTGTGATAGGGAAAAAACACTACGTCACAATTCATACCCTAGAGTTGGAGATCGGTGGTCATTTTTCCCTGTGATAATGTAAGGAGGAGAAAGGCACATGGCCAATGTCATCTGGAAACTTTTGTTATCTGTCAACACATGTCTGAATTAGGCCTCACGCAGAGAACCGTTTTTTCCAAGTTCCCAATTCAGTTGATCATGTTATTGTAATGGTCTCCCAGATAAGAAGCCTGAAGTGAAGGGTGGGTGATGGGTGTTCACCACAGACATTGGTTTATTCCTTTTATAGTCTGCCATATCAGTTAAGATGTTGGTGTTGGAGGGGCAATCTGGAATTCTGCAGAATCGTGGTGTGTGTGTGTGCGCGCAGATGTATAAATGGTGTGGTAAATGCCATCTGTATGGAGGTTAACTGGGACCGCTATGATCTTGTATATTGTTATTCACTAGGATCTACAGCACAACAGGCCCCGTGGTGCGACAATGTGTAACGAGACTGTATCGTGCCCATTCCCAGAAAAATATGAAGCCATCCTGTTCCCCATCATCTACAGCAGCGTCTTTATCGTAGGACTACTGGGTAACTTAACAGCCATCGGAGTTATAGTCCAGCTTATCAAGAAGAACAACATTTTGGGAGTCTACCTGGCCAACCTTTGCACCTCTGATCTCATGTACATCTTCACCCTCCCCATCTGGATAGTCTACACTGCCAAGGACGATTGGGTTTTTGGGAACCTTACCTGTAAAATAGTGGGCTTCTTCTTCAACTCCAATCTCTATACCACCATCGCCTTCCTCAGTTGTATAGCCATAGACCGCTTTATTGCCACCGTTTTTCCTCTACGCTCAAGGATTATTCGGAGCATGAAGAAGGCGTTGATTACTTGTGTGATGGTGTGGATCGTTATCCTCGGATCCCACTGCTATTTCTTGGGCAGAAATGATCTGTTTATATCAAGCCAAAATGTGGAACTCTGCTATGAGAAGTATCCCATGGAGCACTGGATGGCTCACCTCAATTATTTTAGAATCTTTGTGGTGTTTCTTATCCCGTTGATTCTTCTCGTTTTCTCCTACTGCTCCATCATCCGTACTATACACAAAGCTTCTAGCCTAGATATGGAGCACAAAAGAAGAATAACTGGCCTTCTACTGTCAATGACCACCATCTTTATCTTCTGCTACCTCCCCTACCATGTGGTCCTTTTTATCCGTTCATATGTCAGTGACATGAACTACTGTAGCTGCGAGATTGAAATGCGGGTCAGACCGGCCTATCGGGTCTCCTTTGCCCTCACGAGCCTCAGTAGCGCGCTAGACCCTTTTATTAACATCTTTGTCAGCGATGGAGTGAAGCGGGATTTAATGGTGGAACTTCGAGCAATTTGGTTTTGTTTGGTAAATCGAGGAAGGACTGCCAAAGCCAAAAGGAGATGCCTTAACTTTGTATGTGATGAGGCTGTAATGAACGGTAATGGTCCCCTGTGCACGCATCAAACAAAAATACAGACCCGACTCTAGAGAAAGGAACCTTAGTCTGGTCTAGATTGGGCTCGGCAGAATGTATGGCTTCTTATGGTATGGATTAAAACTTTTGAAATCAACAGAGGAGCAACATATGCCAGAAACAGAAGAGGACTACGGCAGGACGGTCCAAGGTATCCTAAATGTGTGGACTACTTGCTATCAAAAGTGGTGGATCTTCTCATGGATTACAATTCACTTGTATATAGAGACAATTCAACCATACAATCCTTTCCTGGCTGCTTTTGAATAAAGAACTTTATACAATATTAAAGGGTTTGTCCTGGATTACAAAAACACTGGACTGTGCCACACGTCTCAATAGGTTGTGAGTGGCAGCTCGGCCCCGTTATCTTCAATAGAACTGCGCTGCAATACCGGACCCAACCTACAGGTGCAACGCGGTTTCTAGAAGAAAGCAGCCATGTTTGTCTGAGACTGGACCATAATGAACAATCAACTTGCTGCGTCGTCCCCTCCTGTAATATCTGGGTCAGGGGCCACAGACTGTTGGCGAGATGCGTTAGTGATCTCAGTGTTTGTAAAATTTTATAGACTCTTTATTATTTTTCTGGCAGTATAGGTGGGGCAAGATTTAGTATTAAATATTGATCTGTATCAGATCGAGAGCTGCCAAAAAATTTAAAAACAGGGCTGCGGCACTCCAGCTGCTGCAAAACTACAACTCCTAGCATGCACGCTAGCTTGGCTGCTCTTGTAACTCCCATAGATGTGAGTGGAGCATGCTGAGAGTTGTAGTTTCAGAACAGATGGAGTGCCACAGGCTGCTGATCCCTGCCATAGGATCTTGTATGAGATTGTGAAATGGCTTCTGTCTGGGAACAATAGATTACATTCAACTGCACAGCAAATACAGTTGGGTTATTCCTATCCGCATTTTTTTGCAGATCAGATGAGAACCCATTCACTTCAATGCTGGTGTTCTGTCCGCATCTGTCTGTCCCGCGGCACCCGCAAAAAAGATAGAGCATATCCTATTCTTGTCCGAATTATGGACAAGGATAGGACTGTTCTATTATGGGCCGGACGTTCCGTACCGCAAAATCCGGAACGCACACGGCCGGTATTCGTGTTTTGCAGATCAACAATTTGCGGGTCGTGTGCATGAGCCCTTAGGTTGTGTTCAATGGTGGTGTGTGTAAAATGATATATATTTATTATATACATTGACTTTGTTGCTGCAGAGTTGTTCCCACCTTTTCATCCAGAAATAAGCTATTGCAATGGTATTCTTAAAGGATGTGTGTTTTTTTTTTTTTTAAATATACAGGGCTTCGATACTGATCGGCTATCCTTAGGTGTGTTTTTATTTATATATACCGGTGATTCTGGTGTGTGTTTTTTGTTTTTTCTTCAGCTGTTTTGAGATATCCCTCGCTATTGGGGAAAATGCTAGTGGTAGTGCTTTTATATGTAAAAATAAATAAATTAATTTTGCACTGGAGGTTTTTATTTGTGTGTGTTAATAACCTTGAGTGTACATGCACATGGTTGCGGGTTTACAAACAAAAAAAATATATAAAATCTGGATTTCTGTGCAAATCCACCCCAAAAACCATGTGTCACTTGCATTTTTGTAGCAGATCTGATCCGGATTTGCTGCAGATCTCATCCTTTGCATTGCAAGGGTGAAGTCCCCACACACAATTACAATATGACAAGCTGCAGATTTCGGAATCCGCACAGCTGGTCAATAAATAAAAAAACTAACAAAAAAAAAAATGCATGAGATTTGTCTGATTTTATTCACTTTTGCTGGGGCTCTACTACGCTGCAATTTTCAGCATAAAAATCATTTTTGGGGGGGGGGGGGGGGGGGGCTGGGGATCTCTGAAGGAAACTGCACATGGTCCAGGTTTGTATGCAGGAAATCCACATGAAATGGGCAAATGGGCACCAAAACGGCATAAAAAGCCACACACAAATCCGCATTAGAATCCGCACGGAGAAACTGCACGTAATTTGCATCGTGTGCGGTTGCCCTTAAGGATGCACTGAGTGTGAAAATAGTTGATTTCCCCAACTTTTAATGCATATATCTGTGAATATGACAAACTGCCATTTTTAAAACACACTTGCACGATAGATGTGGGGATCACAGGACTGGATGACGACAGATCTCCAGCGAAGTGCATGGTGGACCTCATGCATGCAAACTGGGAACATAACCCAGCTTTGTGAGGTTTTGGAGATGACTTTTTTTTTTTTTTTTATAAAGAAAACAAAGTTGCAATTTAGAGGAATGTTCCACATTTGGTCAGGACGGAGTGAGTTAGGCTTCGTTCACATCACCGTTCAGCCTTTCCGTTCTCCTGCTCCGTTTAGGAAAAGGCACATAACTGACGCCAAACTGAGTCAAACGGAGCCCTTAGGCCCCATAGACCATAATAGGGTCCGTTATGTTTCCGCTCAGAAGATGATTTTGAAGCACAACTTTTGTATCCGCTTCAAAATCATCTTCTGAGCGGAAACATAACGGATCCCATTATAGTCTAGGGGTCCTAAGGGCTCCATTTGACTCAGTTTAGCGTCAGTTATGTGCTTATCCGTCCTTTCCGTTCTCCTGCCCCTAAACGGAGCAGGAGAACGGAAAGGCTGAACGGTGATGTGAACGAAGCCTTACAGTGTATACCACGTTATTTATTTATTTATTTTCATTTGTAATATTTCCTTAATGTCGGTAACCAAACCTGTTCTATGACTTCTAATATTAAGAACTATCATAAAGGGTCTATTCGCTCACCCCAGGAACAGCACCACGCTGTACGTAGGTCAGGTTAGAGGGCTCGGCTGCAAGCACATCCCATAAACAAGGTGGAGCTGTTTGTAGATAAGGTAGACCCCTTTCTAACCTCATGTGACCCATTTTAAACCCTAGCAGTATTTCAAAATATTATGGTATTTTTAAGGGCTCATGCCCACGACTGTATGGACAACATCCGTGTGCATTCCGTTTTTTGCGGAATGGAACAGCTGGCCCCTGATAGAACAGTACTATCCTTGTCCATTAGGCCTCTTTGAGGGGCTCCGATATGTTCCGGACTGGAAAGTTCTCAGCTTTTAACATTGGCCTGAGGAATTAGCTAGTATTGTCAGTTGCGTATCATTTTGGTGCATTTTTTGCAGCGATTTGTTCATTAGGCCTCTTTCACACAAACGTGTGCGCTCCGTGGCCGTATTGCGGACCGGATTTGCGGATCCGCAATACACTGGCACTGTTCCGTGTGCATTCCGCATCACTCATGCTGACTCATTCACTTCAATGGGTCTGCAAATTCGGAGATGCGGAACCCTACGGAAGCACTACAGAGTGCTTCCGTGGGGTTTTGTCCCGTACTTCCCTTCCGCAAAAAGATAGAACATGTCCTAACTTTTTGCGGAACGGCCGGATCGCGGACCCATTAAAGTGAATGGGTCCGCGATCCACGGCGGGTGTATTCGTGCATTGCGGCCCGCAATTTACGGGGCAGGAGGCCTTATGTGGACAATAATAGGACATGTTCTATCTTTGAACGGAAATACGGAAACGGAAGGCATACGGAGTACCTTCCATTTTTATATGAAATGAATGGCTCCATATACGGAAATAAATAATAAATAATAATATATGGGCTGGAAATAAAATTTTCAATAGATGGTTCTGCAAAAACGGAACGGATACGGATGCATTTTCGTATGTGTTCCGTTTTTTTTGCAGACCTATTGACTTGAATGGAGCTACGAAACGTGATTTACAGGCAATAATGGGACATGTTCTATCTTTCAACAGAACAGAAAAATGGAAACGGAATGCATACGGAGTACATTCCGTTTTTTGCAGAACTATTGAAATGAATACGGTCCATATACGGAACGCAAAAGACAGCCTGTAAACGGGGAAAAAAAAAAACTGTCGTGTGAAAGAGGCCTTAGGTCTTGTTCACATGACCGTGCCGTGTTTTGCAGTCCACAAATTGCGGATCCGCAAAACACGGATGCCACCCGTGTGCCTTCCGCAATTTGCGGAACGGAACAGGAGGCCCATTATAGAAATGCCTATTCTTGTCCTCAAAACTTTTTGCAGGACCACGGAACGGCGCAACGGATGCGGACAGCATACAGAGTGCTGTCCGCATCTTTTGCGGACCCGTTGAAATGAATGGTTCTGTATACGGACCGTAGAAGGAATCAAAATACGGACCATGTGATTGGAGCATGTGATCTGACATCACCACAGGTCATTTAGCCCACAGCTAAAGAAGAGACCGACCGGGAAGTACGCGATCAAGAGGATAAGGTGAGTTAACTTTTTTTATTTTTTTTAACCCTTCCAGCACTATTATACTAAGCATTCTGTATTCAGAATGCTATTATTTTCCCTTATAACCATGTTATAAGGGAAAATAATACAGTGAATAGACTGTCACCTAGAACCAATGCGTGAAAATCGCACTGCATCCGCACTTGCTTGCGGATGCATGCGATTTTCACGCAACCCCATTCATTTCTATGGGGCCTGCGTTACGTGAAAAACGCACAAAGAGGAGCATGCTGCGATTTTCACGCAACGCACAAGTGATGCGTGAAAATCACCGCTCGTGTGCACAGCCCCATAGAAATGAATGGGTCAGGATTCAGTGCGGGTGCAATGCGTTCACCGCACGCATCGCACCCGCACGGAAAACTCGCCCGTGTGAAAGGGGCCTAAATCCACTTTAAGACTTGAAACTGAATTCTGCTTAGTTTCCGACTAGTACCTTGACCCAAAGCCAAGTTCGGTTTCAAGTTTTAAAGTGGTTTTCCACTTTAAAAATCAACTGCCGAAGTTATTTAACGAATTCACCCGCGACTCCCGAAGTTTTGAACTAAGCAACTTCAGATGAAGCATCCGAAGCCCGCTTCGCTCAACACTATTCCTCTGGATAGTCGATCAATATCACATCAGTGGCAGTCTGACAACCAACGCCAATCAGCTTAATCTTGGGCCTCTTTGACACAGTCCACATTTCCGTTTTTTACTGACGTGTGCGCATTGATTTAAATGTCTGTTCATACTTCAGTATTTTTTTTACTGACCGTGGGTCAGTAAAAAAAATTATAAAATCACGGAGACATGCAGTACTTTGATCCATGATGCGGACCAAGCACGGCCATTTAAGTCTGTGGGTCCATGAAAATCACGGACACAACACGGATGGCCATGTCTGTGTTGCTTCCGTTTTTCACTGGAGACTGATGGGAGATTCTTTTGGAAATTAATTTTCAGCTGAGCCACGTCCATGAATTATGAATGACACATGGATTGTAAAATGGATCCTTCACGGATGAAACGTGTACGCTTTTTTTCACGGACGTGACACTGACGAGGCCTCAGTGTTTGGTCAGTGATTTCCATCAGTAATTGTGAGCCAAAACCAGAAATGAGCTATAATGGAAAGATTTGCACCAGATCAAACACTGACCAAATGCTGACTGTCAGGAACTCGCCTTGTGGACAGAGATGGTTACTGCAGTTCTCCTCCTACTAAAGTGGATGCAAGGAGTGCTGCAATAACCAGCTCTGTCCACTATACAATGGACGGAGCTGTGGAGTTCCAGCTTTGAAGCTACTCTGAAACGGCTTGGTGGGGGTGCTGCCTATCCTGTGTAGATAAATGTAGGTTGAACCTGTCACGGGAAGAATGATTGGACATGCTGAATTTCAGCATCCCGATCCTTTGTTTCTGTGGGAGATAAGCGGCTGCCAAGCATGCATGTTTATGGTGAGTCGGGAGGAGAAACTGTTGGCCAAACGAGCAGTTGGCTGAAATTCTATGGCCACCCGAAGGGTGCCATCACACACTGCGGCAGAGCGCGACGCGGCCAGCAGGGGTGCACCTAGCCGTTCTGCTGCCTGAGGTGAAAACTGAAATGGCGCCTTTCCCTCCCCAATGCCAATTTCTTAACCTAACCCATTCCATTCAGCCCATGGCCCTTCGGCTGCCCCTCTCTTGCCGCTACCTGGTGCTGCCTGAGGCGATTGCCTCATTGGTGGTGCACCCCTGGCGGCCAGTTACCTCCTGGTAAAACCACACTTCTTTTTTACAGCATCAGGCACAAAACCATTGCAATTTGCAGTACTTGCGGCGATTGCCTGCATAGCATGCTGCTGCAACGTGGGAACGCAGCCTTTGTGTGAAAGCGACACTACATTTGATACCATTTTTTGTAATGGAAGCAAAATTGTTGTAAAACAAAAAAACACCTCTGAAAATGAAATCTCACTTGAATACACTGGAAGATACAGAAAACAATTGGTGGGCGTTGAGTGTTAAATACTTTATACAGGTGGCGGCCGTGGCTCCGTCTTGCAGCTGCTTATCCGGTGTTGAAGGGTAAACAAATGTAGAGGAAATTACTTGGGGGGTTAATTTACCATAATTTAGTTTGTGTGTAGTGATGGGTGGCTGGTAGACGCAGACACACTGGGCACCTTCCAGGTATCGCTCTTCTGTGAAGTCCTGGCAGCTGGGGCTGGGTAAACAGACGGCATTTACCCCCCAGTGTTGGCTCTAGAACAGGTGCCACATCCTCCTCAACACCTGAGAAGAGGTGGAGATGTCGGAAAATATTAGCTCGTGGGACTGCTACATCTGCACGCCCTGTAGCTGCTCCCCCAGTTTGTACAGGAGGGCTGTGGGGAATATTTTTTTTTTGCTGTTACTCTTTAGCAACAATCATCCAATGGAAATTTTGATCAACCACTGATGGTTCTCTTCCTTGGGAGATGCCTCTTTTCATATTATTTTCCCATGGACAATTGCCAATGTCTCCATACAGGGCTGGTCTTTTTTTTTAAGGAGATTCAGCACCCTGCCGAAGCATCCCGAAACCGATGGATATCTGGCTTGGCTATATTCCCTGGTCAAATCCCAAGGCTTGTTGAAAAGACAGATCTTGAATTAAAGGGAGCCGCTGTCAATAGGTGGCGCTGGTGAGATGGTTCTCTTTCTTGGGAGACACTTCTTTTGTGTATTCTGCTTTAGAAAGCTGCGCTGTGATTGGCTGATATAGGCAACAAAGATGGCATTTCTTCTAGACAATTTTATAAATCCTTGGACCACCGCATGGTGTCTGTAACCTTGCCGATTGTACTGTTGCCGACACATGCGTGAGACTTCAGGCCCAAGTGCAGTGGGCGCCTCCCGCCAGGGCACTTTAAGTTGGGGTAAGAGTTTGTTGCGACGTGCAGTGAACCAACAAGGGCACAGGGCCTCTTTAGTGATATGGATGGTACCCAGGGTAGGAATGCCAGAGTGGTGGTGGGTGGCCTAAATGTCCCTTAATGGTGTTGCACTTGTCACGGTGCTCCCACCTGGATACGCTGGACCCTAGGCGTTGGCTCCGCAGCAAATGAAAGGGGGTTGCTGATGAAGGGAATGAAGAAATGAATAGAGTCCAGACCTTGTGTGTGTATATAGTAGAACAGCAGCTTTACTTTCAATGAACGTTTCTCCAAACCGTTTACAGACTTTGTCTTGGTCTCCAGCAGGCGTTGACATTAAGGCTGAGTTCACACGGGCGTGTCCGGATTAGGTCCGGATGCGTCCCGGTGTATTGCGGCAAACCCGCGCGATTGGGTACGCAATTGCAGTCAGTTTTGACTGCGATTGCGTTCCGATGTTCAGTGTTTATCACGCGGGTGCAATGTGTTTTGCACTCGCGTGATAAAAAACCGACTGTGGTACCCAGACCCGAACTTCTTCACAGAAGTTCAGGTTTGGGTTAGTTGTAGTGTAGATTGTATTATTTTCCCTTATAACATGGTTATAAGGGAAAATAATAGCATTCTGAATACAGAATGCTTAGTACAAGGGCAATTGAGGGTTAAAAAAATAAAAAATAAATTAACTCACCTTGTCCTCTTCATCGCGCAGTTCCCGGTCTGGTAGATGAGCTGTCGGCTAAAGGACCTTTGGTGACGTCAGATCACATGCTCCAATCACATGGTACATCACCGTGGTGATGTACCATGTGATTGGAGCATGTGATCTGACGTCACCAAAGGTCCTTTAGCCGACAGCTCATCAGAAGAGACCGGGAACTGCGCGATGAAGAGGACAAGGTGAGTTAATTTATTTTTTATTTTTTTAACCCTCAATTGCCCTTGTACTAAGCATTCTGTATTCAGAATGCTATTATTTTCCCTTATAACCATGTTATAAGAGAAAATAATACAGTGAATAGACTGTCACCTAGCAACCATGAGTGAAAATCGCACCGCATCCGCACTTGCTTGCGGATGCTTGCGATTTTCACTCAGCCCCATTCATTTCTATGGGGCCTGTCCTGCGTTACAAACGCAGAATATAGAGCATGCTGCGATTTTAAAGCATTGCAGAAGTGATGCGTGAAAAAAATCGCTCATGTGCACAGCCCCATAGAAATGAATGGTGCCGGATTCAGTGCGGGTGCAATACGTTCACCTACCGCATTGCACCCGCGCGGAAATCTCGCCCGTGTGAACTCAGCCTAACTGTGGCAGGCAAACTCCTCTCTGCTACCTCTGCTGCTCTCTAGCACTGCTGTGCTAACAGGATAACTGTAGAATTTAGCTGTACTGTTACTTGGTAATCTGGTCTGTCTCTAGCTTTGTCCAGGGAACTTTACTCCTGGTTTCTGAGGCTCTATACTGTGACCTCCAGATGCAGCTAAGCTGAAGGTGCTCTAGCTGCCCTAGGCAAGGCTCATCCAGGAGGGACCGGCTCCTGCTGCACACCCTCTCTTAGCAGGGGGCAAGCTAGACTAACCCCTAACTAGACTAAACTCCTCCCTAAAGGGCGCTAGAATGGAAAGAAGGTTCCATTCTAGGTAAAATAGCTATGCCATTGGTGAACCAGGCACATTACACTTGAACAGTTACATAACAAGAAATATGAATAGACATTTTGCAAGACCTGAAAATTAATAAATAGGATGACACGTGGTTAACCGTAGGAGACAGTATCAAGGTGCAAAGGTGGTAACGTCACTCTGGGGTGTTGCACAAGCATCTGAACAGTGAGGATGCCTGCACATGTCAATCATTGGGGGACAGGGAGTGACAAAAAGTAAAAGCCGATAGTGAAGCGGTGCTCCGAGGGGCTAGGCCTGCTCCTCAGTGCTCTGAGAACCTAATTAGTCTGGTTAGACTGCCATGAGAGAGTGTTGCATGATCAACCCTACTAGGCAGTATACCTGGTCTACTAAGGTTGATCAGCAGATGCTCTTTAAATGATTTAAGTGGTTTCCCGGTAATAATTATGGAGGATTCAGGCTGGGATCACAGGTGACTGATTAGCTGCAGATTTGGTGTTGCTCTTGCACAGTACCTGCAAAGTGAGTAGTGTTTGTTTGTGGGTTTTTTTGTTTGTTTTTTAGCAATTATCAAAATTAGCAAAAAATTCTGCAGCAGAATCAGTCACGTGTGAACCCAGCCTCATACTTACCTGCTCCACGTTGCTCCAGTCCTCTGCACGGTTTTCATCCAGATGGTCATGGTCACGTGCAACGGAAGACAGACAATGGGACAGCGTGGAGGACTAGAGCAAAGTGGAGCAGGTAGGTATGCCTCTTCTTTTTCATGAGGCAGGCTGCGGGATTACATAAAATATAATTATTACTGGAAAACCCCTTTAAGACCTCTATGCACAGCTTAGTACAGGATACCGGCCTTTGCTCGGTCCCTATTATAGAGATGCCTACACTTGTTCATTAAACGGACCTGTTCTATAATTTGCAGAACGGCTGCATTTTTTGCAAGCGATCTGCAAAAAATGTGGATCAGACGTGCACCCAAAATACGGTCATGTACATGAGGCCTAATTGTGGGATTAGGGCATTTATTGTGCATCATGCTGACCTGGTCAGGTAACGGATTCCATTTACTTATGTCTATGGGATCCATCATTACTCAATATCCATTATCATCAATTCTTTTGTGTTTTTCTTGTGTTCTGCATCTATTGGATAGATGGATATCGGATAGATAGATACAGGGGTGCACCACCAATGAGGCGAGGTGAGGCGGTTGCCTCAGGCAGCACCAAGTAGGGGCAGCAGAAGGGGGACTCTGTTTTTGCAGTATAGTATTGGGGGGCACAGTATATGGCGCTGTATTACCCTGTGTGTTTTGTAGCTCTGTATGTAATGTTTTCCAAATATGTCTTTAACAGTAGGGCTGGAGGGAAGGGCTGGTAGGTTAAGAAATTGCCATTGGGGGGTTGGGCATCAGAAAGGCTAGGTGCACACCTGGATAGATGGATGGATATTGGATAGATAGATAGATATCAGGTAGGTAGATGGGTAGGAAGATAGATGGATATCAGATAGATAGATGTGCATAGAATAATAGTTGTAATCCATGACTGTCACTCAGAAAGCTGTTATTTAGTCTTGTTCCATTAAAGGGGTTCTACAGTTTGTTTAAGCTCAAGATTCATCCTCTGGATAGATCATCAGCATCTGATCGGCGGGGGTCCGACACCTGGGACCCCCGCCGATCAGCTGTTTCAGAAGGCAGCGGCGCTCAAGTAGCGCCGCGGCCTTCTCACTGTTTACCGCCAGCCCAGTGACGTCATGACTTGTATCAACTAGCGTGGGCGGGGCTAAGCTCCATTCAAGGGAACAGAGGTTAGCCACGCCCAGGCTAGTTGATACTAGTCGTGACGTCACTGGCCGGCGGTAAACAGCGAGAAGGCTGTGGCGCTGCTGGAGCGCCGCTGACTTCTCAAACTGCTGATCGGCGGGGGTCCCGGGTGTCAGACCCCCGCCGATCAGAAGCTGATGATCTATCCAGAGGATGGATCTTGAGCTTAAACAAACTGTAGAACCTTTACCTTCTATAGTGTCCCACCGACACGATACGTGGTCCTGCCCTTTCCATACATTGATGGGTGGCTGCATAGTGATTGCTCTTCCTGCTTCATTTCTTCACGGCTGCTGATTCACATATGGAAATGGTATTTCTTTTCACATCTAACAAGTTCTTTCTGAGTGATGTGTCCTGTATCGATCCTGAGTCAGATGCCGGGTGTACGGACCTACCTTTAAACAAACAGATTGCACCTGTATAGTGACTTATCCAGTCCGCTTCCTGTAAACGTCGCAGCTTCTTCATGAACGAATGATTGAATAATGATGTTTTTTTTAACTCTGCATTTCCACTTCACTCAGTGACTCCCACTGTATGGGGGAGTCCTGTGAGGAGGATGGGAGTTGTACACACAGGTCGCAGTGGCAATCCTCACACTGATCCCTCCTGTCACTGCACAGTCGTAGGGGGTAGCGCCTATTTTTCTTTGGGGAACACCCTGATGTTGGGGCTCCCGCCTGGTCCTAGTTGGGGGGCCCTTGGTGTTAAGTATTGCTTTGGGTGCAATGGCTGGCATATGGCAGGATCCAGTTATAGTAAATACATAAGTCTCTCTTTACTAAAGTGTAGAATAGGAGTAGTAGTACATCCAATAGTGTCAAGGCACAGTTCCAAGTAGTTCCCAGTGCAGTTCCTCCCCAATAGCAATGTATTGATAGTGGCAATGTTGGGGGTTGTGGTACTCCTTCTCTCTGTCTTTCTAAGGTCTCTCTGCAGAATCTTAGGCATGCCATTGAGGTTCAGGGTATATGTTCTGTAATTCCTGGGCTCAGGGGTACATAATTAAGGCTGGCCAAACCATCTCCAAGTGTGGAAGGGTGCGTTATCAATGTTCCTTTTCTCACAGCAGCAAAGTGTGTATCGGCCATAAGCGTGGACAGTACCTTCCTACCGGAGTGCACGGCCTTGTAGCTTCTTGACCTCCTACTTTTCTTACTGTCTCTGGCGCACTTTTGTAGTAGAGTTGCTTGTCTGGCTAGCAGTAGTCTCGGAGATGATGGTTCTCTGCAACTCTGTTCTAGCTCTGAGCAAACAAATGTAGATCCTCTCTCTTCCTCAGTTAAGCACAGACTCTCAAGTAACTGACCAAGGGGCAGACCCACGTTTATCTCCTAGCAACCTAAAGCGGCAGAGTCAAGGTGTTAACCCAACTTACCCATACAATGCTGTTTGGTACACAAATACAGTAAATCGGAACAATTTACCTAACAATTTAACATAACCTCAGTTTACCTTTTTGCAGTGACCCTATTATGAGGTTCTGCACCAGTAGTAAACTCCCACTGGATCCGTGGTTCCATTCTGCGGCTTCGTAGAAAAGATGGGGCATGTCCGCAACCGGACAAGTTAGGCCTCTTGCACACGACCGTATGGCTTTTTCAGTATTTTGCGGTCTGCATAAAATACGGATGACATCCGTGTGCATTCCGTTTTTGGCGGAACGGAACAGCTGGCCCCTGATAGAACAGTCCTATCCTTGTCCGTTATGCGGACAAAACTAGGACATGTTCTATCTTTGAACGGAAATACAGAAACGGAAGGCATACGGAGTACCTTCCGTTTTTTTTGCAGATCCATTGAAATTAATAGTTCCTTTTACGGTCCATATACGGAAAGCAAAGAACGGAACTCAGTGTGCATTCCTTTTCCGTTCGGCAGCATTTTGAGTCATGTCCTATTATTGTCCGCAAATCACGTTCCGTGGCTCCATTCAAGTCAATGGTTCCGCAAAAAAAAAAAAACGGAATGCATCCGTATGTCTTCCGTATCTGTTGTGTTTTTGAGGAACCATCTATTGAAAATGTTATGCCCAGCCCAATTTTTTTATGTACTTACTGTTTAAACATTATTGTATGCTTCCGTTTCAGTTTGCAATCCGCAAAAAAAAAAGGATCACAAACTGGAACGGAAGCGAAACTGAAACGGAAAAACGGATCCATTTAAAACGGACAGCATAACCATACGGTCGTGTGCATGAGCCCTTAGGACTCGTTCACACGAACGTCTGATGCCTGTTGCCGCATTGCGGACCGCATTTGTGGATCCGCAATACACGGGCACCGTTCCGTGACCATTCTGAATCACGGATGCGGACCCATTCATTTCAATGGGTCCACAAATCCGGAGATGCGGAACGGAAGAACGGAACGGAACACTACGGCGTGCTTTCTGGGGTTCCATTCGGTGATTTCACACCGCAAATGGAAGGATCGCGGACCCATTCAAGTGAATGGGTCTGCGATACCCATGCGCCTGCCCCACGGACGGTGCCCGTCCATTGTGGACCGCAATTTGCGGTCCACAGCACCGGCTTCACACTTTCGTGTGAAGGAGCCCTTACCCTAAGTTCACACCTGAGCGTTTTACAGCGCGTTCCTGTAAAACGCTCAACAAGGAGAAACCAATGCTTCCCTATGGGAATGGTTCTCACCTGGGCGTTTTACAGCGCATACGATCGTGCTGTAAAACGCCCGACGCTCAAAAAAGTTCTTGAGCTTCTTTGGGGCGTTTTGTCGCGCGTTCCCGTACATAGACTTTCGGGAACGCGCAACAATGGGCGTTCGCTTGTCTCTGTATGCGCGATTGTAAACGCCCGTACAATCGTGCATACAGAGCGCTCCATCGCGAACGCTCAGGTGTGAACCCAGGGTTATACTGATTTTATAATGCTGTGTGACCCTGAGAGTCCTGGAATCTACTGAATTAGGGCTCGTTCACACGACTATGCCGTTTTTTGTGGTCCGCAAATTGCGGATCTGCAAAACGCGGATGGCGCCCGTGTGCCTTCCGCAATTTGCGGAACGGAACAGGAGGCCTATTATAGAAATGCCCATTCTTGTCCGCAAAACAGACAAGAAAAAGACAGGACTCATAATTTTTCGGAACGGAGCAACGGATGCGGACAGAACTCGGAGTGCTGTCCGCATCTTTTGTGGACTCATTGAAATGAATGGTTCAGTATACGGACCGTATGGGGAATGCAGAAAACAGGCTGTATACGGAACGCAAAATATGTTTGTGTGAACGAGCCCTTACACTGACCTAAGGCATCTTGCACATGAGCGTTGTGTTCCCGTGGTCGTATTGTGGCTCGCATATGGCGGGTTTGCAATACACGGGCACTGGCCCATGTGCACTCCGCATCACGGATGTGGACCCATTCACTTGAATGGGTCCACAATCACGGAGATGCGGAATGGAAGCACGGATCGGAACCCCACGGAAGCACTACGGCGTGTTGCCGTGGTGTTTCTGTCCGTGCCTCCGCACCGCCAAAAAATAGAACTTGTTCTATTTTTTTGCGGTGCGGACGGATCACGGATTCATTCAAGTTGAATGGGTCTTCATCCGTCCCGGCCGCCGCACGGACGTTGCCCGGGCATTGGGGGACCGCAAATTGCGGTCCCCAATGCACCGAACCGATGCACAATGTTAGTGTGCAAGAGGCCTAATACTGTCAGTGTAATCTCATATATTTCAGGACTCTCCGGGTCACACAGCATTAGGCCCCTTTCACACGGGCGAGTTTTCCGTGCGGGTGCGATGTGTGCGGTGAACGTATTGCACCCGCACTGAATCCTGACCCATTCATTTCTATGGGGCTGTGCACATGAGCGTTGATTTTCACGCATCACTTGTGCGTTGAATGAAAATCGCAGCAAGCTCTATATTGTGCGATTTTCACGCGACGCAGGCCCCATAGAAGTGAATGGGGTGTGTGAAAATCACAAGCATCTGCAAGAAAGTGCGGATGCGATGCGATTTTCACGCATGGTTGCTAGGTGACAGTCTATTCACTGTATTATTTTCCCTTATAACATGGTTATAAGGGAAAATAATAGCATTCTGAATACAGAATGCATAGTACAATAGCGCTGGAGGGGTTAAAAAAAAAAAAAAAAAAGTTAACTCCCCTTCTCCTCTTGATCGCGTAGTTCCCGGTCTCTTTACTTCTTGAATGAGCTGTGGGCTAAAGGACCTGTGGTGACGTCAGATCACATGCTCCATCATGGACCATGTGATTGGAGCATGTGATCTGACATCACCACAGGTCATTTAGCCCACAGCTCATTCAAGAAGTAAAGAGACCGGGAACTACGCGATCAAGAGGAGAAGGTGAGTTAACTTTTTTTTAACCCTTCCAGCCCTATTATACTATGCATTCTGTATTCAGAATGCTATTATTTTCCCTTATAACCATGTTATAAGGGAAAATAATACAATCTTCAGAACATCAATCCCAAGCCCGAACTTCTGTGAAGAAGTTCGGGTTTGGGTACCAAACATGCGTGATTTTTCTCACGCGAGTGCAAAACGCATTACAATGTTTTGCACTCGCGCGGAAAAAATCGCGCATTTTTCCGCAACGCACCCGCCTCTTATCCGGGCCAAAAATAATACGCCCGTGTGAAAGAGGCCTCATAAATCAGTATAGGGCTACATGTACACGACCGTTGTGTGTTTTGCGGTCTGCAAATTGCGGATCAGCAAAACACGGATGGAGTCAGTGTGCGTTCCGCAATTCGCGAAACGGCACGGACAGCCATTAATATAACTGCCTATTCTTGTCCGCAAAAAAAACAAGAATAGGACAGGTTATATTTTTTTTGTGGACCACGGAACGGAGCAACGGATGCAGACAGCACACTGAGTGCTGTCCGCATCTTTTGCGGCCCCATTGAAGTGAATGGGCCCGCATCTGAGCCGCAAAAACTGCGGCTCAGATGCGGACCAAGACAACGGGCATGTGGCGGTCAGGACGAGACACACGCTACAAGTTTATCTTTTATCGCATTAAACTCGCTTGTGTGTCTCCGGCCAACAGGTTTGTCAATGTTGTCCTTGTGATCTAACAAACATGCAACAAATTGGTACCAAATTCCTTGACATGGTACAGGTGAAACTCGCAAAATTTGAATATCGTGCAAAAGTCCATTTACTTCAGTAATGCAAATTAAAAGGAATTGCATTAATGCAGCTTAAAATTAGAATTTTGTGAAAAGGTTCAATATTCTAGGCTCAAAGTGTCACCCTCTAGTCAGCTAATTAGTCCATACCCCCTGAGCAAAGGGGACCTCAAAATTGTGACTTTGGGGTTTCATAAGCTGTAAGCCATAATCATCCAAATTATAACAAATAAATGAAATATCTCGCTTTGCATGTAATGAGTCTCATATGTTAGTTTCACCTTTTAAGTTGCATTACTGAAATAAATAAACTTTGCACGGTATTGTAATTTTTTAAGTTCTACCTGTACATTCCTGCACACGGAAAAATGTTTGACCTCACTAAAGGAGTTCAAGAGGGGCCTGGATGTATTTCTGGAGCGTAATAATATTACAGGCTATAGCTACTAGAGAGGGGTCGTTGATCCAGGGAGTTATTCTTGTGTCTGATTGGAGTCGGGAAGGAATTTTTTTTCCCTAAAGTGAGGAAAATTGGCTTCTACCTCACAGTTTTTTGTTTTTTTTGCTTTACTCTGGATCCACTTGCAGGAAAACAGGCCGAACTGGATGAACAGATTTTATATTTTTGAGCCTTATAAACCATGTTACTATGAAAATAATAATAATAATAAACCTTGGAATGAACAGCTTTATTTTTTTGTCGCCATATTCTGACCCCTATAACATTTTAATATATATTTTAATTAAACAATTAGGGACGTCAAACTGCGATCGTTCCCGAAGACTTGTAGATATTTCTGTGGCACTGCCCCCGAGTGTTTACAAAAGTCTGTGCTGCTAATTCGATTGCAGGCACAGAAATGTCAATTTTGTTAAATACAGAGCAAGAATAATTAATTACTAGTGATTACAATAAAGTTTGTGAACCTTCGATCTACGCCGAAGATACATCTGGTATAATTTACAGAGGCTTAAAGGGGTATTCCGGTTACATTAAGTTCTTCCCTATCCACATGATGGGGGGATAACTATTAGATAGTGGGGGTCCTACAGCTGATCACAAGAACCGAGGCCCCGTACCCCCCTTGCAATGAATGGATAATTTAATGTAACCCGAATACCCCTTTAAGGGCTAATTCAGATGCACTATAGAAACCCTGACTGTGTTCCAGACTCTTTTTATTTTTTTTAAAAATGGATCACACAATGGTAGTGTCCACGTGCAGTCCGTTTTTCTCACAGACCCATTCACTGGCACGGACCAGTAGTCTATGTGGAAAATTGTTCATGTAAAAATTGTCCCATTGAGATACATTTTTCAAGGCATTTAGGCCATAAGGTGTGAATTATGGCACATTCCATATATGTGGCATAATTAGCGAATTTTTGCGATTATAATTTTTTTTAACTAGGCAATAAAAGGAGGTGGGGCCAGTGGCGTAACTAGAGTGCTACGGGCCCCAGGGCAAACTTTGTGCCCCCCCCCCCCCCCGATCCAATGTGGCAGGGCTCTGTGGAGGATGTAGGTGAAATGAAAGTGGCACAGGTGTAACGGGCCGTGCAGAGGGCTGACATTATTTGTCAGTGTCTCTGGGGTGACGTGATGTCGCCGTGCTGTATGAGAGTTGTAGTGGGGGGACATAAAGGGTCCAGACTCTGGGGGAAGGAGACAGAGGTAACCGAAAGGGGGGAATCACAAAACAGTGGTTCTGTGGGGGCAAAGGGAAGACGGCACTAGGGCTAAAGGGGGTGTCGGGGGCTTTTGGGGGGAGTAGAGAGGCACACAGAGAAACATAATTCCACTGAATCTGCTATTTGTATTTAACGCAGACAGACAGCAGCTTCAGGGGAACCCTGACCTATCTCCCATAGTCACTTACCAAAAGCAGGAGTGCATAGGAGGCCCTTGTTTAAAGGGAGGAATGGGTGCCTGCACACTTCTCTCCCCCCTCCATTTCTTCTTACCACCAGGGCAGGATATACCGGGCCCAACACCTGTGTCACTGGCAGGAGGCAGCATGGTGGTATAATGCTGCCATCTACTGGCCACTTTAATTATTTTTCCTTTGAACAGGAGAGGTAATTACAGTTTTCAGAGCCCACACTGTGCCTCTCCTTATTAGATCCCCATACAGCACTAGGAGTGCAGGAACAGCAGCTGCTTGCTCACTCTTTCGGTTTTAGTTCAGCGTCCACTGGCATCTGCAGGTTTGGCAGGGGCATTAGTTCTAACCTGCAGATTTGGTGGAGGCCCCTACGTTCTCCGGAGAGGTGGAGGTCCCGGGGTGCAAGCCCTTGGTTCCCTCCCTATAATCTGACCGTGCGTTGCCTCTACTTGCAGAGCTGCCTAGGGGGAGTGAATGGACTGGTGCCTCACTGCGCACTATGCTCTGGCACTTGCATATACCACACAGTGGTGAGCGTTCCTGTCAGGCTGCTCAGCCATGATGGCATATTGTAGGCAGGATCACATCATTACCATGTATTGTAGAGCAGGGTAGTGAGGCCCTACCCCCCTAGACATCTCTGCAAGTGGTGGCAACCAGTCCTGCTCACATTCTAGGACAGGATGTTGGCGGCCATTTCAACTCATTCTTGGAGACCCCTTTAAGATTCCCTGTAACTGGTGAATCCTTTTCCCTCTACCTCCTTGCAGTGCATGCCCAGCTGGCAACCCCCATCTATTCTACTGTGGCAAGTGCTGTTTCCTTATCAATGTATTACATCAACCCCAGCACCTAGAGCCACTGAAACCTAAGCTTCTGATGATTGCACTCTACCTCTAAATGGTGCCTTAGGTGGCTGCCTACTGTGCCTAACCCTAAACCCAGCACTGGTGTGGGAAGCACTACATGCAGCTGAAATCTGTTCTCTCTATTCTTATTACTATACTTTTGCATGGTTCATTAAGCACTTGTATTTATGTGACCTGTGTTTATTTCCCATCAGGTGGTGTCTGACGGTCCAGAAACATTGTACAATGGCATGTGGAATAAGCTGCAACTACTCTGCTGCATATGAGACCACACTCTTTCCCATTATCTACGGATTGGTTTTCATCTTTGGACTGGTGGGCAACTTGGCTGCCATAGGAGTTATCTATCAAAATGTGAAGAAGGGCAATGTACTTGGAGTATATCTCGCCAATCTCTGTGCCTCAGACCTCATGTATATCTTTACCCTCCCAGTATGGATTGCCTATACAGCCAAAGATGACTGGCTCTTTGGGGCTCTCACTTGCAAGATTGTTGGGTTCTTCTTCAATGCCAACCTATACACCACCATAGCCTTCCTCAGCTGTATCGCTGTTGATCGGTTTGTAGCCACTGTATTCCCATTTCGAGCCAGGGCTTTAAGGACTATGAGAGGCGCCATGATAATATGTTTTGTGGTTTGGCTGATTATTTTAGGAACTCATTCTGTGTTCCTTAGCCAGGATGAACTCTTTAACTCCAGTCAGAATGTCAAGCTTTGCTATGAAAAGTACCCAATGGAGCAGTGGATTGCTCGACTCAACTATTTCCGTATCTTTGTTGTCTTCCTCATCCCCTTGATTCTTCTAGTGGTCTCCTATTGCTCTGTAGTCCGTGTGGTTCACCGAAGCTACAGCTTGGAAAAAGAGCAGAAACAAAAGATCATTGGGCTCTTAATGACCATGATGGCCATCTTTGTCATCTGCTACCTCCCGTATCACGTTGTGCTCTTCATCCGCTCCTACGTTAGTGACCGGGACATCTGCACCTGCGACATAGAACTGAAGGTGCGTCCAGCTTATCGAGTCACCTTCTCCTTGACCAGTCTCAGCAGTGCCCTGGACCCTTTTATCAACATCTTCGTCAGCGAAAGCATCAAGCAAGATCTTCTGAAGGAAGTCCGAGCGGTATGGTCTGGACTTCGATCTATTCGTCGCGCACGGAGCTCTCTGCGGACTTCAAGAAAAGGTGGATGTAACACGGAAACGCATCACGTAGAAAATGATCGTCTACTGGAGAAGAAAGAGGAGACTACACTCTAGTGGCAAACTGAGCCAGGCCTTTAAAATGGCAGCTATGGAATACATGATCTCTTCATACGTCTCCACTGTCTACAACCTTTATGTTTGTATGTGTTGCAACCGGTAATGGAAGAAACCCCAGAGACACGTTTAATGCCTTCCCTCCTTTTATTCCTCTTTAGACTACAAATCCAGACAATGCATGGAAAACTCTGGAAACTTACTTTTATTTAACCTGTTGTACTGAACCTCATGGGAAAATACAAGTTTACATATCAATCTGTTTTTTTTTTTTTTTGTAATAGCTGAATATTCTTTAAAATAAAATGACAATTTTTTTTTTTTAAGCTTTTTAAATCCATCCTAGAAAACCATTTACACCAGTAGGAAGAGAATCCAGTGGGAGAGGACATTACCTACTCATGCATTATAACCTATGGCATGCAGTCTCTGAGAATCCCTGCACAATCCATGGTCCTAATGGCTGAGATATGTATGTGTATAGCTCTTGGCGACAGACCTTATGCCTAGCAGCAGAAGCCACAAGATATTAAGACTAAAGCTCGAATCTTTGCCTCTCAAGAAATGTAGAAACAAAAAAAAATATCATCAACAAAGACCATCATGCTTTGCTCCTTGGCCAATATGGCTGCTCGTAATGTCAACTATGGTTTTTGGAGTTGCAGGAGTTTGCTTTTAAAATGGACATGCTCGCTAAAAGCTTCATCAGAAAGGTGCCTTTAAGTAAGAAACGGACTAGTGGGGGTTGCAGTTGCTCAGCAATGCAGGCTTCCCAAAAAATAAATATCATATCAAAGGCTTGGGTGAGCTTACAGCAGAAACTGTGCCATGCAAATATTCTGTAGGCGTATGGAAGCGGATACATACTGTGAAACCTACACAACCACCTGCTATGGAGAGAAAATGGTTATTGAAAGGAAGCTCTGGTAAAAACTGAGATTCCCATGGTAGATACTCATTGGGGTTTTCTACTGAATAATTTTTTTCTCTCTGAGCTTGCAAAATGGTATCTGAATGAGTTCAGGTGACTACCTAATGCCAGGTCCCATCATCAGAGGTCAACACGGCGGATTTCCATGCCCTTTTGTAGACCTTCTGTGCAAAAATGCTGATAGCATGTTACTGCTGATGCTCCCCCTGGTGGACCCCAGTCTGGAGATGATGGGGAGAATGGAGAATACTTTTAATTTTGAAAACGTGCAAGTAGAGGAAACCCCAGAAGGAGACACCCATTGTCCCCAAATGAGGTTTTCTATAAAACATCTGGAAGGCAATGCAGTACAAAACCCCAACCTTGGTAGAACGTCCAAGCTAGCAATAGGTTGTGATATTAAGGCTACATAGTTAACACTTACTGTAATGCACAGCTTGTGCCGTGGATGACCTAAAACTCTACAGGTTGACACCATGGTCCACCATGGTTATGGGTCATCCAGTCTATGAGGTTGCCACTGTATTCCATTAATATGGATCCAGCAAGTGAAAGGATTCTGTGATATCACTGGTGACCTGATCATGAACATCATGAGTGTTTCATGAATGCCGGTTTTAGAGACCATCATTATAGCTGGTGCTATGCTGAGATAACGGGTGTATGTAGACCTAATGTCAAGAGCCCCCAATATTATGGCTGTTGTATTTGGATATGAGGAAATCGCATATGGAACTTACTGAAACATTTTCCACATGGATTTCTTACGCTTTCTTACTTGCAATGGCTATCTCCTTTTTATTTTTTTTGACACAATTATCTGGACTGATCTAATAAAATTAATTATCAGACCAGGTTATAGATTTCCCTTGGTAACTTGGCACCGCCAAACCCACATGTGCTCTTTCTGTATCTTGTGCCAACAAATACAAAGTCTAGCAGTCATTGTGTGACAAAGACTAAAGCCTATGAATTCGCCATGAACTACTGCCTCTCTCTAGGGCCTCACAAATAGATGTACGTTTAAGGCAACTTTCACACTGGCGTTTTGGTTTCCATTTGTGAGATCCGTCATTGGCTCTCAGAAGCGGTCCAAAACGGATCAGTTTTGCCCTAATGCATTCTAAATGGAAAAGGATCCGCTCAGAATACATCAGTTTGCCTCAGATAAGTCACCATTCCGCTCTGGAGGCAGACACCAAAACGCTGCTTGCAGTGTTTTGGTGTCCGCCTGAAGATGCGGAGGCAAACGGATCCGTTCTGACACACAATGCAAGTCAATTGGGACGGATCAATTTTCACTGACACAATCTGGCACAATAGAAAACGGATCCGTCCCCCATTGACTTTCAATGGTGTTCAAGACGGATCCGTTTTGGCTATGTTACAGATAATACAAACGGATCCGTTCTGAACGGATGCATGCGGTTGTATTATCTGAATGAAAGCGTTTGTGCAGATCCATGACGGATCCGCACCAAATGAGAGTGTGAAAGTAGCCTTATGTACATGCCTAAATAGCCACAGGCCTTCGTGCATCTGATAAGTGTCCTATGTGGTTCTGTCAGGTTTTCCTTGCTGGATAGTATAGTGTATGGTGCTGTTCTATCCAAAGGCATCACACCAATAACATATGCCTCACGGTATACTTTAACACAGGAGCCAATGGTCGACTGATGCCGATAGCCTACATAGTGGTATCTGTTAACTGTATATGCTGGACAATCTTCCCAACATGCATCCCAGACGTACGCTACATGCATAGTGCGACTGTATCCTAAGACTGTGTTCTAAGGATCAGTATAGCGTTTTTACTGAAGACGGCAATTAATTCCATCAGACACATCCTATATGCAAATTAGCCTCTAGGAGCAACAGGGGCGTTGCCGTTACACCTAGAGGCTCTGCTCTCTCTACAACGGCCGTGCCCTATGCACTAGGGCCAGGCAGTACAAACTTCATCACGCCTGTCGTGCCTTGTTATTCAAAGTAGAGAGTTGCTGAGAGAGTTCAGCCTCTAAGTGTAACGGCAACGCCCCTGTTGCTCCTAGAGGCTCATTTGCATATATTAAAACATCATGTTTCTCAGCAATGCAGGCACATATGAACATGGGACCAACACAGATGTCTTCAGCTGCCAAGCGCACATGTAACAGGTCAGCCAGTTTCGTAGGGACAAAACTGCTGACAGATGCCCTTTAAAGGGGTTACCTAATTTGGATAAAACATCAAAGGGAACTCTGAATTACTGAATGCCCCCCCATATATATTATCCTGATCTCTTAGCCAGAGTGCATGGCAACTACAAAGAGCATCTCTCCTTCTGGAGGACCTGGCCTGTCTTTATATCACATTGAAGACTGTGTAATGCATCATGGCTCATATGGGGGCGCTGCAGGGAAAGGGAACACTTAATGCTGGACTCTTCCCCCCCTTCCCTATTGCTTT
The DNA here is from genome assembly GCF_014858855.1 of Bufo gargarizans. NCBI lineage: Eukaryota > Metazoa > Chordata > Amphibia > Anura > Bufonidae > Bufo > Bufo gargarizans. Next base: position 249,077 of record NW_025334636.1, on the reverse strand, counting down.
ACCTTTCAGCAATGGGACACCCTAAAATTATGCTATCCTTGGGGAATTCTACCACAAAGGGATTGTCCAAATTCAGACAACCCCTTTACAGAAAACACCTACTTTTGGTAAAAATTAAAATAAAATTACAGATCTAAAAGTCTGAAATACAACCAGATGAAGATAGCTGAAGGGTGAATTTTTATAAATGTACTTGACTAGAAATAACTGGAAAATAAAACAAAAAATCTCCATCCAGCATCGGATAAACGAAACCTCAAAGGATAAGACGTAATGGGCATGAGTCGTGTGGCCGAATGGGTAACCAAAGGCTGGTCTGTGGCAGGAAATGACAACTCGCACACATTACTCTCCTTCCATAAAGGCCTTCAGGTCTCTCCCCTAAAATCTCACAATTGTGTAGCAGCCAAGCAAATATTGCACTGTGAAGAGGTTTCTGCAGTCCTCTCCCAACGATACAAAACGAATACCTGTGTCCTCTCCTGCACTCGTAATGTCTGTGCTCTTTTACAATCTCAGACCATTCTGATCTTAGAAGGAAGAAAAAAAAAGGAATTCGGACATGATATAAGTTCACGGGCTCTTCTCTCTTTACCTGACCACATGTGGTCACAGGCAGTAAGAACCTAGATTCCCGCCATGTTTGTTATATTAGGCGTAGGCTGATTGCTACACGGTAATAGTCTGGGCCATATATATGCATGTTCACCAGACTCTAAAAAGAGTTACATACGTTATACCTGCAAGGTCCCAGAGGAACCAAGAGGGAATGTTGTAGGATGGAAGTTTAAGGATAAAATTGTAACACTCAACAGTTTTTTTTTTTTTGTTTTTTTTTTGGGTAGGAAAACTATGTTCAGGAAATGCATAGACATCAAGAACTCAGTTCCAAAACATTTCAGAAGGCTTTTCAGACCACCTGTAGAACTAAGGTCTGGAAAGGTTATCGCTGCAGGTGTGTGTTCTGCTCCCGGCTCAGCCTGAAGGTGAAAAAAGTGGAAAACGAGGGCTCTGTAGGAGGCTCTGTGCTTCCCCCTATGGTTCACTTCTTACGGCCCCCAGCACTGGATCTGTGATCAGACTCTCTTTTGATGTTGCCTTCGTCCGTGGAGGAGGTAGTAAGAAGGGTCTGGCTCCATTTGGCCATGTCGGCGTGTTCAGAGACACAGGTGGCTATAGCTGTAATCCAGTTTTTCATCTCCTCCTATGAAAGGCAGGGGAAAAAAAAAAAAGGTCCATCTTGAGTCAACCATAAAAATCTTCAAATTGACATTTGACACATAATGTTAGGGTAAAGCCATGACAGATCCTATTGACTTCAGGACCTTTTTAGAGGTGCCAAACAATCCTATTACAAGGTAACTGGTGCTAGGTTGACACACAATCATTAGTAAGATCATTTGTACCCCTTTGCATACTGTTGGCAGAACATCCCCCGTTTACATGAAATGTTCTGCCGACCAATGGCCATTTTTATGCTTGCAAAAAAGAACAGATGACCCGACGTATTAGCTTTGTTTGTCAGATGTTCGCTGCCCTGTTTACACTGGGCAATGATCAGGAACAAGTGAAAGGCCCCAATACTGGTTGGTGTGGTTTCCATTCTCTACTGCAGTGTTCCTCAACTCTAGTCCTCAGGGACCACCTGCCGGTCATGTTTTCAGGATCTCACTAGTGTTGAGCGGGTGATATTAGTATCAATACATCAAATCATGACCGTCAGGTGGGCCAAGAGGACTGGAGTTGAGGAACACTGCTCTATTGGACAGAATAGTGTAGCATACTAGGTCAGTGATGGCAACCTCCGGCACTCCAGCTGTGGTGAAACTACCACTCCCAGCATGCTCCATTCATTTCTGTGGAGTTATGAGAACAGCCAAGTGTATATATTGGGAGTAGTTGTTTTACCACAGCTGGAGTGCCGGAGGCTAGTCGTCACAGTACCAAGCTATTCTGGCAGAGTCTAAAGACCCCCTCCCCATACACATTACTATATTGTCGGCCAAACCTGAGAATGGAGGGTTCGGACGATACTCCAATGTGTATGGGGAGCTCCTGACTCTCCCTGACAGATGATGTTGGAGGAGAGAAATGGATATTTTGCACCTGATCCTTTCATTCTCCCAGGAGATAAGTCACCCTAGAGGTGTCTGGCAGTGGCTTTCTCCAATTACAGGTTTAGCCGAGCCGAATGCGTATACGTATGGAGAAGTCGGGAGCGATACCAGTTGGCTGACGGCTATTGAATGTGTATGACCTGTGCAGCCTATCAGGAATAAAAGGGATCCCGAGTTGTCTCATGGTGGAAATGCTCCCTAGCTGGATAGATCATAAATGGACCGTCAAATATTAGATAATGATCTCACTTTCTTTGAACTCTTAAAGGGACTGTCTGAAATACTCTTGCCACCTATTTGGTGGTAGGAATTTCCTGCTTTTGGTGGCCATACACTTTAGATCGCTGTCGGATATGCCTCCGAACCACCCAATAAACGTGCACGCTTGGCTGAGAGTGCATGTGCTTTCAATGAGAAGAAAGAAGCTGCAGGTCTCCAATAGCAATTTACTTGTCTCCCATTAAAGTAAAAGGATCAGGCATGTTGAAATTCAATATATCAGACCCTTCTTTCCCCCAACATCTGCTATCAGGAGAGATTTGAGACCGCCTACACACAGTGGGTTCAGCCGACTTTCATCTAATGGGTATTGCCTGCTTTAGGCCTAGTTCGCATTCATGGTGTGTTATCTGCATCTTTTGCGGCCCCATTAAAATGAATGGGTTCACACCCGTTCCGCAAATATGTGGAACGGCTGCGGACCCTTTCATATGGCCGTGTGAATGGTCCCTTATTGTGAGCCAAAAGCAGGTGCAGGTCAGAAACGGAGAACAGAAGCAAATCTCTCCTTTAGGGCTCATGCACACAAGGGTATTTTGTTTCCGTAACTTTTTTTGCGGATAGGATGCAGACCAATTCATTTAAATGGGTCCGCATCCGTATGTCGGTTCTGTAGCCCTGTAAATAGGACATGTTCTGTTTTGTGGACAAGGATAGGCATTGTTACAATCGATGCAGAACGGATGTCACATGGTCGCCATCCGTATTTTTTCCCCGAATCCACTTTTTGCAGACAGCAAAATACATACGGTTGTGTGCATAAGCCCTTATACCGTATCTCTGTGAAGGCTCCACTTCTGGTTTTGGCTCACAATCACTGACCAAACAACAGAAGCCACAGACTTCTGCACTGACATTGTGGTTCTCTTGCCACAAGCTGCTTAACAGGGCCCTCCTGGCAGTGAGAACCTCCATGATACACTTCTATCAGGGTACATGCAACATGCCAAACAAGCCTTAAAGGAAACCTACAGTCCATAATCAACCGTATTATATAAACCTGTGCAGACTGACTCGTTCGAGGGTACAACTCTGATATTCCATTTACAGATAATACATGTTCACTAAATGCAATCTGGGAGAGTAGATGGTCACCGGCAATGGCCTTACCTCGTCTTTCGATTGAAAGAGGAATTCCCTCCCATCTGTTGACCTAGAAGAGGAGACATTTGTACTTTTACATCTGATCGCCATCATTCCTCTACAATACATTTTACGAACACTGGAGGAATCCTCACCTGAGCTTGAAGACGAACTTCTTTTTCTTGTACTCATTAGCCACCTCACAGGTAGCTCCATGTAGGTTAAGCAGAGGTTCTCCCCCATGTGTAGCCCCTGAACTCTGACTCTTTGCATCTTTATAAACCCCCAAGTCCCCTTTGTTTAGTACACAGTACAGGTTTACCCAGGACCTGCGGGAACACAACAGAAATATGTAAAGCACAGGAGTCACCGGCCATTTACACAGACTTCCCTGTATACACTAGAAGCCTTGTATATGCCACCAAGGTCTACACTCACCTATTTGAGGCTTTTTTACTTGGACCATCCAGCTCATGTTTCCTGAAGAGGTAACCTTCTTGCTGTATTGTATGGGTGGGAGGAGGAGGAGGTGGTGCACTGCTCTGTGCAGGGGCTGAGCGGGATCTCCGTGCTTCACCTGGTGGTTGGTTTGGGTCCTTGGGTCGAGGTCTTCTCCTGGGCTTCGGTCTGTCTCTTGCTCTTGGCCGATCAGGTCTTGGGGTCCTTTCCTGGAGCTTTTCTACACCGTTGGGTAATCGTGCAGGAGAATCTCTACTCTGGAGGTGAGGAACAGAAAGAAGTGGTCCTCAACCAATATTCAGTGGTTGCCCGTCCCAAAAAAGCCTGTGCTTTCTAGGAATACTGCTCCATCGGACATGGCTGACATACACATATGTTATATCTGGCTATACATATGGAAATTTGCTGACCATTCTATATTATATAATGGAAAAACATAGACAGAGGCTGCAGGTAGGGAATACTTACTGAAGGGTTATTCTGTGCTGCTTCTTTTTCCTGCAGCTGCTCCACAATGTCCGCAAGTGTCGCCTTTCTAGAAGAAGAGATAATCAGACCATTCATTCTTGCAGCTTCCAAATATATAATCCTCTCGTGTCTTAAAGGGTTTCTACCATCAGAATTTCTGTTAGGTAGCTGACTGACCTTAGCGATGTGCTAATGTCCGCACTACATAAGTGTTGTTTATACATTTGTCCCTGCGGCCGTTCTCCTAAAAAACACACTTTTACAATATGCTAATGAGGCTCTAGGTGCTATGTGGGCGTAGAATCAGCACCTAGAGGCTCCGTCTACTCACCCTTTATCCCGCCCAGGTCCCCTGTTCTGCCCGCCCTGCTCCTCTTGATTGATGTCCAAGTTCGCTGGCTCGCTGAAGAAATCCAGATTCCTCACTGCGCCTGCACCAACTACGTCACAGTGAGGAAGCCAGCACCAGGAGCGTGTCCTTTACTCACTGCGCCTAATACAGAAGTGGACGGCGCGGGATTTCTTCAGCGAGCCAGCGAACCTGGACATCAATCAAGAGGAGCGAGGCGGGCTAAACGGAGGACCTGGGCGGGATAAATGGTTAGTAGACGGATCCTCTCAACACCCTCATAGCCCCTAGAGGCTCATTAGCATATTGTAAAAGTGTGTTTTTTAGGAGAACGGCCGCAGGGACAAATGTATAAAGAACACTGTTATGTAGTGCTGACGACAGCACATCGCTAATGTCAGTCAGCTACATAACAGAAATTCTGATGGTAGAAACCCTTTACAAGGGACATGTGTATTGTCAAGTATTAAAGAGGTTGTTCAGAATTAGAAAAACATGACTGCATTCTTCCAAAAACAGCACCACCCCTGACCATAGTATTGCAGCTCTGCCCCATTGACTCCAATGGGGATGAGCTGCAAAACCCACACATAACCAATGGACAGGGGTGATGTTGTTTTAAGAAAAAAGCAGCCATGTTTTTTTCTAATCCCAAAAAATAAAGAAAAGCCTTTATGTGAACTTTCTGTCATTTCTCTAATGGTTTCCTGGATATAATTGTTTAAGTCACTCCATGTATTCTACCTTTTATTTACAGTCTCAGCCATCCGCTTGCCCAGGGATTGTCCAGGATTGGAATAATGTGGCTGCCTTCTTCTAAAAACAGGACACCTGTGCCTGCTGGACCCCACTGACTATAATGGGATGCATTTGGAATTCATCCGGAGAAAAATTGCTGCACACAATGGTTTTTGTCCAGTCAAATCCCGGCATATATGTCAGGGAGTGACCGGATTCCCGCCACATCCCATTGTAATCTATGGGGTCCAGCAAGACACAGCACTATCCACTGTTTCTGCGCCCATCAATATATTTGTATAGATTAATCATGTCCCCCCTTAGACGTCTCTTCTCAAGACTAAATAAATTTAATTATTTTAATCTTTCCTCATAACCAAGACCCTCTAGGGCCCTTATCAGTTTAGTCGCTCTCCTCAGTACTTTTCCAGCTGCAGGGCATCCTTTCTATGGACTGGTGCCCAGGACTGAACTGCATATTCCAGATGAGGCCGCACCAACGCTTTATAAAGTGATAATATTACATCCCTGCCCCGCGAGTTCATGGCTCAATTAATGTATGACAATATCCTGGTGGCCTTAGAAGCAGCTGATTGACATTGTATGCTGTAATTTAATCTATGATCTACAAGGACACCCAAATCCTAGCGTTATGCCATAAAATAAGACGGGATTCGGGAATACTGCTTTAATGTACAGACAGTGGAGATGTCTATTTTCTACGGCTTGTAATAAGCATCATCTGCACAATAACCAATATATGCAGAAATACAGCCTTCTTAAATTGGATCAAGATGATCTGCAAAATGCTTACCCTCCTTGTCTGTCAGGTTCATTCCTTGGTGTTTCTTGCTCGCTGGACTCTTGTCTTTCTGGCCTCCTTTCGTGTCTTTCTCTTCTTCTATCAGGAAGATCATGTTTTGGGGTCTCTTGCTCACTAGAGCCCTGTCTTTCCAGCCTCTTCTCATGTCTATCCCGCCTCCTCTTCTCCTCTACCTGCTCTGGTTTGGGAACCTCCTGCTCACTGGACTCCTGACGTTCCAGCCTGCGATCATGCCGCTCTCTCCTTCGCTCTGTATGTCGACTTGGTTTACTCTCTGCTTTCTCCACGGTTAAGCTCGCCATAACCTGTGCAGCTTTTGTTTCTGATCTCTCTGGCCTGGATCCTTCCTGAGCAGGTGGTGGTTTCTCTGTTACCTTGGCCTCCACGTGATCTATCTTTGGCTGCAGCCTTTCTGGTTTCATCTCCTGCCGTACATAACCCACTCTGGTCTCTGCTCTGGTTCTATGGCTGTCCATCTGAATCCCATTCGGGATCGACAGGCTGTCCTTTTGATCGGACCTGTCATGGATAGTCTGCTGTGCAAGGGGTGATGGACGCATTGAAAAGTCAGTTGTGTCAGGAAATACTTTACGACCAAGGAGCGGGGTTGCTGGTTGCTTGCTTTGCTCTGCTTTCATCTTCTCCAGCTTGCAAAACAGAAAGGAAGCAAAATGGTTTCCAAGACTTCATTACACATGCTACCCCTCCCCCTTCCATTCCTACTTCATGTACTCCTTACTGTAGTAAGCCGCCTCAGGGAGCTGAATCTCTCTTCCCAAGCTGCTGCTGTTTTACGGAAGGCCTCATGTCTTCGAATTAGCTGCTCCACCTCATCCACGCTGTTACCTAGCTCTGGACTCTTCACTATGGGTTCCTGTGCTGTTAGCCAGGCATCGGCCACCCCAGCTTCCTGGGCAAACTGGTGGACTTCAAGCACTGTATTATGGAAAGAGAAGTTATAAGTACACAGCCACAAGTTAATGACTTCTAGCCTTCAGTGGTGGCTTCCTGCAGATAGTAGAGCTACAATGGCAAGAGGTGCCACCTGCCCTTCTATTCTACAGTAAGTCACTCTACTGGATCTCCACAGCAGCATGGACCTCCTGCCAGTAGGGTTTGTTACCTAATCTTACTTAGATGTCCTCACATTGCCATAGTTCGCCCAATGCATTGCATCTGCCAGTTATATAACGTAATGCAGAAAGAGGTGACACGTGGGAAGACGTGCAGTAGACCACTCCATGTCATCCCAAACCTCTAAAAGGGACACTTAATGCTGCCCATTCTGGTAAACAGATTGACCATTGCAAATTGTGCAATGCATGATGGTTCAGTCTTTGGTAAAAGTTTCTATCCTACAACCTGTTCAGAAGGTTGTGTCATTTAGAGGGAATATTGCACATATAAAGCTGGCCACAGACCTTACATGATAGTTGGCCAAAGACTAATCTGACTGGCAGCTAAAAATACTTTGTGCCAAACACTGGCCTACATACTTTGCACTGAGTTTATCACGTATTTTAGTGAGCATGGGTTAGCAGAAAGTGTGGGTGGCTTAAACATGCCTTGGTGCATTTTTGGAGTAAAACAGCTGATTTATAGGTGGCATCATCCTAAAGGGGTTGTCCCACAAAATATATTCTACAGTTTTCAAACCAGCACCTGGATCTGAACACTTTTTTGTAATTGCATGTAATTAAAATTTTTGTATAGCCACTGAATTATTCAATAAAATGTATCTGTATAGTGTTGTTACCTACTCCTTTGTTTTTGTTTTTCTTATTTCTTTGACCTGTTTACTGAGATGGCCGCACATGCTCAGTTTCATCCTTCAACTACCCCCTGAGCTGTGATAGGGAGAGCATGGACACGCCCCCTGAGCTGTGATAGGGAGAGCATGGACACGCCCCCTGAGCTGTGATAGGGAGAGCATGGACACTCCCCCTGTGCTAGCAGCTTCATATAAATCTAGTAGAGCAATGAATGTGGAGATCTCTGGATCCATGTGAAGTACAGGGCTGGGTCTAGCTTTGTAAGGCTACTTTCACACTTGCGGCAGGACGGATCCGACAGGCTGTTCACCATGTCGGATCCATCCTGCGGCTATTTCGCCGTGCCGCAGCTCCATCCCCATTGACTATAATGGGGACGGGGGCGGAACTCCGGCGCAGCATGGCGGTGCACGGCGAAAGGCCGCCGGACTAAAATTACTGCATGTCAGGCTTTTTAGTCCGGCGGCTTTCGCCGTGCTGCGCTGGAGCTCCGCCCCCGTCTCATTATAGTCAATGGGAACGGAGCGGCGGTCCGGCGGCATGGCAAAATAGCCGCAGGACGGATCCGACATGGTGAACAGCCTGTCGGATCTGTCCTGCCGCAAGTGTGAAAGTAGCCTTAGAAAGAGATTGTCATGTCCTATATGATGTCTGAATTTCATTTTTTTTTACATTAATCATGAGATAACCCCTTTAAGGTGACCATACTACATTTGTCTAAAGTTGATCAAAATGGCTGATTTCATCCAAAAGGTACATTTGTCATGTGAACTATCGTTTTAGCTGACTTATGATAGACCATTATCGTTTGAAAAGAAGTCTGTTGCGTTTAACATTTTCGGCTGATAGATCAGATGAAAGATCTTTTGCTCAAAGAAAGATCGTTTGTGGACGAAAGATCTTTCATTGAAAGAACATTCTCGGAAAGATCTGTCGTCCATCACCCAGCTTTATTGAACGTGTATGGGCAATTTGAAGAACTGTAACGGCCAGTATGGACTAAAATGTGTCTGGCCGTGTCTACGACGGGAACGTTCACCAGATGATTGTTCAACCATCAACCAAATTCCACCTGATGTGTATGGCCAACTAGACCGTCTACAGAAGTGACAGATTTATCATCCAGGCTTACTTTTAGACAATATTAGTAAATCTACCCCACTGACTTCAGTGGAGGAAAAAATGTAGAGGCTCATTCAGACGGCCGTATGTTATTTGCCGTCCACAAATATCAGGATCAGTTGTTCAGCAAAATCTTTCGAATTTCAGCAAAAAAAACGTAATGTTTGTTTCCGTATTTTGCTGATGCGAAAAAAAATGGGATGTATCATTTTAAGCGATTGTTCACACGACCGTGCTGTGTTTTGCAGTCCGCAAATTGCTGATCCGCAAAACACTGATGCCGCCCGTGTGCCTTCCACAATTTGCGGAAGGCACACAGGCGGCATCAGTGTTTTGCATACTGCAAAACACAGCACGGTCGTGTGAACAAGCGCTTAAAATGATACATCCCATTTTCTTTTTTCCCATTATAGAAATGCCTATTCTTGTCTGCAAAATGGACAAGAATAGGACAGGACTCTTTTTTGAGGGGCCACGGAACGGAGCAACGGATGTGGACAGCACACTGAGCGCTGTCCGCATCTTTTGCTGCCCCATTTAAGTGAATGGGTTCACACCCGAGCAGCAAAAAATGCGGCTCGGATGTGGACCAAAATCACGGTCGTGTGAATGAGCCCTAATAAAGATTCAAAGGTGACACGACAGGGCATTAACGTTTGCGGACACAGATCCGCAAAATATGGATTGCATACGGAACACATTCTGTGTGCAATCTGCATTTTTGTGGAACCATAGACTTCAATGGGGCCACAGACCGCATTTTGTGGACAAGTATAGGACCTGTTCTATCTTTTATGCAGATGTACGGAGCCGGCATACGGGAGCGGATAGCACAGTGCTATGCGGTCCCATAGAAATGAATGGGTCTGCATCTGATCCGCGGAAAGAAAAATACTGTCATGTGAATGGGCCCTAAAACATAGTTGTTGTTTTTTTGTTGGTTGTATTTCATGGTGTCATGGAACCATGAACCAGACGTACAACAAGAGATAAGTGGAAATAAGAAGGCTTTATTGAAAATCAAGCTGTAAGCAAAAGTCCAAACAGATGGCTAAACCGAAGCAGGGTCTTGCGTAGACAGAGGTCAGGAACCAGAAGGGTAGTCAGACGAAGCCTGGATCAGGAACCAGCAGGGTAGTCAGACGAAGCCAGGATCAGGAACCAACGGGGTAGTCAGACGAGGCCAGGATCAGGAACCAGAAGCAGCAGCAGTCTTAGAAGCATGTGAACACAGGAGGACCAAGCAAGGAACTGAAGCCACAGACCTCCTATATATATGAGCTAGGCATCCAGCTCCTCCCAGTGGGAAGGAGAAGCCGCAGGGTGGGAGGCTACAAGAAACCCAGAAACCAAGATGGCCGCCAGCACATGTCAAACGAAGGAGAACAGTAAGAAGGTAAGACCATGACAGTACCTCCCCCTCAAGGGCCCCTCCTCCGCGGAGTAAGGAACGGTTTCTGAGGGAAGCGTGCGTGGAAGGCTCGGAGCAAAGCAGGAGCATGGACATCTGCGGAGGGAACCCAGGAACGCTCCTCTGGACCATAACCACGCCAATGGACCAAAAACTGCAACCGACCGCGGACCAGGCGTGAGTCCAGGATATTGCTCACCTCATATTCCTCACGATTGCCCACTTGGACCGGACGGGGCCGAGGAACCGAGGAAGTGAAACGATTACACACCAATGGCTTCAACAGGGAGACATGAAACACGTTGGAGATCCGCATGCCAGGAGGAAGCGCAAGGGCATAGGCTACCGGGTTTACCCTGCGAAGCACTCGGAAGGGACCAACAAAGCGAGGCGCCAGCTTGGGAGTGGGCACTCGAAGGTTGAGGTTGCGGGTGGACAACCATACACGGTCTCCGACCTGGTAGGAAGGAGCGGGCGCTCGTCTGCGATCAGCCTGGAGTCTCTGGCGCTGCGCAGAGACCTCAAGGGACCTCTGGATCTGTATCCAAGAAGCACGTAGGACGGAAAGGTGATCCTCCACAGCCGGAATATCCTGGGGAGAGAATACCTCCGGTAACACGGCAGGTTGGAACCCATAATTGGCCATGAAGGGAGACGTCCCAGAGGAAGAGTTCACCGCCGTGTTCCTGGCAAACTCAGCCCAAGGCAGGAGGTCAACCCAATTGTCTTGGTGATCGGAGACATAGCAACGAAGGAATTGCTCCAAGGCCTGATTGGATCGTTCTGCGGCCCCATTGGACTGAGGGTGGTAGGCCGAGGAGAAAGAGAGATGAATCCCCAACTGGGAGCAAAAGGCGCGCCAGAACCTGGACACAAACTGACTCCCCCGATCCGACACAATCTCCTTGGGCAAACCGTGCAACCGGAAGACCTCCCTGGCGAAAATCGTGGCCAACTCTTGTGTAGAGGGTAACTTCTTGAGAGGAACACAGTGGCACATTTTGGAAAACCGATCCACAATCATGAGAATGACCGTATGGCCTCGGGATGCAGGGAGGTCCACAATGAAATCCATCCCCAGGTGTGACCATGGGCGCTCTCCGGTGGCTATGGGTTGCAAAAGGCCCAACGGAAGGTGCCGAGGGGACTTACTCTGGGCACAAACGGAGCATGCCGCTACATATGCGGCGATGTCGGAACGTAGAGAAGGCCACCAGAACAGACGTGAAACAGCCCAGGACAGCTGATTCTTTCCAGGATGCCCCGCGGCCTTGGAGTTATGGTAGGTTCGCAACAACCGAGTGCGCAACTCCTCAGGCACAAAACACCTGCCGTTGGGTCTCCCAGAGGGAGCACCAGATTGAGCCGCCAAAATCTGCTCACCCAGGGGAGAGGTCAGGCTGGTGCGAATGGCGGCCAGGATCTGATTCGGAGGTATGACCGAAGTCGGAATCGACTCCTCCCCGGACAGCTCGGAGTACTGCCGTGATAAGGCATCCGCTCTGATGTTCTTGGAACCGGGTAGGTAGGAGACCACGTAATTAAAACGTGACAAGAACAGAGCCCATCTGGCCTGACGTGGTGTCAATCTCTTGGCCTCAGAAAGGTAGGTCAGATTCTTGTGGTCCGTCAGGATGAGAACCGGAACCACCGAACCCTCGAGCAAGTGCCTCCATTCTTTAAGGGCCTGCACGATGGCCAATAACTCCCTGTCACCAATCTGATAGTTGCACTCCGCGGAAGACAGTTTCCGGGAGTAAAACCCACAAGGAAGCAGAGGACCCTCTGGTGTTCTACGCTGAGACAGAAGGGCGCCTACTCCCGTCTCAGACGCGTCCACCTCGAGGACAAAGGGCAACCCAGGGTTGGGATGCGACAGAATCGGAGCCGACACAAAGGCGGACTTTAGAGCCTCAAAAGCTTGGATGGCCTCGAGCGGCCAGACCTGGAAATTACTGCCCTTCCTGGTCAGATCCGTGAGAGGCTTGGCTAGCATAGAAAAGTCCCTGATGAACTTCCGATAATAATTGGCGAAGCCCAAAAAGCGCTGCAGGGCACGGAGACCACTGGGCTGGGGCCACTGTAAGACAGCCGAAACCTTCTCAGGATCCATGGAGAACCCCTCAGCGGAAATGATGTAACCTAAGAAGGTTACCTGGGATCGGTGAAATTCGCATTTCTCAAGCTTACCGAACAGCCTGTTCTCTCGTAACCGTTGCAACACTCGTCTGACATCCATAATGTGGGCCTCCATGGATTCAGAATATACCAAGATGTCATCCAAATAGACCACCACACACTGCTGCAACAGGTCACGGAAAACATCGTTGATGAATTCCTGGAAGACTGCGGGCGCATTGCACAACCCAAAGGGCATAACCAAGGATTCATAATGACCGGTCCTGGTGTTAAACGCGGTCTTCCACTCATCGCCCGCCTTGATCCTTACCAGGTTATATGCCGCCCTCAGGTCGAGTTTGGTAAAGACCGTGGCCCCTTTGAGGCGATCGAACAGCTCGGAAATCAAGGGTATCGGGTAAGCGTTCTTGATCGTGATGCGAATGAGACCCCTGTAATCGATGCAAGGCCTCAACTCACCGCCCTTCTTTTTCACAAAGAAAAATCCAGCCCCTGCCGGGGACGAGGATTTGCGAATGTGTCCGCGTGAAAGCGCCTCCCTCACGTACTCCTCCATGGCCTCATTCTCCGCTACCGACAGTGGATAGACTTTGCCACGAGGAGGAACGGCACCAGATTGTAACTCTATGGCACAATCGTATGGGCGGTGCGGAGGTAGGGCAACCGCGCGCACCTTATCGAATACATCCCGGTACTCTTCGTATTCAGGAGGCAACAGAGAGTCCGAGGAAGTACACAGCAACTTGACAGGCCCATGGATGCAACTAGCCCCACACTGCGGTGACCACGAGAGGATCTCGGCCGATCTCCAATCAAAAGTCGGATTATGCTTCTGGAGCCAGGGGTACCCCAAGACCACCGAGTAGTGTGGAGACGAAATCACCTGGAGACAGACCGACTCTCTGTGAACGGCACCAATGGCTATCCCCACTGGAAGGGTCTCATGAGTCACGTGTGGCGGCAGAAGGGGTCTGCCGTCTATCGCCTCAAGAGCCAGTGGGGAACCTCGAGGCTGCAGAGGAATGGAATTGGCGGCAGCGAACACACTATCAATGAACAAACCACCAGCACCAGAGTCCACCAACGCCTGGGTCGTCACCGAGCCCCCGACCCAGGAGAGGACAACAGTGATCAGTGGTTTGTCAACACGGGAAACCGGGGACGAGGAGACTCCACCCAAGATCTGCCCCCGACAGGATCTCAGGTGCGAGCGTTTCCCGGACGGTTCGGACATGCCAACCGAAAATGCCCACCGAGACCACAGTACATGCATCGGCCCTCGCGTCTCCGGAGTACCCTCTCCCCCTCGGACAGGCGAGCAAACCCCAGCTGCATGGGTTCACCCCCAGACGAGTCATCCCCAGGAGGCGTGGGAGGAGAGGGAGGCACGGGTGGGACAGCAAACGTAGGCGCCAATCTGTTAGAAGACCTCCGCAGGCTCTCCTTAAAGGAAGGTCTCTCCCTGAGTCTGGTGTCAATCAAAATCAGGAAAGAAATAAGAGACTCGAGCTCCACTGGTAGGTCCTTAGCTGCAACCTCATCCTTCAAGGCATCCGAGAGACCATGAGAGAAAGCAGCGACCAGAGCCTCATTATTCCAGCCCACCTCTGCTGCCAGGGTACGAAACTCAATGGCGTATTCAGCTACGGATCGTGAACCCTGTCTGATGGACATAAGGAGCTTCGCAGCAGAGGCAGCACGAGCCGGCACATCGAATACCTTCCGAAGAGAAGCAACAAAACCGGAAAACTCGGCAACCACCGGATTGTTGTTCTCCCATAAAGGGCTGGCCCAGGCCAAGGCCTTGTCCGAGAGCAGCGAGATCAAGAAGCCCACCTTTGATCTCTCAGTAGGAAAGGCATGTGGCAGCAACTCGAAATAAATGCCCACCTGGTTAAGGAAACCTCGGCACTGAGTTGGCTCTCCCCCAAAGCGCTGTGGAAGGGGGGCAGAACCGGTCATACCCCGAGACACCGCAGGCGCAGCAACAGGTGTCGGGGTAGACTCTGGCGCAACAACCGGAGCGGCAGTAGGAGCGGGCCCAGGAACGACAACCGACCCATCGGCAACGGAAGCGAAATGAGCCGTGCGTTCAAGCAGGGTTTGCAACGCCACAGCGAACCGACCCAACAGGTGATCCTGCTGATCAAGTCTGGCAACCAGCGTAGGTAGCGAGGATGGCCCTGTACCGTCAAAATTCATGGCTTGGTCCTAATGTCATGGAACCATGAACCAGACGTACAACAAGAGATAAGTGGAAATAAGAAGGCTTTATTGAAAATCAAGCTGTAAGCAAAAGTCCAAACGGATGGCTAAACCGAAGCAGGGTCTTGCGTAGACAGAGGTCAGGAACCAGAAGGGTAGTCAGACGAAGCCTGGATCAGGAACCAGCAGGGTAGTCAGACGAAGCCAGGATCAGGAACCAACGGGGTAGTCAGACGAGGCCAGGATCAGGAACCAGAAGCAGCAGCAGTCTTAGAAGCATGTGAACACAGGAGGACCAAGCAAGGAACTGAAGCCACAGACCTCCTATATATATGAGCTAGGCATCCAGCTCCTCCCAGTGGGAAGGAGAAGCCGCAGGGTGGGAGGCTACAAGAAACCCAGAAACCAAGATGGCCGCCAGCACATGTCAAACGAAGAAGAACAGTAAGAAGGTAAGACCATGACACATGGTCTCTCATTAGATCGAAGTTGGTTGATAATTGAGCAAACGGTAATGGTCTGTCGTCAGTTGGCTAAAACGATTGTTTGTTGTAAGATTTCACCCGATAAATGTTTGTTTTGGTTGAAGTCGTCGGTTTTGATCAACGTTAGCCTAATGCATATAGCCAGCTTTGTTCTGTAAGGTGCACAATTGCTATTTTTGGGGCAATGACGTAAATCTGCGTGGAGGGTTTTATAATATGTGTGTTTCTCCCCCCCCCCCCTCCTATGAAGACTGCATTCACTGCAATATAACATCTGCCCATTCTGGTAAGCTCCCAGTGTGAACAGACCCTATGCGGTGCTGAGCTGTAGCACATTAACCCTTACATACACCTAACGCTCCAAAAATAAACCCTTTCACAGACGGGCAGTTTGTAAATCCATTGAACTGTAAATCCATTGAACTGAGCTCCAATCCCTTTCATATACCATGTAGATTGCAAGCCCTCACGGGCAGGGCCCTCTCCTCCTGTACCAGTCTGTAACTCGTCTTGTTCATGCTTAGTGCAATTGTCTGTATTATGTATGTGCACCGCTTATCATATGTACAGCGCCACGGAATAAATGGCGCTTTAATAATAATAATAATAATACAGCAGGCATACATAAGTCTTATTATTAACTTTCTCATAGTCAATTCTTAGAAGGAAAAAGAAAAACACGTCATGGCATCCATCGCTCTGCGGTTAACCCTTGCGTAGAAAAAGTGTTCAGTTAACGCAGTTGTACTCTTTACGTGGACTCCATAATCGGCTGCATCATTAACCCTTCAATGACGGGGGCCTCCATCTCTAATGCTGTATTTATTACACCTTATCTATCGTGACGTTTTCTCGAGGGCCCTACATTTTGGGGGCATGCTGATGCAGTTAAATGCTCTCTACAGATAGAGCCCCATACATTTAGCTCTTAAGTCTCCCCCGCATTCGTCGGGGGAGAGAGGACGTGGAAATAGAGTGGGAGCTGTAAAGGTTTCCATGGCAACCCTAATTAGCTGGTCTTTAGATGGCAGGGGGCTGCCCGCCTCGTTTTTTTTTTTAATCAGGAAGGGGGATTAAGTAGGACATTTTGTGAAGTTGAGTTACATAAAAATGAAAACTAAAGAAACACGTAGATCGTCCATTAGATGCTGGGCCCCTGACTACGTGGATTCACAATACCAGATTCCGCATCACGAAATTACACACTTACTTTGCTGCAGCCACTCCCAATGTTTCTGCCATTTGTCCAGCATCTCTCTCTTCTTGGCCATCAATCTGTCCAGACTCTGCTTGATCTGGAGGAAAAATTGAATATAATGTAGAGTATTATGGAAATGTCCTCCATTCACATTGGCCTATGCAACTGCATGCAAACTGGGTCAACTGAATGACCATGTCAGTATCTTCTAACCAAGGTACAATGCAATAGGGGGAGCACTAGAAAGTGTCATCTGGACGTACAGTCTCCACATAGTGACTGTATTGCAGTTTTGACACAATTTTCAGAAAACAATGCAATTCTTCAGCAGATTTTATGCCATTTTTGGCCATATCCTAAAACGTTTCTACTGTTGACCCATTACAGTGCCGCTCAGTTTCCCTAATGAGCTGGCTGATCTCCAATAAAACACATTAGAGCCCGAGAAGTCATGAATAGGAATATTAAGAGGATCATTTACGGAAAGGTTCCTTCAGGTTGGTCGCCTGGTTATAGAACATCTGTTAGGGGTGAACAATGAGGCTGCCTGCGCGTGACGCAAATTAGGTGCTGTTTTTCTGCACAGAAAAACTGCAGTGTGATACAGTACCAGCAAAATGTATGTAATTAGGTTTCTTAGTTGCAGAAATTGATCCGCTGTGCGGATTTTGAAAGCCACAGCATGTTAATTGTTGCATTTTTTTGGGCGCGAATTTCACCCTTTTTAATAGAAGGGTGAGATCTGCAGTAAAACCACATACAACTCCAAAATAAATAGTGCAGTGTTGTACTTTTTTGTGCAGTTTTCGTGCGTATTGCTTGCAAACTTTCTGCACACATATTTGCACAGTGTGGTTTAGGAACCACTGCACTACAACTATTGGGCCACTGGTACCCCGATACCAGAACCTGCATAATTTTACTCCAGACTGCAATGAAACACAGGATCTTGTAGATACACCCTTCACACTTTTAATAATAAATGATCAAAAGTTATATTTTACGTATTTCTTCCCCGAACTCTGGCTATTGAATTTGCTGGCAAGACAGTCGCACGTGACTTGCATTGTGATCTATGACTGTGATGCTGAAGTCCTGACATGTTGCTTGTCACAGTGCGACACCATTAACAATCATTAGATGTGTTATCACAATGCAACATTGCGTTCTTCACGCCGTGACCAACCCGTGCGGGTAATCAGCTGCGTGAAGGAGACCCAAGCCCCGTTCCGGACAGCAGAGACACTGAGCATTAACATGATTGATAATGATTTGTGCCTCTGTGACATTTTTGCTACAAAATCGCGGTGCCAACTTTTTATCTCACTGTGATTTTGTAGTAAAAAGATTACAGAGAGGCACAGAGCATTATCAATCATGTCAATGCTCCGTGTCTCTGCTGTCCGAAACGGGGCTTGGCTCTCTTTCACGCAGCAGATTACTAGCACGGCATCCGCTCGTGTGAAAGAGCCCTAAGAGACAACTAGCTTTATTCTGACACTCATCACTTTCTTCTCCAAAGTGCTTCACTTTCTTCTCCAATGTTGATTAAGCAATACCAAATCGATGGGTTTTGAGTTCATGCATAGCAATGTATTATGGCTCTGCACAACCTTTGTTATATGCTGCCCATAGAGGAGAATAAGCCCATAATTCAGCAGAGTATGGAGTGCATATACAGTGCTGCCCATAATTATTCATACCCCTGGCAAATTTTGACTTAAAGTTACTTTTATTCAACCAGCAAGTAATTTTTTGACGGGAAATGACATAGGTATCTCCCAAAAGATAATAAGACGATGTACCAGAGGCATTAATGTGGGAAAAAAACATTTCTCAGCTTTTATTTTACATTTGAGCAAAAAGTGTCCAGTCCAAAATTATTCATACCCTTCACAAACTGTCACAGTCTGCGGGAAAATCGAAAGTTCAATACCATTCCAAATAGTCCAAGCTGTTCTAAAGCATCCTAATTACCCTGATTAATGGGGAACATCTGTTTTAATCAACTCAACAGGTGAAAAACAGCAGCTCTCTGCAGTTGGTTTGTGGACAGTCATGGCTAAGACAAAGGAGCTCAGTGAGGACCAGCGGCTGCGCATTGTGGCTGCTCACAAGTCAGGAAAGGGCTTCAAGGCAATTTCTAAATGTTTTCAAGTTCCAGTGGCTACAGTGCAAAGTATTATTAAAAAATACAAGATGTTCCTCACTGTGGAAAGGACGTGGTCGGAAGCCAAAAGTGACACCTGTGCTGGCCAGGAGGATAGTTAGAGAGGTGAAAAAGAATCCAAGGATCACCACCAAGGCCATCCTGGTGAATCTGGGCTCTGCTGGTGGCAATGTCTCAAGGCAGACAATCCAACGGACACTGCACAATGCAGACCAAGGAGGACGCCACTTCTCCAGATAAGGCACACAAAAGCTCGCTTGGCCTTTGCAAAATCTCATCTGGACAAAGAAGAAGACTTCTGGTCTTCTGTGTTATGGTCAGATGAAACAAAAATGTAATTGTTTGGTCACAATGATGTTTCCTTCATTTGGCGTAAAAAAGGAGAAGCCTTCAACCCAAAGAACACCGTCCTCACTGTCAAACATGGTGGTGGGAACCTAATGCTTTGGGGGTGTTTTTCAGCCAATGGACCAGGGAACCTAATCACAGTAAACGGCACCATGAAAAAAGAGCAATACATGAGGATTCTCAATGACAACATCGGGCAGTCTGCAGAGAAACTTGGCCTTGGGCACCAGTGGACATTTCAGCATGACAATGACCCAAAACATACAGTAAAAGTGGTGAAGAAATGGTTAGCAGACAACAACATTAACGTTTTGGAGTGGCCCAGCCAGAGTCCAGACTTGAATCCAATTGAGAATCTGAAGATCAGGGTGATGGCAAGAAGACCCTCCAACCTGAAAGATTTGGAGCTCATTGCTAAAGATGAATGGGCAGAAATACCTGTGGAGACCTGCAAAAAGCTGGTCTGCAATTATAGGAAGCGTCTGATTGCTGTAATAGCCAATAAAGGCTTTTCTATTGATTATTGAGAAGGGTATGAATCATTTTGGACTGGACAATTTTTGCTCAAATGTAAATAAAAGCTGAGAAATGTTTTTTTCCACAATAATGCCTCTTGTTCATAGTCTTACTATCTTTTGGGAGACACCTATGTCATTTCCCGTCAGAAAATTACTTGCTGGTTGAATAAAAGTAACTTTAAGTCAAAATTTGCCAGGGGTATGAATAATTATGGGCAGCACTGTAGTTCTTAACTTGTAAGGACTCTAAGTTCTCATGCACACGGTGTCTGAACAGAGCAGCACGTAAAGAGTTTGTACCACGATAAGCTTCTATCCTATGAACAAGAATAAGTATCCGAACTCTGAGGTCCAATCACTGGGACCACGATCATGAGGATGATCCATTTATTTTCTATAACAATGCCAGAGATATCAGATCCCCTATTCTGTGGCTCCTATCTTGGCACAAAGCTTTTGACAAGATAAGTTAGTTATTACAATTCACCTACTTCTTCGGTTGCCGGCCTCTTGTTCAGGACTAAGGACTTTCCCAGTTCCACACAATCTGCGATCCTCTTGTTTCGGGTCTCAATTTCACTCTTTAATCCTTGATGGTAGCTTATTAGCATTTCCACGGAAGACACGTCTCTGGGAACATATGAAGATGGCAGTTATATGCTGGTACGTAAGTGTACAGCTTATTGAATCTCTAAAAAGATTTCCACCCAGAAACTGAAAATTGAGCTAAGGGTAGGCTTCTTCCTATCCCACAATATCCTCAGCAGCTGAGAGCCACAAAAAGTCTCTCTCCTTTTAGGGGTTCTCTTGAGAAGATATTGGCCATCTAGATATGACACAGAACCTGGTGGTCAGGCTCTCAGACCTGCTCCTTGGTACTTCGAAAAACTGACTCGTTCAGAAGGGTCTAGTAACCCAGTGAGGCAGAACAACCCAGTTCTCCATTTCTTCTAGTTGGCCAACACAACCACTGACGTTAAAGTGCCTCCAATATGTACTGCTACTAAACCAACGTCCCTTTTCTTGTGGAATTTCTACAGTTTGCCACCAATTGTCTACATACCTGGGCTTCTCTTCTGTGCCAATTTGGCAAATAACACTATCCATCCAAGAGATTAGGTCCCTCACGAGACCTAAGAACTTCATGCGATCACTGGTGGTAGTAATCTGCAGCCTGCAGTCTTCACATGAGGTTAGGAGCTCCTTCCAGGATCGCATAACTTCCTGCTCGCTGGTGACTATGGCTGCGGCATTTTCACCGGCGTAAACTGTTCGAAGCTGTGCAGCATTTTCCTGCAGCTGCCGTACCTGCCCATTGGAGAGAAGACTGACCATAAACCTTGACATTTATGCATATCAATGCCACTGGCAAATCCAGGGGAGGCGGGGGGGAAGCAACAGTGCAATTGCCCCCCGGAGCTGGCGGCGCGGCCCTGCTCAGAAGTGGGGAGCGGCGGCGGGGCACAGGTAGATGAGTGCTTCCGGACAGCGATACAGATGGCTGTGCTGAGGCAGGGGAGGGAGAAGTGTCCCTTTCCCTTCCTCTGATAGGCTGCAGGCATTAGGCCAGCAGCCTATCAGAGGCCGGCGCAGGCGGCACGATGACGTCATAGAAACATAGAATGTGTCAGCAGATAAGAGTCATTTGGCCCATCTAGTCTGCCCAACATGCTGAATACTATGAATAGCCCTTGGCCCAATCTTATATGAAGGATGGCCTTATGCCTATACCATGCATGCTTAAACTCCTTCACTGTATTTGCAGCTACCACTTCTGCAGGAAGGCTATTCCATGCATCCACTACTCTCTCAGTAAATTAATACTTCCTGATATTACTTTTAAACCTTTGCCCCTCTAATTTAAAACTATGTCCTCTTGTAGCAGTTTTTCTTCTTTTAAATATTCTCTCCTCTTTTACCTTGTTGATTCCCTTTATGTATTTAGCAGTTTCTATCATATCCCCTCTGTCTCGTCTTTCTTCCAAGCTATACATGTTAAGGTCCTTTAACCTTTCCTGGTAAGTTTTATCCTGTAATCCATGTACTAGTTTAGTAGCTCTTCTCTGAACTCTCTCCAAAGTATCAATATCCTTCTGGAGATATGGTCTCCAGTACTGAGCACAATACTCCAAATGAGGTCTCACTAGTGCTCTGTAGAGCGGCATGAGCACCTCCCTCTTTCTACTGGTAATGCCTCTCCCTATACACCCAAGCATTCTGCTAGCATTTCCTGCTGCTCTGTGACATTGTCTGCCTACCTTTAAGTCTTCTGAAATAATGACCCCCAAATCCCTTTCCTCAGATACTGAGGTTAGGACTGTATCACTGATTTTATATTCTGCTCTTCGGTTTTTACGTCCCAGGTGCATTATCTTGCTCTTATCAACATTAAATTTTAGTTGCCAGATTTTTGACCATTCCTCTAGTTTTCCTAAATCCTTTTCCATTTGGTGTATCCCTCCAGGAACATTAACCCTGTTACAAATCTTTGTGTCATCAGCAAAAAGACACACCTTACCATCGAGGCCTTCTGCAATTTCGCTGATGAAGATATTAAACAATATGGGTCCCAGAACAGACCCCTGAGGTACCCCACTGGTAACAAGACCATGGTCTGAATATACTCCATTGACTACAACCCTCTGTTGTCTGTTCCTCAGCCATTGCCCAATCCATTCAACAATATGGGAGTCCACGCACAAAGACTGCAATTTATTGATAAGCCTTCTATGTGGGACAGTATCAAAAGCCTTACTAAAGTCTAGATAAGCAATGTCTACCGCACCTCCGCAATCTATTATTTTAGTCACTCGATCAAAAAAATCTATAAGATTAGTTTGACATGATCTCCCTGAAGTAAACCCATGCTGTTTTTCATCTTTCAATCCATGGTATTTTAGATGTTCCACAATCCTCTCCTTAAGTATGGTTTCCATTAATTGCCCCACTATTGATGTCAGGCTTACTGGCCTATAGTTGCCTGATTTCTCCCTACTATCTTTCTTGTGAATGGGCACAACATTTGCTAATTTCCAATCTTCTGGGATGACTGAACAGTAGTATTCATTGAGGCAGTCAACTAGTTCTTTATGTTCTCCCATATACCTTCCTTCTTTTGTTTTTAATTTGTTAATTTCTTTTAGTTTCCGTTTTAGTTTCCTTTTTTCATTTATGTATCTGAAGAATGTCTTATCGCCTTTTTTCACTGACTGAGCTAATTTTTCTTCTGCCTGTGCTTTAAAAGCTCTTATAACTTGTTTGGCCTCTCTCTGCCTAATCTTATAAATTTGCCTGTCACCCTTGCTTTTTTTTTTTTTTTTATAATTACTAAATGCTATCTTTTTGTTTTTAATGATTTTGGACACTTCTGCTGTCATCGCGCCGCCTGAGCCGTACAGCGCGGTACACAGGCTGGAAGAGGCCTGCATCGCATCGCTGACATGGAGGTAAGTATAAGTGTTTTGTTTTTTGTTTTTTATATATACAATACAACTGGCACATTGGGAGGGGGGCTGTTATTACTGGCACATTGGGAGGGGGGCTGTTAGTACTGGCACATTGGGAGGGGGGCTGTTAGTACTGGCACATTGGGAGGGGGGCTGTTATTACTGGCACATTGGGAGGGGGGCTGATATTACTGGCACATTGGGGGGGACTGTTATTACTGGCACATTGGGGGGGCTGTTATTACTGGCACATGATGGGAGGGCTGTTATTACTGGCATATGATTGGGGGGGCTCTTATTACTGGCACATTATTGGGGGCACTTATTACTGGCACATTATTGAGGGCACTATAGGGGCATCTACTGAGGCCCCAAAGAAGGGGTATTTTATATGGGGGGCTCTGTACAGTAGAATTTTTTATTGGGACACATTATGGTGGGTACTATGGGGAAGGGGGGAGAGGAGTACTATGGGGTCATCTATGGGGGCACTAAGAAGGGGTATTTTATGCTTACAAATTATGGCAGACAATGAGGGCATCTACTGGGGCATTTTATACTGGTACATCATGGGGGGGCACTAGGAGGAAGGGGGGAGAGGAGCACTATGGGGGCATTTACTGGGGGCACTATATAGGGGTATTTTATACTGGCACATTGCACATTATGGGGGCACTATGGGGACATTAGCTCAACTGGGGGCATTATGTTGGGCTTTATTACTCCCCCACGGTATGACCCCCTAGTAGCAGCACCAGCCTCTCCCTGCTCTGCTATCCCTCTGCCCCTTCTCCAAATCCTTATTATGAAATCTTTCTCATTAGGATAAAACACAACATACAGTGAGGAACGGAAGTATTTGAACACCCTGCGATTTTGCAAGTTCTACCACTTAGAAATCATGGAGGGGTCTGAAATTCACATTGTAGGTGCATTCCCACTCTGAGATACAGAACAAAAAATAAAAAAAAGGAAATCACATTGTATAATTTTTAAAGAATGTATTTGTCTTGCACTGTTGAACATAAGTATTTGAACACCTGGGAAAATCAGTGTTAATATTTGGTACAGAAGCCTTTGTTTGCAAAACAGAGGTCAAACGTTTCCTGTAGTTCTTGACCAGGTTTGCACAAACTGCAACAGGGATTTTGGCCCACTCCTCCACACAGATTTCCTCTAGGTTTTGGGGCTGTCGCTGAGCAACACGGAGTTTCAGCTCTCTCCAAAGATGTTCTATTGGATTTAGGTCTGGAGACTGGCTAGACCACTCCAAAACCTTGATATGCTTCTTACGGAGCCACTCCTTGGTTATCCTGGCTGTGTGCTTCGGGTCATTGTCATGTTGGAAGACCCAGCCACGACCCATCTTCAATGCTCTGACTGAGGAAAGGAGGTTGTTGCTCAAAACCTCACAATAAATGGCCCCATTCATCCTCTCCTTAATATAGTGCATTCATCCTGTCCCCTTCGCAGACAAGCACCCCAAAGCATGATGTTACCACCCCCATGCTTCACAGTATGGATGGTGTTCTTTGGATGCAACTCATGCTTCTTTTTCCTCCAAACACGACGAGTGAAGTTTAGACCAAAAAGTTCTACTTTGGCCTCATCTGACCACATGACTTTCTCCCATGCCTCCTCTGGATCATCCATATAGTCATTGGATAACTTCAGACGGGCCTGGACATGTGATGACTTAATCAGGGGAACCTTCGGTGCAATGCATGATTTGAAACCATTACGGCGTAGTGTTCTACCGACAGTGACCTTTGAAACTGTGACCCCAGCTTTCTTCATGCCATTGCCCAGCTCTTCCCTTGTAGTTCTGGTCTGATTCCTCACCTTTCTTATCATCAGTGATACCCCACGAGGTGAGATCTTGCATGGAGCCCCAGTCCGAGGGAGACTGACAGTCGTCTTTAGCCTCTTCCATTTTCTAACAATTGCTCCAACAGTTGATCTATTTTCACCAAGCTGCTTGGCAATTGCCCGTAGCCCTTTTCAGCCTTGTGGAGGTCCACAATTTTGTCTCTGGTGACTTTTGACAGATCTTTGGTAGTAGTTGGCGTCTGACTGACTTTGGGGTGGACAGGTGTCTTTAAAGAGCTCATACAGATGCTACTAAGTTAGATTAATGAGTGGAGTAGAGGTGGACTTTTTAAAGGCACAGTAACAGGTCTTTGAGAGACAGAATTCTTGCTGTTTCTCAGGTGTTCAAATACTTATGTTCAACAGTGCAAGACAAATACATTCTTTAAAAATCATACAATTTGATCTCCTGAATTTTTTTTTTTATTCTGTCTCTCAGAGTGGGAATGCACCTACAATGTAAATTTCAGACCCCTCCATGATTTCTAAGTGGGAGAACTTGCAAAATCGCAGGGTGTTCAAATACTTCTGTTCCTCACTGTAAGCTCCACCGAGCCCCCGGCCAAAGTGTTGAAGTGGTGTCTGAGATCCCCAAGGGCCAAGCCAAGTAATTGTAAGTTTTCATGTGAAATATGTTTGTTATACACATATAGCAAACACTGTGCCACACAATATACCTCTACACTGTGTAGTCTGTTCTATAAGCTCCATTGTTTTGTGGCGGCGGACAGAAAATAATCTGGAAGTGCCCCTCCTGAGACCAGGCTCTGGATCCACCACTGATCAATGCATAAGATCTACTCTATATAGCGACCAAATTTGCCCTTTGTCCTTCCAGTAGTTAGATGCTTACTAAAAGCAAGAATGAAGCACGTATGCTGATATGAACTATATTAAGCTCACCTGAGTGACAAGGACCTGAATGTCATGTTCAAATGAACTAAGTATACGCTGCAAAGACCCAGCCGACAGCCGAGCTTCCTGCGCCTTCACCTCCGGCACCCTCTGCTTCTTCTCCTCCACCTGGGACAACACCTCTTTGCAGTCATTGAAGAACTTATGCAACTCGTGGGAAGCAGAAAGCATCTGGGCCCTCGTTTCCATCAATTCCAGTAGGTCCGCCCAGGCCTCATTCACTCCATCTTTCCATTCTGCTATTGTGGCTGCATCTGAGTGTCCATAGTCAATGAGCTCATCCACCATCTGATTGACCGCAGAGATGCGTTCCTGCCCAATGCTGCCTGTTTCGCTGACAAACTCTGTGAACTTTTCTTGAAGAAGCTGCAAAGAACAGACCATTAGAAACTTTAATGTTTGCAAATTAAAGGGAGAGCAATGACCTTTACAATGACCAGCTTGACTTGGACATTTGTGGGGTGGAGAGGTTTTCCACAGGAGTCTGTAAGCATGTAATAGGTAGGTGGGAGGCTTCTCTAGTTTGAATGAAAATACCTGACGGGCATACCCCTTTAATATGTAAGATTGGGCCAGTGTCAAATAGGTGCATGGACCTCCCTGTGTTTTAGTGGACCAGACTTTGATTATCTAGGAACTCTCTGGGGATGTAGGTTTGGTACACCAGAACCATGAGAGGTCTCCTGAAACCGGCCTTACATTAATTGCGACTTACCGTTACATGCTCATAATCTTGGCCCAGTTCTGGAGAACCCGCCACCACCTCCTTCTCTGCAATCCACTGCTCCAATTCATCCACCTCACGACTCAACTGGAAGAGCCAATACTGCTGCTCAAGACGTCCTTTTCTCTCCTCCACCAGGTCCTTCAGAGACACGTAGAGCCGATCAATCTGAGATTGACGCCTACTTATCTGCTCACTATGCAAGGACAGTAGTCAGTGCATTAGTTGGGAGCACAATACAGAGAGAGCACAGAGGTGACTTGAAAATAATCATACTGTAAAAGTCATCATGCAATATCATTCAGCAAAAGAGTGAATAAAACATTGTAAAAAGTAAGACACGAAGAGCTAAGTTGTGGTTCTTTCATCTGAACATAGGAGTCAACTATGGAGTGGCCCAGACATGCCAACGAAACCAATGGATGGTCCCAAAAAGGTCTTTCGTCCTATTTCATTTAGGGCCAGTTTTAAAAACGGCGCTCTCCCGCACACAGAATCAACAAAACATTCCTCAAGGAATTCCCGAATGTCATATGAATATAAACTTAGCTGGCAGTGGTGGGTCTCAATGGAGGACCCTTTTATGAGGCCAACAAGCCTTAACAGGGCACACACAAACACTGTCAGATTCAGATGTAGGTTTTTAGTGTGTGTTTTTTTTAAACCTTAGCTGCTGAGGTTAGCTGGAAGTCTATGGAAAATATGAAATCAAGGACACACAAGCAGTTTTTACAAATTAGTGGTATTTTTGTGCCTTGTTGAAGCAATTGCGTTTTTAATTTTTTTTCAGGCGTCTTCCCATCTCCTCTATAGCTAAAAAAGGCCATACACACATAAAAAAAACAAAAAAAAAACAAGCTCCACTATAAAAACCGCAAGTGATTTCTATGGTAAAAAAAAATGTTGGAGGAAATGTGTGTGTGAAGGAGCCATTAGGGCAGTTTTATTGCAAATTAATATCACGTGCTTCACGCGTACAAGCCATACAGCCGAAAATGTATCATGAAACCGCAGTAATTCACAGTAGGGCCACATGGAGTTTTGGCAGGCGACACACTAGCAGTATGGAGGTATGTAGTAAGACGGGTGTCTATAATGTCTTAATGAAAAAATCTCACTGGTGTACCATGTGCCAGAACAAAGGTAGCTGGTGTACATTTCTGGCAACAATATGTATGCCGGTGTGCCGGCGGTCCTGCCTGTGACCCACCCTCTTTTTGCGACAATGGCGAGGAGAAAAATGTCAAAAAGTTGCAAATTGTGGTGCAAAACGTCATGTACAAGCTTGATCCGTAAAACACTACGGTCGTCTGAATGGGGCAGGAATGGATGCGGAGAGCACACTATGTGCTCTCCGCATCTGCATTTCCGGAACGCGGCCCTCAACCTCTGGGCCACGGCTCCGCCAAAAAAAAGAACATGTACTATTCTTGTCCGCAATTGCGGACAAGAATAGGCAGTTCTGTGGGGGGTGCCCGGCCGGGTGTTTTGCGGATCCCCAATACACCACGGACGTGTGAATGGACTATAATTGTGAGCCAAAATCGGGTGCAGGTTAGAAACACAGAACAGGTGCAGATCTTTTCATTATACCTTATCTCTGTGTAGCCTCCACTCCTGGTTTTGGCTCGCAATCACTGATGTGAACTAGGCCTAATATGACACACTCCAGGTTTTATGATCAGATATTTCAAGATATTTAATGGCGGCCATATAATATGTAGGGGAGATTGTCACACTCTCACCTGTCGGGGTGCGCCAGATCTAGGAGGCTGCGACACTGCCGAGACAACTGAGCTATGGTCTCCTCATAGTTCTCAATGGTTTGCTCCACCATGAGGTGCTTTTTCAGAAGATGTAATGTGCTCTGCTCATCCTGTTAGAGAGGAATGGTTGTGTTATATATTAGTTATTAGAGAAAACGACAGATCTAAATGTCCATCTTTCAACAACAACTTCTAAATCTACAAAAGTTAAAAACTGTCTGCTGATAGAGGTCACCGCTCAGTTCTCCTCACTCAAAAGCTCCAAATCCCCTGCATAGACATGGATTTAAAATTCTGTCTGCCTGCAGCCACCAATAGGGGGAGCTTCAGTTATTCACTGAGGCAGAGTAACTAATCCTACAGATTTACTAATCCTATAGATGGAGTAAATTTAGAGCGGGTCTATAGATTTTGCACCAAAATTCTGGTGCAATTCTGGCAGACAGTATTGCAAATTAAGTAACACCCGCTTACCGAGCAAGCCTCAAAGGCGGAGATATCAAGACTGGCGCTTTCTGCTCCTGTCTCGATATCCCCTGGGCTCCCGTAGGATGCGCGTAATGTATGATAAGGCGTACACTCATCATAAATTTCCCGCATCCTCCTGCAGTCCATGTGCCTAACCAGAAATCTACGACATTGCTGAGGTGCCGTAGATTTCTGTCTTCGTTTACTCCAGAAAACTGGCATAAATGAAGAGAAAATTTGTCGCTGCGTCTGGCCATGACCCCTTCAACGCCCTTGCCAAACCCCCTTTTAGAAAAGTGGCGAGGACGGCAAAAAAGGGGAGATGCAACTATTTTTGAAGAAGTCACAGTTAAAAAAATAAAATTGCCCCTGCAACTTTTTAACACCACTTTTCAGGCGCAAAAGGAATGATAAATCTCCCCCAAAGTGTCTAAAACACTTAGTAAATGTGCAGCTTGGCATGCACTCCAGAATTCTAGAGCATCTGCATAAGTAAATCTCCTTCAATAGAAGATATAAATGATGTGGCGCACAGGAGGAACCAGAGATCATATGAGGTGCTCTCAGTAGAGTAGGTTCACCCTATCTACTCAACTAACTAGCAATGAGAACAGAAGGAACTGGGCACTCTCAGATATCTCGCCCAATACTGAATTTATTTATAAGATAAACCTAGTACTACCCAATGGGTGGACTAAAAACAATATAATATCGGCTAGAGCATAAAAATCGAGGACATCTACAATAGAATAAAATTACACAAAATCAATAATAAAATCGCTGAATACAAAACAAAGTGCATATACTGATGTCTCTGACTTGAGCAATAGTAGAACAGCATACACATATAGCAGCAATCAATAGTGTACAATAAAAGATCTCGAGATCCTAAGGATCGATGCTTATTCGAATATAGGTATGAGCATAAAGGTAAGTGTCTTAATCCAATAAGAATCGATGTTTGATAGAAGGATGGTTAATAAGAACTCAATCGCATAGGAAAACTTTTGTTTAGTTCTTCCCCAACAAGCAGTACTAGCGGCGTCCCGCTATGTTGAAGTCTCAGCGGCGTCCCGCTATGTTGAAGTCTCAGCGGCGTCCCGCTATGTTGAAGTCTCAGCGGCGTCCCGCTATGTTGAAGTCTCAGCGGCGTCCCGCTATGTTGAAGTCTCAGCGGCGTCCCGCTATGTTGAAGTCTCAGCGGTGTCCTGCTGAAATAATTACACATATAGTAATTCACTGTGTGTTCCCAACACACATAAGCCGGCATAAAAAATCGAACGATCTTACCATTTGATGGAGCAAGTGCCCAAAAATTGCTCTGGACGTTGGTCTTTGAGTGTAGTCGACCGTAGTCTTACGAACTTCTTCCGCCTAAACTCCCACGCCGGCGACTTGTTTGCACGTGGACCTCGACAATTGTCCACGGTCTCTAGTTCAGCAAGATTTCAGCCACCTAACGTGCGGCAGACGGATGTTGGCGAAGCATAGGGTGGGGGCCTGAATGCAGAGTTAGACATCAGGTGGGCACCCCTTGCCGAAGGTTAACCTTGCCAGGTATTTTTTTGTAAGGGGCCCCCACCCTATGCTTCGCCAACATCTTTGCTAAGAAGTTCTTCCAAACTACAATACACAGACTTACGTTCAGATGGGATATAATGTTTTAAAAAAAAATCTGTTTTGGGATGTATAATATATTTAATGATATAATATACCACTATTTGGAGGAAGGATTATTGAGATCGATCTATTTAGCCATTTATACACAAAATCTCAACAATACCACACCGGATCCGATACGTTTTGTATACCAATTGAAAGAACAACTAAGTCTATGTAACTGTATGTTGGGATTTTAAGGTACAATATTGCTTTGGCATTTTTTTGACTGGTTTTATTATTCCTTCTATATTTCTTTATTTTACGGTGAAGATTAATTAGATGGTTATATGTATTCATATTTGTATACTGATGTCTAAGTTATTATTTACATATAGCAGTATTTACCATATTTGAGTAAAGGATCGATACAAAAACTACTAACTGGTTCTGACAACAAAAAGATCCAGACAAGGCTTTGTATGACATCACAACCCCTATAAAAGAGGGGCATTCTGGGGGGACTTGCAACCACTGAGGAAGGGGTTTTTCAATACCCCGAAACGCGTCTGTTTTTAATCCCCCAAAGGACCACTTGCTAAGTGTGATGAAGAAAAACCTATGCGAAAGTGCCCATTTAATACCGTCTGCCGCATGTTAGGTGGCTGAAATCTTGCCGAACTAGAGACTGTGGACAATTGTCGAGGTCCACGTGCAAACAAGTCGCCGGCGTGGGAGTTTAGACGGAAGAAGTTCGTAAGACTACGGTCGACTACCATCAAAGCAAATTTTGGGCACTTGCTCCATCGAATGGTAAGATCGTTCGATTTTTTTATGCCGGCTTATGTGTGTTGGGAACACACAGTGAATTATTTCAGCGGGACACCGCTGAGACTTCAACATAGCGGGACGCGGCTGAGACTTCAACATAGCGGGACGCCGCTAGTACTGCTTGTTGGGGAAGAACTAAACAAAAGTTTTCCTATGCGATTGAGTTCTTATTAACCATCCTTCTATCAAACATCGATTCTTATTGGATTAAGACACTTACCTTTATGCTCATACCTATATTCGAATAAGCATCGATCCTTAGGATCTCGAGATCTTTTATTGTACACTATTGATTGCTGCTATATGTGTATGCTGTTCTACTATTGCTCAAGTCAGAGACATCAGTATATGCACTTTGTTTTGTATTCAGCGATTTTATTATCGATTTTATTGTGTTATTTTATTCTATTGTAGATGTCCCAGATTTTTATGCTCTAGCCGATATTATATTGTTTTTAGTCTACCCCTCCATTGGGTAGTACTAGGTTTATCTCATAAATAAATTCAGTATTGGTCGAGATATCTGAGAGTGCCCAGTTCCTTGTGTTCTCAAAGCTCCTTCAATGTTGATGAGCGGCAGAGGTCATTAGGGTTTCCTCTCCCTGGAGTCCCAGAATGACCTCTAAAAGCCAACATAGAGGCTGCAATGTTAAAGTATCTTCTTAGAAGATGAACTGATATTGGATAGCTGGAGGAAAGCCAAACACAGAGAGTTATCCTCATAAGATTATTACGGTACGGCTACATGGGGCACTTATGTGGCGGTTGGGATGTGGCCACCCTGCAGCAGAGTACAGTGCGGCACTATGAGCCACGGCAGAATCATATTAACTAATTAGAAAAACATAGTTTATTCTGTTTATTAATAATGGCCACTCGGTTTTGCAGGTTAAGCCTCATTCACATGTCAGTGTTCCACATGTGTGCTTCACATGTTCTCCATGTACCCATTCATTTTAATGTGTGTATTCACACATCAGGTTTTTTTTACCACGGTCCGTGTTTTTAGCACGGTAGCATGCTCTGTTTTGTCCATGTTCACGGATCCATCACGCCCATTATAGTCTACAGGTCTGTGTAAACCACAGATGCAACATGAATGCAATCTGTGTTTCATCTGGATCATTAGGAAGAGATGCTTTGAAAATTATTTTTGGGCCGTGCCATGTGAGTGAAACACGGATGACACACGGACAGCAAAAAATGGACACATGGACCAAACACGGATCCTTTACAGACATCTTTACGGAGGCATCACTGACCACCTTTTCACGGATTTGAGCACAGACGTGTGAATGAGGCTTTACTGTGGGATCATTGACAATGAAGACTGAATAAACATGTGGCCGTACCCCTAGTAACAAGTTCTCACCTTTCCCTTCTCGTCATTCATCAGGAGAAGCTCTTGTTCGCTTAACCAGGTCTCCACTTCTCCCACATCAAAGTAATACTGCTGCACCTGGTAGTTGATGTCCAGAAGCTGCTGCCGCCTCTCCGTCTCCTCCCGCAGCATGTCCCACATCTCCCGCATGCTCTCAAACCCAATGCGGACCCCTTCTGCCTCCGGAGTCCGAATGCTGGCAATGGCACCTGCCCGCTCTAAGATGTCGTCCACGCGGGGGGAATGTACCTGGATCTCTCTCCTCAAGTTCTGATAAAGTGAAAATGCAGGAGCAGAGATTGGAGCCGGAAAAGTCAATGAAGCATAAACAGCTAGTTAGAAACCTGCGATAGGACATTTTCTCTTTTTTGAAGGGGACTGCAACTTGTTTAGTGACTGTAGTCGAATCTAAACATTTTTTTGATGTGATCAAAGGGACTGGGGATTCTTGTTTATGGCATATCTAGCCTTTCATATGGTTGTGCCTGTCTCAGCTCTGTTCACTTGAATGATGCCGAGCAGCAGCAGAGTGCAGCAACCTCTCTGTTCTGACCCCTGAGACATTCAGCAGGAAGCCGCATGCTCTGCAATGTATCCGTACTTACGGCTGTGCCTGGTCAATCACACAGTGATGGCTTATTTTTAGAAATATTGGGATGCTGGAATTGGAACCCCCCCCCCCTCGAAATTCCGCCATAGTTTTATGGGTTTCATTTTTACGGCACTCCTTATACAGTGTGAGGGCAAATTTTTTGAGAGGCGATCTGTTTTTATTGATGCCATTTTAGGGTACGTTTGACTTTTTGAAATTGGCGATACTAGTGATCTTTATTTTTTTAAATAGGGAAAGGAGGTTAATTTGAATATATAGATAGATATTCACACACACCTTTTTTCCACTTATTAATTCCCTCTAGGAGACTTCAGGGTGCGATTCTCTGATCCCTTCTCCCATAGACTGCAATGATTTAACACTGAAGCCTATGTAAGATTCAGTACACTCCTATCGCAAAAGAACTTCACTATGGCAGGCTTCGGAGCCTTCAGAAGGCCCAAGGCTTTCATAGCAACCTCTGTTTCCATGTGGGAAAGCAGCTCGGTGCCCAGGAGCGCAGCGCAATTGACCACAGCATCTGACGGGTGAAAAGTCCATGATGGGGGTTATAAATGTCTAAAACATGTACACCAAGTCTTGTGAAAGGGTTAAAGAGCCTGATCATTGGCCCATGTAAAATTCCTTAACCTATATGTTTACATTTCCCATTATGTTGCTTTGCAAGCTCTTAATCAACTTCAGAATCTGCTTGGAGTCATGCCATCAATTCCACTATTCATACTGGAGATGGTATAGGGACTCACCTGGTTTTTCTTGATAAGCTGCTGCACGGTCTGTAAGTTACTTCCATGATCTTTGGACGTTGCGAGAGGAAGCCTTTCCTGTACCCAGGTCTGTCAGAGATAGAATGCAGATAAGTAATTCATGATTGACAATACTTCCATACAGTAGAGACATAGCTTGAAGGTCTAGGGCCCAGTTACAAATGTTACCCCACCACCTAACCAGTTAGTTCTTTAGTAGCATGACGTCAGTCCACTGCTGTTTTTAGGTGGTGATGAAGACTGCAACGTCTGCCTTACTTCTAGCTAAACCGCTATACAGTATGAAGCTTTAGCACTGACGTTCAGAAAAAAACCATGCCAACAGTGATGTACTTACAATTTCATCCTCCAGGTCCCGGGTGACTTGATGCACCTCCTTAGAGGCCAGAAGAATGCGTCTTCGTTCTTTCAAGGGCTCGATCAAACGCACAATCCTAGTTCCAACCTCATTCTGCTTTTCATCCACAGCCTCCTGGCTCACCACATCCAGGGGGAGAGAGGCAATCTGTGCTTGCAGCTCTCCAACCTCTTTGTACCATTCCTCCATTTGTGACTCCATCGTCTGCATTAAAGGAGGAAATTCAGAGACACAGGATTTCCGGGTCAGCTTTATAGTTTTTAATACAATAAGAAGTATTCTCAAAATTGTAAGGCTCTTGTCAACAGAGCAATTTTAGACTGTGAAGCACATTCTCATGAAGTAAATCAGAGAGCGTCAAGAAGTGAAGCACATTCTCATGGAGTAAATCAGGGAGCGTCCAGAAGCGAAGCACATTCTTATGGAGTACCCCTGGTAGCTTCAGGAAGCGAAGCACATTCTTATGGAGTACCCCTGGTAGCTTCAGGAAGCGAAGCACATTCTTATGGAGTAACCCTGGTAGCTTCAGGAAGCGAAGCACATTCTTATGGTGTAACCCTGGTAGCTTCAGGAAGCGAAGCACATTCTTATGGAGTAACCTTGGTAGCTTCAGGAAGAAAACCACATTCTTATAGAGTAACCCTGGTAGCTTCAGGAAGTAAAGCACATTCCTTTATGGCCAACCTAGTAGCTTCAGGAAATGAAGCACTTTCCTACGGTGAAAACTTGGTAGCTTCAGGAAGTGAAACACATTCTCATGGGGGCAAACCAAGTAGCTTCAGGAACAAAAAACATTTTCAAGGAATAAACCAGGGAACTCCAGGAAGCAAAACAGTCTTATGGAATAGCCCTGGTAGCTTCAGGAAGCAAAACACATTCTTATGGAGTAACCCTGGTACCTTCAGGAAGTGAAGCACATTCCTTTAGGACCAATCCAGAAGATTTAGGAAATTAAGCACTTTCCTATGGTGCAAACCTGGTGGCTTCAGGAAGTGAAGCACATTCTCATGGGGCAAAACAAGTAGCTTCAGGAAGTGGAGCACTTTCCTATGGTGCAGACCTGGTAGCTTCAGGAAGTGAAGCACTTCCCTATGGTGCAAACTTGGTAGCTTCAGGAAGTGAAGCACTTCCCTATGGTGCAAACTTGGTAGCTTCAGGAAGTGAAGCACTTTCCTATGGTGCAAACCTGGTAGCTTCAGGAAGTGAAGCACTTCCCTATGGTGCAAACCTGGTAGCTTCAGGAAGTTAAGTACATTCTCATGGGGCAAACCAGGTAGCTTAAAACATGAAGTGTATTCTTATGAGGCAAGCCTGGTAGCTCCATGAAGTGAATCATGTTTTTATGGATAAAAACCAGATAGTTTCAGGACATGAAGTTCATTCTTAGGCAAACCAGGTAGAATAAGGAAGTAAAAGAACCCAGTAGCTCCTTCTAAAATGCACTAAGGACTGCATAAAAGGTACTTATGATGTTGAATGAAAAAAAAAAATCTAAGATAACATTTTGGGAAGTTGTGTTTATAGCTATAGATACCGTTGGGATCATGTTCATGTGCAGTTGTCACCTGGCAGTGGAAGCAAGAACAGAACGGTCTTACTAGTGATAATGGAGAATGGATTCCACAACTGAAGAAAGGACAGTATGCAGATGAAGATGAGAAAGGACAAAACACACACACAATCTACTGTACCCGGGGATCAGGCAATGAGCTGGGAACAAACTGTACTGTGATGTGGAGATGGACAGTCATGGGTGTCTGCGTCATGCTGTTGGAAGAATGAGGTGTTCATGAATGATGAGCATCGAGCAAGCAGAAAGCTGTTACTTAATCTTTGCCCCAATGAAGTGAGCTGTACATGGAGCATCATACATATGACACCGGTATATTCATCACCATGATGGTACACTGTCTTTTAAAAGACCATTGTTGTGTGCAATACAGAGCATGGGCTCAAGCATAACTCCCCTGAGGCCTGGCCGAAGCACCAGGTCATGGCACATGGACCTAGAGGAGCTTCATGGCTTGCATATTGCTCAGTATTCACCAATATATGGATAGGAGATGGCTAAAGGTATCTTACCAAAAACATCCAGTGAAAATATTCAGGTATGGATGGAAAATAAATTATCGGCAAATAAGCAGTAAAAAGTATTACATCTACTGTATGATGTGATCTCCAGTTTCAGACTAGATGGAGGGGTGGAATAATGGATAATACCTAGATTGTTTTCATGACCGTGTGCCAATTATCCCAAGATGGAAGCCTCTATTCAGGATGAGAGATTGTTCAGCTGGTCAGCAGTGATCTGCACCGCACACAGGCAATAAATATAATGGTTAAATGTCCCTGCTTAAAGGGGTTGTCTTACTTCAGCAAGTGTAGGAAGTGAATACAAGGCACTTATGTAGTGTGATTGTCCATATTGTCTCCTTTGCTGGCTGGATTCATTTTTCCACCACATTATACACTGCTCGTTTCCATGGTTCTGACCATCCTGCAATCCATTACTGGTTGTCGTGCTTGCACACTATAGGAAAAAGCACCAGCCTCTCTAGTAGCCGGGACTGTGGTAGCGCAAGTGGGCTAGTGCTTTTTGCTCTAGTGTGAAAGAACGACCACCAGTAATGGATTGCAAGGTGGTTAGAAAAGGATGGAAACGAGCAGTGTATAAGGTGATGAAAAAATGAATCCAGCCAGCAAAGGAAGCAATATGGATAATTAAAATACATTAGTACGTGGCTAGTGCTAACTTCATTTACCTAATAAATGCTATTTGCTGAAGTGAGACAACCGCTTTAAAGGAAAAAACCCTCAGGGTGCTTTCACACTGTGTTTTAATTGTTGTATGTGCCAGGAAAGCTCCCGATACATACCTCAAATGTACCTTTTATTGCTGTATGAAACACAGCGGTCTCCTGTGTTATTCCATACCGAGTCATCCAGTAAAAAAAACTATACTGCACAGTATGCATTTTTCTTTACAATGAAGGCCTATAAATAAAAGATGCTACAGTATGCCTATGCAGTGGCGTCTGTCGAAAGTGTACAGGGAAAATTCTCTCTTTGGATATCTCTGACAGACACAGTGGGGGACATTCATCAAGTCACAAATTATTGTGCAAGCCATATGTGCGCCAAAATTTGCGACTTTGGAAGCTTCTCACCACTTTTCCAAACTGGTGAGAAAAGGGCGCGGGGCTTCACTTGGCCAGCTGGGTCTACTATAACTTACTCCAGAAACCAAGGATTTGGGAGAATTACTGCAGCACTGGATGTCTTCAATGCAATTCCTAATTTATTCACCAAGAATGCAACGTTTCAGCTACAATAAGTCTTATTCAAGCAGAGTGACTAAAGACTCATTGTAGTCGAAACAGCACATTCTTGGTGAATAAATCAGGAATTGCATTGAAGACATCGAGTGCTGCAGTATTTCTCCCAAATCCTTGATTATCAGGGGCCTGCTGGGATAAGGCCTAACACTGCTGGCACCGCCACTTGATGGACTGTCCAATTTGGACCTAACAGTAGTGCTGCCTAATTTTGGATATTACACCAGAAACCAATATAAGTTATAGCTGAAGTCTACTCCAGCCCCTAGAAAGCATAGACTCCAGTTTCTGGAGCATGGAACGTATGGGAACGCCAGTCTCGATAAATGTCCCTCAGTGCAATGGGTTGAAATGATGCCAATGCCAATTATGCTTAACCATTATTGGCAATTCAACAGTGCTGCCTTGCAATATTTCACTGCCTGGAATATGTGGAGGCAACTTTCTGAATTCCAAGCCTTCCCATATTGCATTCAAAATGGCGGCACCTTAAAAGAGCTGGCAAATACAAATTAAGTCATAATCATGAAGAAAAGGAACATAGATTGCAAATACACTGGCAGGAAGTCATTTGTGGAGCATCAAATCCAAGGTTGGTTGCACTGGCCACTCTATGGTCAGATGACCACATCATGTGTAGCATCAAGTCCAATTAGTCATTAAGGCAGGTTAGTAGCCACATCTGGAAGGTAATTGAGCCCATCCCAATGATTTATTTGACCATCCTACAGGTTGCCTAGAAGAAGACCATAATACAAGTGTCTTACCTCAAGTTTCTTCAATTGAGTATTAACAGTGGAGATGTCAGGAAAAGGTTCCACTGGATGTAGTTGCTCCTCCAGCCTAGTAAGCCTTTTGCCCAGGTCTGAATAATTTTGCACCACTAGTTCGGCCTTATTGGTCTGGAAGAGCTGCTGAGCTTTGGCTTGTGTACTGGATTCAAGCTCCAGCCAACACTGACGGATCTCTTCTATCTTCTTCTTTACCACACCAGCCAACTCTGGCTTCTCCTGGATCAGCTGATGACCTTCCTGTGCAAATTAGATGCCAGTAAAATTACTCAAAGCTCATTCTCATTTAATTGTGATCAGTATTCTGCATTTCCATCGCCATTCTCCACCCTGGGCGGGGCTAAGCTCCATTCAAGTGAACCGAGCTTAGCCGCGCCCAGGCCATTTGTTACTAGTTGTGACGTTACTGGGCCAGCGGTAAACAGTGAGAAGCCCTCAGTGCCGCTGCCTTCTCAAACAGCTGATCGGCGGGGGTCCCGGGTGTCGGACTCCTGCCGATCAGATACTGATGATCTATCCAGAGGATAGATCATCAGTTTAAACAAACTGTATAACCCCTTTAATACTAAATAGGTGTGTTCAATTATGCAGAGAGAAAAAGTTGTGGTCAGGAGACGTCATCATGGTGATCTGTGCAGGACTCAGACTCCAGCCAGAAGAGACATCACCTACAAGTGATTATTGTAAACAGAATTATTAATGACTGGCTCATTGGTGTAGCGGTATTATTTGGCCTTTATAAAGTGTTATTATTGGCAATGTTGGCAACGTATCCTGTAATATGTACTTATTTTATGTACTTGTTTTATTATATATGTGATTAACCTCCATGTGATTTAACCAATAGGTCATTTTCTGATGACACATTCCCTTTAATAGTGTTTTCTACACCAGATAACTCCTTTAAGGATGAATTTCCCTCTAACAGATGTTGTCTACCAGCCTTGACCTAATGGAGATAGGGACTTCTAGACCTCAATACAGGTTCAGAAAACCCCAACAAAGTCAGTTTGACGGTTTCATCCCATATATATTGAGTTCTTTGTTTTACAGCCATTTAGGTTGCCGACGAGGTAAATGACATCAGGTAAGTGATCTCTGCTCCATCCTGCCCATTTATTCTCAATGTATACGGCACACAGATCGCAATCTGTTATTTCCTTCCATTCTACCTACCATATATTTGATTTTGTCATTTTCTTCAGAGAGAAGGGGGCAAAATAATCGGATTTAATGCAAATTGGTGTCTGGCTGGTAGAAGAAGAGATAAGCAGCTCCAAGAGATGCCTGGAAGCCTATGATATGTCACATGGGTGCGACACATCTGAAGTCACAGTATCTGGGTCATGTTAGTCCCAATAAATATAGCAGGGTATCAGCCGCCTCACTGATCTCGTAACTGTGTCTGATTAGGTCAATATAATTGACCTGGTCATATCCCTGGAGGAACCCGACCTGCCAGATTACGGTAGACATACATCCGTCTGTACAAATAAATATATTGATTTTAACGGGCCCCATGTAATACTTCATTGCTCCTGCGGGGGCGCTGCAGTGCACATGAACTCTTGCTGCCAGGTTTCACAGCAAATTATCGATTACTCAGAAGGTACCCTTCTAACAAAAAGGGATTGTCCAAAGCTGACACTCTCTTTAACGTATTATAATTTAGGTAGGAGTTGAAATTAGGCTGCAACAGGCATTAGGCTAGTGCTACACGACAACATGTGTCGTGCGACATATATTTTGTTATGCTAGTCTATGGTGTCGCACTGCAACACGACAGTCACAAAAAATTAATCCAAGTTGGATTTTTGTGTGACTGTCGTGTCGCAGTAGGTCGCAGTGCGACACCATAGACTAGCATAACAAAATATGTTGCGACATGAATGTCACGCAACACATATAGTAGCCCATATGTCGCCATGTAGCCCTAGCCTTACATACCACTGATAAATGTGCCCATTTTGACAGAGAAAATCTACTGATATGTGTTTCACACAATCTACTCTTAGTGCCCCTACTACAACTTGATCATTTATGTACAGACACAGGTGGCTTATTTTATTTTAATGTTTTATCTTATTATCCTACTTGATTACCATATTTTTATTCTGTATTTTTACTTTATTACATATTTATTCTTTTTATAACTTTTTTTTTACTTTATTATTTTTAATTTTTATTACCATAACTTTATATATTTTTTTATATTTACTTTATTTTTATTACGGTACATATTTTATTTTAATGTTTTATTTTATTATATCTTATTAGAGTTTTATTTTATTTTATTACTGCATATTATTTTAGTTTATTTATTTTATTATTTTTATTATGTATTTTTACTTTATTACATATTTATTATTTTTATTACTTTATTTTATTATTTTTATTACATTTAATTTACGTTATTTTTATGTTTACAGATTATGTGATTTATTTTGGTTGTCAGAAATTAGGGGGGAAAATGGTCTGCTTTTTCCCTTTCAGAAACAGCGCCTCTATAGACTTTGGCTGTGACTGGTATTGGAGCTAAATCTTATTCACTTGGGATAGAGCTTCAATACTTGTCACAGCCCTTGGACATTTGTGGCGCCATTTTCATGTTAAAAAAAAACCTACTTTTTTTTAAAATCCAGAACACCCCTTTAGTAAATGCTATTACTATACAAGAAGCCTTCAGCTACTTGTCAGAGCTGTCTTATATTAAATTGCAAGCTCTTGGACTGAGTGTGCATTGACCTCTGATAAGGACAAGATGCACAGATATAAATCATGGCTGAAGCCGTGGGGCCGGGACAAATATTGAATAGCAATGTAAAATAATTCTGGCCTCCACCGACACTGCAGCAATATGCTAATCCCTGGAATAAAATGTTTAGAGTAATCTTGGCATGTCTTCATCCCGCGGATCCAATAATACTGACAGCTTCAGCAAAATAGAAAATTCTTATGCCCGCCAGTGCCCTGTTTACTGTGTGTGCGTTGCATCTTCCAGGACATCCTGCCAGAGGGGTGTGCAGCGCTATAATCTGCCTTGGCACTGCACAGCTGGCATCAGGCTGGCACTGGGTGCTGAACCCATCCATATATGCTTCACAACATGTAGAAACATATGCAATACCAAGCACTAAAACAGAATGGCTGTGCCCATAAATCCTGGAAACGTACCGACATCTGGTGTGCAGATTCGGAGTCATATATGCAGAAAGTGGGTGTCTGGTTACTGAGAATTACATCAATAGCGACCACAAATAAAATATCATTGGAAGCCAGAACTATCTGAAAATGGATGGAGGTTATAAGCAGGCTTCGGCCTTTACAGGAACGTAGCGTCCATTATGTTATATCGTAGTCTGCCATAAAAAATTCTCAGCGGAGGAAATCCTCTGCGGATCTCGCAGAAGTCGGGGGAGAGAAGAATCAGGTGTAATACACATTAATGCCAGATCCTTCTGTTCTCACTAGGGATCAGCCGCCACCAGACGAGTCTGGCAACCGCTTTCTCCTTCCTACCCACATAAGCAGATGGAGTCTGGAGATATAGCTGATGAGCGTTAGGCCGTCAGCGAGGGGCAGCTTAAAGGGGTTGTCTCACTTCAGCAAATTACATTTCTCATGTAGAGAAATGTAATACAAGCCACTTACTAATTTATTGTGATTGTCCATATCGCCTCCTTTGCTGGCTTCATTCATTTTTCCATCACATTACACACTGCGCATATCCAGAGGTTACGACCACCCTGTAATCCGGCAGAGGTGGTCATGCTTGCACACTTTAAGAAATAGTGCCAACGGTCCCATCCACCAGAGAGGCCGGCACTTTTTCGTATAGTGTGCAAGAACGACCACCACTGCTGGATTACAGAGTGGTCTTAATCCCTGGGTATGAGCAGTGTGTAATGTGATGGAAAAATGTATCAAGCCAGCAAAGGAAACAATATGGTCAATCACAATACATTAGTAAGTGCCTTCTATTAACTTTCTCTACATGATAAATGCCACTTGCTGAAGTGAGACAATCCCTTTAAGACCCTAGATGGCCAAGACTTCTAGACTGGACCATGGCAGGGCTAGACAATACCTAGAAGCCAGGTAGAAAATTGTTTATAGCACCTACTTAGCTGTTTTCTGTTCATGTTTTTATTGCCTTGCAACAAAAAAATATTCTATGGTCTGGCTCCCAAGTTCTGTAGTAATATGTCCACCCCTGGTTTATAGAGATAAGATCTTGAAAAGATCCTAGCTCAATAAGAAGAGAATATTTAAGATGTTGGTGCCAAGGATCATGGTGGGTTCAAAGATAAGCTGATTTCCACCCTATATCACTTCCTTGGCTTTGTAGTGAAGGGACCTAGAGACGCATGAACATTGACTCAATCCGAAAAACGTGCTTATAGCTATGTCTTAGTATTTAGGCTGCAGCGAATACAGAACTGGAATTGTGGCGTTCTACCTGAGCTTTCCTTCACCCGGGGCAAAAGTTCAGTTTTCTGCCCTAGCGTGGATAGAGATACCATGGCAGAGCGGGCCTTCCCTGGCGCCTGGGGCACATGCCTGCCCACCTGGTGGGATAATCGGCAGCACACGGCATCTTATACTTTTTAAGCCAGCTCTTACGTGGGTTCAGAAAACCATAATTCCTCCAAC
The DNA here is from genome assembly GCF_014858855.1 of Bufo gargarizans. Lineage (NCBI taxonomy): Eukaryota > Metazoa > Chordata > Amphibia > Anura > Bufonidae > Bufo > Bufo gargarizans. The sequence goes on along the minus strand of NW_025334636.1, from coordinate 205,877 downwards.
ATGCCAAGAGCATTGCTCTCTCCAAGGGACGGAGATCATTCTGAATACTTAGATCAAAGCAAAATACAAACTGGGTAATAAAAAATGTGCTTGAGAGTCTACAGGAAGCAAACATGTTCTTTGAGGCCTATGCATGATAAGAGGTGCCACCTTGGGACGTCTCAGGAGGCCCATCACAGTTCTTAAAAGAAGCTGTCACCTTACCTTTTCGATCTTGTCCAGCCAGCCCTTATTTTGGGACAATTCAGCCATGAACGCCTGGTGCTTGAGCCATTTCTTGTGCAGTTTCTGAGTCACATCCCGCGAGTTATCCCGAGCCATCAGTGTTTTTTCGCTGATCCAAGCATCCAGCTGCGGGACACAGAGAGGCGGATGAGACTGGAGGAAGCCATGGGTGGTCTACGGAAAGGACCGGCAGGTTACCCCTATTCTAAAAGGGGGTGAGTGCAGGGAGACCACGTGAAAACAGGAGAGAATGGCCGAAAATTGCCAGGTGTCATTTTATGATGTGCAATAGATTGAGAACATAGACATCAGCCAAAGTATAGGGAAAAGCAGAAGGGACAACGGTGCAAAAGTGATGAGACAGGTAGGGAGAGAGCAACCAAAAGAGGGGACCCTGTAAATAAGAGACAGACAGATGAGTGCCAGAGGGGTGGATGACAGGTGAGACTGCAATCACATAGGAAAGAAATGTAAAATAATTGATAGGTTAAAGACAGACGTGAGACATACACAAGAAACAAATACACATGTGAGAGCAGGAATGCATAAAGAGACAGTCAGAGGACTAGAAGACAGCCGACCGACCACCTTATCAGACAGGTGAGACAGATGAAGATGGGATCAGGTACGCACGAAAGAGACAGATGGGGGGGTTGTCTGACAAGACAGGTGAGGATGTAAAGGAAGGTGACAGTCCAGAGCAGGTGGGTTGATAGCAGAGAGAGAGAGTGAGCAGTCAAGTGGAAAGGAATAAACAGGAGACTGCATGAGATGGTGCTGTGTGCCTGCAGAAGCTGCTGTCAGTGCATAATGTCGTGCTATGCTGTTTGGTGCAGTGAGGTTTGCTGTCCCTATGAGGGGTGGGCTGCTCGAATCCCCAGCACAGATCCTTCAGCTGGACCAGGCGAGGAGCACGGGGGCCCTGCTATCCCGACACATGCTCATTGCTCGTAGGTTCCCCCTCGATCCACAGTCAAGGTAGGATGGTGGAATGATCCCACTGCAGTGAATGGATGGAGGGGGAGGATCCGGAATGTGATGCGTCATCTCCCCCCACCCCTTCTCCTCTGCTCCCAGTGCCTGGCTGCCAGCTCCAGTCCTAGCCCTCGCTCTGCATGTCCTAGCCCAAGCTCTGTGGCCAGCTCTATATCACCACCTCTGTCCGTCCATCTATCTGTGTATCTCTGTCCATCTATCACATATCTATCTATCTAATATCTCTGTCCATCGTAATATCTATCTGTCTATGGTAATATCTATCCATCATAGTATCTCTATCCATCCTAATATCTATCCATTTATTTAAGTCCATCTATCAATCTGTATATGCTCATCTGTCCGTCTATCCATTTGCCCCTCTATGTTGCGCCATTTCCCCATCACCGATATGAATTATGGCTGATACCAGTTTGGTTCCTCTTACAGAAGGGTTGGTCACTCAACTTTCCTAGAACCCAGAACATCAAATCTTCAAAGATCTGCCATAATACAGGGGCCAGCAACCTTTGGCACTCCAGCTGTTGAGAAACTACAGTTCCCAGCATGCTCCATTCATTTCTATGAGAGTTTTGAGACGAGCAGAGTAAGTATGCATGTTGGGAGTTGTAGTCTCACAACAGCTGGAGTGCTGGAGGTTGCCTACCCCTGCCATAAACCCTTCCACACGCCTGCACCTCTGGATATTTAGGAACAATTGTCCTTCAATAGTCTGGTACAAGTCCTTCGAGGACCAATACGGTGGTAAATCTAGCTGACACTCAGCTGTGCTCAACCTCTTAATATGCCTAGATATGCAGGATACATCAGCACCCCTATACCTCTGTGTAACCCATTCAGGAGTCTGGGAAAGTTGGATGACAGCCCCTATGTAAGTTGTAATCACTCAAACACATTAAAGATATATTTCTGGGAAAATGATGGAAATTGGTAAAGTAGGGTCCTGAAGGAGTCCCCAGTACAGAAGTGAACAGCAATGCCGAGGGTCTCTGAGGCTGAACGGGAGTATGGAGGGCTCACTCGCAGTGAAGTCCATGTACATACACATTACAGTCCACCGATTCCAACTGGATCACGGTCAGCTGACCTTGGAAATCCCCAAATCTCTGAATTTAAAACAGAGACACACTTAAAGGGGTTGTATGGCAGCTAAAAAAACTAAAGGGGCAGAATGGGTCATAAAAATAAAACATTCAATACTCACTGAGCCGATCCCCCAGCGCGGCCACGCTCTGCCAATCACAGGCCGAAGCCATGACCCACCTCAACCAGTGGTTGGCCGAATGGGCTTTTACCTACATGTCAAGGGGCACCAGGAAGTATCGGCCAGTAGGTGACCTAGTAAGTATCGGAAAGGCCACGCCTGGAGAATTTTGAGGTAAGTATTGTAAGTATTATAGATGAGCTTTGACAATCACCTATTGTGAATGGTGGATCCTGTCTTATCTCTACACAGAGGTGATATCACGACAGGCAGGATTAGAATGACTGATAAGCAGATAACTGCATTAAAGTGATCCATACAGACCACGAAGTGGTGAAAGGGGAGAAATGATTCCTATAATACACCAGCCCCTTAATTCTAACATCTCTTCATGCTCTTCGCTTACGGACTATCTGCTATACTACTCTGACATGTCATGGAGATCGATAAAGATGAAGATGATGTTTAAGTGCTTTTAGTGCTGACCCTGGAAGGGGGAAGATTTCTTACATACCATGCATCCCTATAGAGTCAGGATTCACACTGTAAGACCAGCTCCCGTTCCGGAAGACTTGAGCCCCTCATCTAAATGGTCTCCATGAAATACCACGTTTCACCAGCAGCGGCCAATGTCTGCCTGGCTGTGGCTTCCCCCGGCCAAATCAACCAAGTTACTACCAGTCTGTTGGAGGGCGAGAATATCACAGTCTGCAACACTATTCTTCCTCTGTAACCCTGATGAACCCCAGTATATGTACGTCATTGGATTTACTGGTATCCATTGAGAAATGGATTCACCATAGCAGTCGTGGTTCCATTATTATGTCAACATACAGTGGGGAAAGTAAGTATTGGATACACTGACGATTTTGCAAGTTTTCCTATCTACAAAGAATGGAGAGGTCTGTAATTTTTATCGTAGGTACACTTCAACTATGAGGAAGAAGGATGAGTACAACCCTGCCGAAGCATGGGGGTGGAAACATCATACTCTGGGGGTGTTTTACTGCAAAGGGGACAGGACAACTGCACCGTATTGAAGGTAGGATGGATGGGGCCATATATCGCAAGATTTTGGCCAACCACCTCCTTCCCTTAGTAAAAGCATTGAAGATGGGTCGTGTGGTCGGATCTTCGAACATGACAACAACCCGAAGCACACAGCCAGGATAACCAAGGAGTGGTGGAAGCATTTTAAGGTCCTGGAGTCTCCAGACATAGAACATCTTTGGAGGGAGCTGAAACTCTGTGTTGCTCAGCGACAGCCCCGAAACCTGCCAGATTTAGAGGAGATCTGCCAGATTTAGAGGAGTTGGCCAAAATGCCTGCTGCAGTGTGTGCAAACCTGGTCAAGATCTACAGGAAACGTCTGACCTCTGTAATTGCAAAAAAAAGGTTTCTGTACAAAATATTAAGTTCTGTTTTTCTATTGTATCAAATACTTATTTCATGCCATAAAATGCAAATTAATTATTTAAAAATCATAAAATTTAATTTTCTGGACTTTTATTTTATTTCTGTCTCTCACAGTTGAAGTGTTAGGCCTCTTGCACACGAACATGCCCGTGCCCGTACTGCAGACCGCAAATTGTGGTCCGCAATGCACGGGCACCGACCGTGGGCCAGCCACATGCGGATCGCGACCCCATTCACTTGAATGGGGTCCACGATCCAACCATTCCGCAAAAAGATAGCACAAGTTCTATCTTTTTGCGGAACAGAAGCACGGAACGGAACACCACAGAAGCACTCCGTAGTGCTTCAGTTCCGTACCGCATCTCCGGATTTGCGTACCCATTGAAGTGAATGCACACGGCTGTCCCGTGTATTGCGGACCCGCCTTATGCGGGCCACGGGAGAAACATGGTCGTGTACAAGAGGCCATACTACGATAACAATTACAGACCTCTCCATTCTTTGTAGGTTGGAAAACTTGCAAAATCGCCAGTGTATCAAATACGTATTTTCCCCACTGTATATCAGATGTAGTAGAGAAAATACATGATTTTTTTGTATCCATACCTCCGTCCCATGAAGACAATAAACAGCATATACTGGTAATTTATAACCTATTTTGTCATCACATTTCCTAAGACAGCAAGTAAATGAAGCAATGGTACTAAACGTGAGATAAGCGGATTTACAGAACACATGGATGAGGGCACCACGCCGTAGACTCTACCCAACAGCGCATCAGTGTAGACATGTGTGATTCGATGCTGGAGAACAAGTCATTTGAAATGCTAACTAGCAGAGGACGATGCCTGCAGGTAAGTATCAGAACGCAGTGTGAAGCTGAATACCCACAGGGAGCTGAAGTCCCGTCAGTTGCAATGAGGAGACTTGGAGATGACCGAGATAATCAGAATTACAGGGGCTTGAGATAGCGCTGGTAGTAATATGTGGTCCCGGGAATGAAGCAAGTAATGATTCTAGCGGTCACGTCATCTACTACATGGATAAGAAGGGATCTAGCCATCCAACAAATATACCACGTCTATGACCATCCCGAGATAAATATCGTGTAATTAGCGTCACAGTACAACACTGCATCTGAAGAATCTACAGCTCAATGTGCTCTTTTAGGTTGCCTGCACACAATGTGGATTACGTGCATTTTTTTTCCACATGTATTTTCGTGCGGAAAAAATGCAGCGTCAGACAGTACCAGCAAAGTAAAATCCCATTCACACTTTGCTTTTTTTTTTCTTAGGTGCAGAAATTGACCTGCTGTGCGGATTTTGAAATCTGCAGAAAGTCAATTGTTGAGCTTTTCTTCTTCTTTTCAATGGAAGGATGGGTATCTGTGGAAAATCTGCATCAAATTTGCACCAAAACCACATAAAAACGTAATAAATAGTGCAGATTTGGTGGGGATTTCATGCAGATTATCTGCACACAAATCTGCTGTCATGCCTCCTATGTGAGTCCATTTAAGATATAGGGAGACACTGAGCTCGTGGATATATTATTTTCTATGATTTAATGCACTATACCGTGTCTTTAAAAAGTATTCATACCCCTTCCAAACTCTTCCACATTTTTTTCATGTTACACCCACAAACAAATGTATTTTATTGGGATTTTATATGATAGACCAACACAAAGTAGCAAGTATGTGTGAAGTAAAAAGGAAATTATACATGATTTTTTAAATTTGGAAGAAATAAAAATCTGAAGTGTGTCGTGCATTTGGATTCAGTCCACCTGTACTCTGATACCCCTAAATAAAATCATGTGTGAACAATTGCCTTCAGAAGTCACCTAATTAGTAAATAGAGTCCATCTGTGTGTAATTTATTCTCAGTGTAACTACAGCTGTTCAGTGAAGACCTCACAGGTTTGTTAGAGAATATTAGTGATCAAAACCAAGGAACACACCAGACAGGTCAAGGATAAAGTTGCGGAGAAGTGTAAAGCAGGATTCAGTTATAAAAAAAAAAAATGTTTTAAGCTCTGAACATCTCATGGAACGCTGTTCAATCCATCATCCGAAAATGGAAGGAGTGTGGCACAACTGCAAACCTACCAGGACATGACCGTCCACCTAAACTGACAGCCCAGGCAAGGACAGCACTAATTAGAGAAGCACCCAAGAGGCCCAAGGTCACTCTGGAGGAGCTGCAGAGATCCATAGCTCAGGTGGGAGAATCTGTCCACAGGACAACTATTAGTTATGTACTCCACAAATCTGGCCTTTATGGAAGAATGACAAGAAGAAAGCCATTTTTGAAAGCAAGCCATAAGAAGTCCCATTTGCAGCCACTAAGGGGACACAGCAAACCTGTGGAAGAAGGTGCTCTGGTCAGATGAGACCAAAGTTAAACTTTTTGGCCTGAATGCAAAACACGTGTTTTAGAAAAAGTTCAAGGGGTATGAATACTTTTTAAGGCACTGTATACATCTATAAAATTGTGTAAGGGTACATTCACATGGGACTGATATGCTGTGTATTGAGTGCTGCACTGTGATTCACATTGCTCTACAGTACCAGCAAGTTGGATACAATTTTAAGAAATCTCATCCATGAACTGCTAAAAAAAATCTGTGGCTTACAATGGCTTGTTGTACTGATTTTAAATTAACATGTCAATTTATGCAATGGATTTCTACTGCAGATTTCTCCCATTGCAATGCAGAGTTTGAAATTCACAGCAAATCAGCCTTAAAATATCTGCACTGTCTGGCCTTACCCTAAGGCCCCTTTCACACGGGCGAGTTTTCCGTGCGGGTGCGTGCGGTGAACGTATTGCACCCGCACTGAATCCTGACCCATTCATTTCTATGGGGCTGTGTACATGAGCGGTGATTTTCATGCATCACTTGTGCGTTGAGTGAAAATCGCAGCATGCTCTATATTGTCCGATTTTCACGCGACGCAGGCCCCATAGAAGTGAATGGGAAGCGTGAAAATCGCATAGCATCCGCAAGCAAGTACGGATGCGGTGCGGTGCGGTTTTCACGCACGGTTGCTAGGAGACGATCGGGATGGAGACCCGATCATTATTATTTTCCCTTATAACATGGTTATAAGGGAAAATAATAGCATTCTGAATACAGAATGCATAGTAAAACAGCGCTAGAGGGGTTAAAAAAATAATTTAACTCACCTTGATCCACTTGATTGCGAAGCCGGCATCTCCTTGTGTCTCCTCTGCTGATGAACAGGACCTGGGGTGAGCTGCTGCATTAAATAGAGGTTAAGGACCTTTGATGACGTCACTCCGGTCATCACATGGTCTTTTACCATGGTGAATCACCATGGTAAAAGATCATGTGACGTACCATGTGATGACCGGAGTGACATCATCAAAGGTCCTTAACCTCTATTTAATGCAGCAGCTCGCCCCAGGTCCTGTTCATCAGCAGAGGAGACACAAGGAGATGCCGGCTTCGCAATCAAGTGGATTAAGGTGAGTTAAAAAAAAAATTTTAACCCCATCTAGCGCTGTTTTACTATGCATTCTGTATTCAGAATGCTATTATTTTCCCTTATAACTATGTTATAAGGGAAAATAATACAATCTTCAGAACATCAATCCCAAGCCCGAACTTCTGTGAAGAAGTTCGGGTTTGGGTACCAAACATGCGCGATTTTTCTCACGCGAGTGCAACGCATGACAATGTTTTGCACTCGCGCGGAAAAATCGTGCATTTTCCCGCAACGCACCCGCCTCTTACCCGGGCAAAAAAACTGACGCCCGTGTGAAAGAGGCCTAAATGCTACCAGAACTCATAGAGAAAGCCCGACTCCCACTTCCCTGCCCAATCATAGATACATAGTAAAGAAAGCCTGTGAGTCCTGCTTCCCTCAGCCACTTATAGAGAAAGCCGGTGAGTCCTGCTTCCCTCACCCACTTATAGAGAAAGCCTGTGAGTCCTGCTTCCTTCAGCCACTTATAGAGAAAGCCTGTGAGTTCTGCTTCCCTCACCCACTTATAGAGAAAGCCTGTGAGTCCTGCTTCTCTCACCCACTTATAGAAAAAGCCTGTGAGTCCTGCTTCTCTCACCCACTTATAGAGAAAGCCTGTGAGTCCTGCTTCCCTCACCCACTTATAGAGAAAGCCTGTGAGTCCTGCTTTCCTCAGCCACTTATAAGGAAAGCCTGTGAGTCCTGCTTCTCTCACCCACTTATAGAGAAAGCCTGTGAGTCCTGCTTCCCTCACCTACTTATAGAGAAAGCCTGTGAGTCCTGCTTCCCTCACCCACTTATAGAGAAAGCCTGTGAGTCCTGCTTCCCTCACCCACTTATAGAGAAAGCCTGTGAGTCCTGCTTCTCTCACCCACTTATAGAGAAAGCCTGTGAGTCATGCTTCCCTCACCCACTTATAGAGAAAGCCTGTGAGTCCTGCTTCCCTCACCCACTTATAGAGAAAGCCTGTGAGTCCTGCTTCCCTCACCCACTTATAGAGAAAGCCTGTGAGTCCTGCTTCTCTCACCCACTTATAGAGAAAGCCTGTGAGTCCTGCTTCTCTGACCACTTAGTCTGAGTCCTGCTTCCCCTGTCTACTCAAAGATTGTCTATGAGCCCTGCTTCCACCGCCCACTCATAGAGAAAGCCTGTGAGTCCTGTTTCCCTGTCTACTTAACGAAAGCCTGTGAGTTCTGCTTTCACCGCCCACTCATAGAGAAAGCCTGTGAGTCCTGTTTCCCTGTCTACTCAACGAAAGCCTGTGAGTTCTGCTTTCACCGCCCACTCATAGAGAAAGCCTGTGAGTCCTGTTTCCCTGCCCACTCATAGACAAAGTCCTGGTTCCTCTGCTTCTCATAGGAAAAGCCTATGAATTCTGCTTCCCCACCCACTCATGGAGAAGGCTCAGAGTCCTGCTTCGCATACACACCGATCTGTGGTCCACTGGCGTCAGATGCACCACAATTATTAAGAGGCAAATGCAGCTTAAATGTGGCCCATTGTAGGCTGTCTGTAGACCTGGCATAGATCCATAGGTACAACTTTCACCAGTTTTCTGCCGTAAATTATGACAAATGTGATGTCGCTAATGGCTTGCACCATAATTTGCGACTTTTTAATGTTGAAAAACTGGCATACAATATTTAATAAACTGCTCCTAGTGATTTTTCTTGCATGTGTTTGTATACAGCTGTGGCCGAACGTTTTGAGACTAACACAAATTTAGGTTTTCACAAAATTTGCTGCTTCTGTGTTTTTCAATCTTTTTGTCAAATGTTTCTATGGTATACTGAAGTACAATTATAAGCATTTACCTTGATCCAAAATACATTGTGTATGCAAAGACTGAATATTTCCAGTATTGACTCTTCTTTTTCAAGACTTCTGCAATTAATTTGGCATGCTGGGTATGAGCTTCTGGGTCAAGTTCCCAATGGGACTGAGATCTGGGGAGTTTCCTGGCCATGGACCCAAAATTTCAATGTTTTGTTCACCGAGCCTCTTCGTTATCACTTTTGCCTTGTGATATGGTGCTCCATCTTGCCGAAAAAACATTGTTAATCACAAAATTACTAGATCGTTGGGAGAAGTTGCTCTTGGTGGATGTTTTGATACCTTTCTATATTCATAAAGAATAAAGTGTTCTTAGGCAAAATTGTGAATTAGCAAACTAACCCTACAAATGAATGGCCTCAGGATGCTTTACTGTTGGCATGACACAGAACTCATGGTAGTGCTCACCTTTTCTTCTCCGGAAAATCATATTTCCAGATGTCCCAAACATTCTGAAGGGGGCTTCACCAGAGAAAATAACTTTACAGCAGTCTTCTGTAGTCCAATCCCTGTATGTCCTGTAGAATGTTAGTCTGTCCTTGAAGTTGTTCTTGCAGAAAAGTGGCTTCTTTGCTGCCCTTCTTGACACCAGGTCAATCCTGGTGTCAAGAAGGGGAAGCTTTGCACTGGTGGTGACCCAATCCCATAGCTGAATCCTCTTTAGGAGATGGTCCTGGCACTTGCTGGACTTTCATGAACTCCCTAAAGCCTTCTTCACAGCAATTGAAATGATCCTTAATGATCCGATAAATGGTTGATTTAGGTGCAGTCTTACAAACAGCAATATCCCTGCCTGTGAAGCCTTTTTGATGCAAAACAATAATAACTGCAGGTGTTTCCTTTTAGGTAACCATGGTTAACAGAAGAAGACAATCATTTCAAGCACCACTTCCCCTCAGCCCTATTTCACCTTAAGGACTTGGCCATTTTTTGCAAATCTGACCAGTATCACTTTAAGTGCTGATAACTTTAAAACGCTTTGACTTATCCAGGCCATTCTGAGAAAGTTTTTTTTGTCACATATTGTACTTCATGACACTGGTAAAATGAAGTAAAAAAAAAATCATTTTTATTTATAAAAAAATTGCAAATTTACCCAAAATTAGTAAAAAAAATTGCAAATTTCAAAGTTTCAATTTCTCTACTTCTATAATACATAGTAATACCTCCAAAAATAGTTATTACTTTATATTCCCCATATGTCTACTGCATGTTTGGATCATTTTGGGAATGATATTTTATTTTTTGGGGATGTTACAAGGCTTAGAAGTTTAGAAGCAAATCTTTGACAAAGTGACTTCAACCAGTTCAGGTCTGAAGTCACTTTGCGAGGCTTACATAATAGAAACCACCCAAAAATTACCCCATTCTATAAACTACGCCCCTCAAGGTATTCAAAACTGATTTTTACAAACTTTGCTAACCCTTTAGGTGTTCCACAAGAGTTAATGGCAAATGGTGTTAAAATTTCTGATTTTAGATTTTTGGGCAAATTTTCAATTTTAATCCATTTTTTTTCCAGTAACAAAGCAATGGTTAACAGCCAAACAAAAGGCTATATTTATTGCCCCGATTCTTTAGTTTGCAGAAACACCCCATATGTGGCTGTAAACTACTGTACGGGCACATAGTAGGGCGTAGAGGGAAAGGTGCGCCGTATGGTTTTTAGAAGGCAGATTTTGCTGGACTGTTTTTTTTTACACCATGTCCCATTTGAAGCCCCCCTGATGCACCCCTAGAGTAAAAGTGACCCCATCTAAGAAACTACACCCCTAAAGGTATTCAAAACTGATTTTACAAACTTTGTTAACCCTTTAGGTGTTGCACAAGATTTAATGGAAAATAGAGATATAATTTCAAAATTTCACTTTTTTGGCAGATTTTTACATTTTAATATTTTTTTTCCAGTTACAAAGCAAGGGTTAACAGCCAAACAAAACTCATTATTTATGGCCCTGATTCTGTAGTTTACAGAAACACCCCATATGTGGTCGTAAACTGCTGTACGGGCACACTGCAGGGCGCAGAAGGAAAGGAAGGCCATACGTTTTTTGGAAGGCAGATTTTGCTGGACTGTTTTTTTTTACACCATGTCCCATTTGAAGCCCCCCTGTTGCACCCCTAGAGTAGAAACTCCAAAAAAGTGACCCCATTTTAGAAACTACGGGATAGGGTGGCAGTTTTGTTGGTACTAGTTTAGGGTACATATGATTTTTGGTTGCTCTATATTACGCAAATGCCAAGAGTGTGCAAAGCAGTAATCAAAGCAAAAGGTGGCTACTTTGAAGAACCTAGAATATGACATTTTCAGTTGTTTCACACTTTTTTGTTATGTATATAATTCCACATGTGTTAATTCATAGTTTTGATGCCTTCAGTGTGAATCTCCAATTTTCATAGTCATGAAAATAAAGAAAACTCTTTGAATGAGAAGGTGTGTCCAAACTTTTGGTCTGTACTGTAAGTTTTACACAATGATTTCATTTTTGAAACAAAAAAAATCATGTTTTAGTGTCTCCATAGTCTGAGAGCCATAGTTTTTTTTTAGTTTTTGGGCCATTATCTTAGGTAGGGTCTCATTTTTTGTGGGATGAGATGATGGTTTGATTGGCACTATTTTGGAGTGCATATGACTTTTTGATCGCTTGCTATTACACTTTTTGTGACGTAAGATGACAAAAAATGGCTTTTTTTACACCGTTTTTTTTTTTTTTTTTTACGGTGGTCATCTGAGGGCTTAGGTCATGTGATATTTTTATAGAGCCGGTCGATACGGACGCGGCGATACCTAATATGTATACTTTATTTTTATTTATGTAAGTTTTACACAATGATTTCATTTTTGAAACAAAAAAAATCATGTTTTAGTGTTTCCATAGTCTAAAAGCCATAGTTTTTTCAGTTTTTGGGCGATTATCTTGGGTAGGGTATGATTTTTGCGGGATGAGATGACGGTTTGATTGGTACTATTTTGGCGTACATGCAACTTTTTTGATCACTTTTATTACCTTTTTTGGGAAGTAAGGTGGGCAAAATTTCTATTTTCTCATAGTTTTTTTTAATTTTTTTTATGGCGTTCACCGTGCAGGGAAAGTAACATGACCGTTTTATATATCAGATCGTTACGGACGCGGCGATACCTAATATGTGTAGTGTATTTTTTTTTTATTCAGTGATAAATGTGTTTTTTTTATCTTTACCTTTTTCACAATTTTCTTTCATTTTTTTGACCCAGAGCCACTTGGTTCTTGAAGATCCAGTGGGTCTGATGTCTGTATAATACAGTACAGAACCCTATATAGTGTATTGTACTGTATTTTACTTACACTTTGTCTGAACAGATCTATGCCTTTAGCACAGATCTGTTCAGCACCATGGACAGCAGGATGCCTGAGAAGGCGTCCTGTTGCCATGGGAACCTTCCCCGTCTGCTCAGTTGTGGCCACAACTTTGCAGACAGGGAAGGGTAAGGAGGGGGGCTCCCTACCTCTGTGATCCCATCCTGTCTGGGGGCTGCAAAGGCACAGCAGCCCCCCGATGGGAGAGGGAGGGAGCTCCCTGACCCTGACAGTTAACCTTTTCCATACAGCGGTCCGTACGGACCGCAGTATGGAAAGGGTTAAACGGCTGACATCTGCACAGATGTCAGCCGTTTATACCAGAGTGTCAGCAATGTGCTGACACTCTGGTATAACCACTTGCCACCAATGAATTTTCAAGAGGAGGCGGGCGATCCCGCCTGCCACACCGCCCGCCTCCCGCACTGCCCGCAACCCCCCCTGCACCACCCGCCGGCATAAAATCGTGCAGGGGGGCGAGGGGGGTGCAAAATCGACATTTTGGGCATTTTAAAGTTCCTGATCGGGATCAGAAACTGCAGAAAGCGCAGCAAACCACAGGTCTGAATTGACCTGCGGTTTGCGGCGATCGCCGATACGGGGGGGGGGGGGGTCATGACCCCCCCTGGCGTTGTGACAGGATGTCGGCTGAATGATTTCAGCTGGCATCCTGTTCTGATTAACCCCCGCAGCTCTGCAATCTCGATTTAAACTTAGGACGCCCTGAGTCCTTAAGGATTCGGGAAATAAGGGCGTACCGGTACGCCCTAAGTCCTTAAGGGGTTAAAGCAAACAGTGGGATCTTCTAATTCAATCAGCGTGACATAGTGATATCAGCTGTCTTGTCCTTGTTAAAGGGGTTATCCAATCCTATAAAATGTCCCCCCCATATGCCGGGCCCCTCACATTAAATATACTCACCTGGCTCCTCACTCCTTGCGCTGCTCCTTGTCCCCGCACCGCTGCTGCTGCTTCTCCCCGTGAGCGGATGAAAACATCCGGTGTCAGGAGGAGCAGCCAATGGCAGGCAGGGACGGGGACGAGCCTCCCTAGCATCGCGGATGACGCTAGGGAGGCTCGTCCCCATCTGCCAACTGTAAAATCTCACACAACAAACGGGACACGTGCAGCGTCCAGCCGCATGACTACAGGCAATATCATATATACTGTATATATATATTTTATATTGATGACTTATCCTTAGGATATTATTGTTATTCCCCACAAAAATGTACAATGATGTTTTTGGGTGGGTTTGGGGGCGTTCCAGAGGTGGGCTCTTATGCACCGATTTTACCAACTGAAAATGTTGGTTAGTATGGAATAAGGATCTGCCAAAGGGGAGGGTGACTGAGCATGCATGTCCACCAGCACTTTGCAAATGGATGTGCAAATTGTTACACACTATGACCACCAGGTCGTGCCATACTTTCTAAGTAAAGGTCATGATCATGACACTTCAACAGTAAATATAGTTGATTTTAATGATCTATACAATAAATATCACAACCCCGTTAAGAGTTACAAATCCTGATAATACAGCAACTATTAAAAAATCTATGTAGGTTCCAGAGACGCGTAGCTCAGTCCTATGCAATAAATGGGGCTAAGCTGTGATACCAAACACAGCCTATGAACAAGAGTGGTGCTGTTTCAGGGAAGAAACCCATTATAATATAGGAAGCGGCCTCTCTACAAGCAGGCGCGATCTGATAATATCTCGCAGGGAATTTCCTGCAGGAGCTGTCAGTAGGACACAGTTTTTTTTTGTTTTGTTTTTTATACATGATGTTTAATCTGATGAGAAGACCGGCTAAAGTGTCTGCTGTTCTCCAAGCACAAAGCACATCAGGCTGAGAGGACAGCTCCTACTGTCAGCTGCTACAGGAAGCGTATACCCGAATATTCCCTCATAGAGGGAGCCACGTTCGGGCCACCAGCAGAGAAAGGTGAGAAGCCATGAAGGTTATGTAGGCAGTAAACTTTACATATATTTTCAGGTTAGGTCTGGGTCATATGAATCTAGAGTCCATAAGCAATCAGTATCTATCTATCTATCTCTCTCATATCTATCTATTGTGACACAGTGAGTGGTTTGGTCTGAGAAAACAGGTATTTTCCTCCCAGCATGTCCTGCTGGGCTGATTTACAGCCAGGAGAGGTCAAATACTGGACTGGATTTTAAATGCGGGTCCGGGTTTTGGCAGCACCTGGCTGTCCTTAAATAGGCAGCTGGGCTCAGAAGCCAGGTCTCTGTGTTGGGATCTTGGGAGCCATGTGTCTGGATGAAGGCTTGCTACCTGTTTGGCGTTAAAACTGGTTGGTACTCTTTGAGGCAGAATTGCCGCATGGTGTGAATTACCACCAACACCACAAGGTGACTTTTTGTTTGAATATGACTGCTTGTTTTGTCACTTGCCTAAAGTGTGAATAAAACATTAAACTGTTTGATCCAAAGAACTTGTTGTTGCCTCTATACTGCGTCCGCTAATCCTGTCTACCAGAGCGAAACCCCATACTATCTATCTATCTATTTATCTATCTATCTCATATCTGGTATATGATATTACTGTAGGGGAAAGCTTGGGATCTAGTGATCACCAGTCACTGTGGTTTACTATAAGTACAGTGACTGAGTCACACCACACAAAAACAAAAGTTTTAGATTTTAGAAAAACTGACTTTTCTAAAATTAGATTAGTGGTATACGAGTCCCTATCAGATTGGAACAGTTTCATTGTAGTCCAGGAGAAATGGGACTACTTAAAAGTGGCACTATTGAAGGCAACAGAAAATTGCATTAGGCTTGTCAGTAAAAGCAAAAAAAGGAAGAGACCACTATAAAAAAAAAAAAACGAGCATGACAGGCAAATTTATAAGATTAGGCAGAAAGAGGCCAAACAAGTTATAAGAGCTTCTAAAGCACAGGCAGAAGAGAAATTAGCTCAGTCAGGGAAAAAAGGCGATAAGGCATTCTTCAGATACATAAATGAAAAAAGGAAACTAAAACAAGGAATTACCAAATTAAAAACAAAAGAAGGAAGGTATATGGAAGAAGATAAAGAACTAGCTGACTGCCTCAATGAATACTTCTGTTCAGTTTTTACAAAGGAAAATGAAGAAAAAGGACCTCAGTTAGAAAAGAAGACTAATGAATCTTTTGATGCATGTGTCTTTACAGAGGAAGAGGTTCTAAGTCAGCTGTCTAAAATTAATACAAATAAGTCACAGGGGCCTGATGGGATACACCCAAAGCTATTAAAAGAGCTCAGCGGTGAACTAGCAAAACCATTAACAGATTTATTTAACCAATCACTGGCAACAGGAGTCGTCCCAGAAGATTGGAAATTAGCAAATATTGTGCCCATTCACAAGAAAGGTAGTAGGGAGGAATCGGGCAACTATAGGCCAGTAAGCCTGACATCAATAGTGGGGAAATTAATGGAAACCATACTTAAGGAGAGGATTGTGGAACATCTAAAATCCCATGGATTGAAAGATGAAAAACAGCATGGGTTTACTTCAGGGAGATCATGTCAAACTAATCTTATTGATTTTTTTTGATTGGGTGACTAAAATAATAGATGGCGGAGGTGCAGTAGACATCGCTTATCTAGACTTTAGTAAGGCTTTTGATACTGTCCCACATAGAAGGCTTATCAATAAATTGCAGTCTTTGGGCTTGGACTCCCATATTGTTGAATGGATTAGGCAGTGGCTGAGGGACAGACAACAGAGGGTTGTAGTCAATGTAGTATATTCAGACCATGGTATTGTTACCAGTGGGGTACCTCAGGGATCTGTTCTGGGACCCATATTGTTTAATATCTTTATCAGCGAAATTGCAGAAGGCCTCGATGGTAAGGTGTGTCTTTTTGCTGATGACACAAAGATTTGTAACAGGGTTGATGTTCCTGGAGGGATACACCAAATGGAAAAGGATTTAAGAAAACTAGAGGAATGGTCAAAAATCTGGCAACTAAAATTTTATGTTGATAAGTGCAAGATAATGCACCTGGGACGTAAAAACCCAAGAGCAGAATATAAAATCAGTGATACAGTCATAACCTCAGTATCTGAGGAAAGAGATTTAGGGGTCATTATTTCAGAAGACTTAAAGGTAGGCAAACAATGTCATAGAGCAGCAGGAAATGCTAGCAGAATGCTTGGGTGTATAGGGAGAGGCATTACCAGTAGAAAGAGGGGGGCGCTCATGCCGCTCTACAGAGCACTAGTGAATCCTCATTTGGAGTATTGTGCGCAGTACTGGAGGCCATATCTCCAGAAGGATATTGATACTTTGGAGAGAGTTCAGAGAAGAGCTACTAAACTAGTACATGGATTGCAGGATAAAACTTACCAGGAAAGATTAAAGGACCTTAACATGTATAGCTTGGAAGAAAGACGAGACAGAGGGGATATGATAGAAACTTTTAAATACATAAAGGGAATACAAAAGGTAAAAGAGGAAAGAATATTTAAAAAAAGAAAAACTGCTACAAGAGGACATAGTTTTAAATTAGAGGGGCAAAGGTTTAAAAGTAATATCAGGAAGTATTACTTTACTGAGAGAGTAGTGGATGCATGGAATAGCCGTCCTGCAGAAGTGGTAGCTGCAAATACAGTGAAGGAGTTTAAGCATGCATGGGATAGGCATAAGGCCATCCTTCATATAAGATAAGGCCAGGCCAGGGGCTATCCATAGTACTTAGTATATTGGGCAGACTAGATGGGCCAAATGGTTCTTATCTGCCGACACATTCTATGTTTCTATCTATCTCATATCTATCTATTTATCTATCTTTGTGTCAAACGTATCCAAAGGGATTGGTTCACCGGAGACCAAATGAATGTTCTTTTAGCATCTGTCGGGCTTGTATTAATTTGTATGCCTCCATTGTGACACGTCATTTTTCTGTATGTGAATTAGGGTTTATTCATTGAATCTCACAACATTGATGCAATACTGATGCTAACTCCCTCTTGCATGCAGGTGCTAGGCTGTGTGGTGATGATTAGCCCTGCTATATATCCTATGTCCCACCCCTGGCTGTGCAACAGGTTCTGTCTGCTGGATCCTGTGAAGAGCTACTGTATAATCTGTTCATCTCTGGACCGAGTCTATCTGCTGTCTAACCTGACCCTGTGCCTGTTACACTGATCTGTTAGCTTGCTTGTGCTTAGTTTTTTGCCTGTTACCTGGATTCTGATCCTGTTCCATCTGTCCTGATCCTGGGACTGTTTCTTGGATTCACATGTACTCTGCCTGCCTGGCTTTGG
Source organism: Bufo gargarizans (assembly GCF_014858855.1). Taxonomy (NCBI): domain Eukaryota; kingdom Metazoa; phylum Chordata; class Amphibia; order Anura; family Bufonidae; genus Bufo; species Bufo gargarizans. The sequence goes on along the minus strand of NW_025334636.1, from coordinate 188,089 downwards.
CCTGGTTCTATGTGTTTTGCCTGATCGTTCAATGCCTCGCACTGGTGTCTATGACCCCATGGGTAAACAGCCAACCACTCTGGTTGGTTGGCACAGTGGTTCCACAACCATCATCTGTAACAGTTTGCACAGGCCATGGAACCCGCAGCATGGTTGCTGAGAGCTACTCCTGCAGTAGTAGTTTCTGCCTGCCTGGACGCCTTGCCAAGTTTCTGCAACTGCATCTGCGATGTCTTAACTGGTTCCTACAGTTCTGTATCTGATGACCAGAGGGTATAACCTGCTCTGAGCTATAAGTCATTACCTTTGAGAGCAATGCATTGCTGGCAGTGCCAAGGTGCTGTGGGCGTTTCCGGTTAGATCAGCAGGCAGAAGACAAACAGTGGTGGAAACAGATAAATCAAGCACAAATGACCTATCTGTGAATAAAAAGGGTCCCTTGTACGCCCATAACTTTGGTTTGTCAATATAGTCCTACCTAACTTATGACCCAGACGTATGCAGCTGTATGCCTATACATAGTATGTACGCACAGTGCAGTATATGATTTTTGTATATGTAATGCAAGCCAAATGTATGCCAAAGGGATTCAGTTTTCACATATGTTCAGCTAATGACCCCCTGCCAGGCTTCATGTGAATCTACACAGTGACACACGGAGCACCTATCTGACTTTCCCATGTGCATGAGACTTTCTTTATGCAACTAAAAGAATAGGTGCAAATGGATGAATTTTACATGTTTTTTTTCTTCTGTTTCTAAACCCAAGTATCTGGAAGAAAACCACAAGAGCAAAAATTGAGCCATTACTGTTCCGGTTGTAATCATGTCATATAGTGACCAAATATAAACAGCCCATGTGGCATTCATGCCCCCCCCAGTGGTGTGCTTTTACCAAGAATCAGGCCCAGAGGACACTGATATGTATCTATAACACAGGAAAAGCGACTTACACTCCCGAATATCCGACAAGGAAGCGTAAGCAAGTCTTACCTCATTGCAGTCCTGCAGAAAGTGTTGCAGCTGTAGATGGTCTTTAAGTCTTTGCAGCCATTTCTGAGCGAGGGCCATGTTACGCTGGCTCCTGGTGAATACAAATATCACGTATATATATGAAGCTGCCCCAATATATCCATACATCATCGCAAGTCCCCTTAGGCTCCGTGCACTGCACGCGTTGCGGATTAGGCTGAGTTCACATCACCGTTTAGCTTTCCGTTCTTCTGATCCGTCAGAAGAGAGAAAAAAAAAACAGGATCCTGTTGCATCAGTTGACATCCGTTTAAGCGATTTTCATCTGAGATCCTTTTTTTCAGTCTAAAAAAAACTGATCTCAGGCGATAATGGCTGAAATGAATGACAACTGATGCAACAGGATCCGTTTTTTTATGTTTTTAATACAATCTAGTTTTTTTTTTTCTCTCTCTCTCTTCTTCTGGTGGATGAAAAGAATGAAAAGCTAAACAGACATGTGAACACAGCCTTGGGCTACTTTCACACTAGCATTTCTATTTTCCGGTATTGAGATCCGTCATAGGATCTCAATACGAGAGAAAAACGCTTCCGTTTTGTCTCCATTCATTGTCAATGGGGACAAAACTGAACAGAACGGAATGCTTCAAAAAGCGTTCCGTTTGGTTGAGTTCCCATACCGTCATGGGATGCGGAGCAAGACTGATCCGTTTTCTCAGACACAATAGAAAACGGATCCGTCTTGGCAATGTTAAAGATTATACAACCGGATCCGTTCATAACAGATGCAGATGGTTGTATTATCAGTAACGGAAGCGTTTTTGCTGAGCCCTGCCGGATCCAGCAAAAACACTAGTGTGAAAGTAGCCTAACTTGCGTTTTTTCTGTGCAGAGTACAGTACCAGCAAAGTGTGTGAGGTTGGACAAATCTCATGTACACATTGCCTTTTCGTTCCTCATAGAATTTTTTTTTAAATCCGCAGCCTGTCAATTTTTTGTTCGGTACTTTTTTGCGGATTTCAACCCTTTTCAATGCAAGGGTGAAAGGGTCAAAACCGCATCAAATCTGTAACAAAATCCGCAAGTAACACATGAGGTTTTTGGTGTGGAAATGCACATAAATGGACACGGAACTGTAAGTGGTATTTCTGTTTGTAAATCTGCACCCGTGTGCAGCCTTAGGCAGGAGGTGCAGAAGCCTAGGGCTCCACAACATCCATTTTGAAACACGTTCTGGTCTCACCAGTGTGAGCCCTGTACAGTTATTAGGATCACTTATCCCTCTAATGATCATACGTACAGGAATGGGAACATTGGGGGAGATTTATCATCCCTCTATGTCATGGATTTGGATAAAAAAAAAAAAAGCCAAACTTGGTTTTGCAACTTTTTAAATGCCATTGCGAGTAGTTTTACACCGCCCTCGTCAGTTTCTGAAAAGGGGGAGTGGCAATGTGTACAAATCTATGCCAGCTACAAGCCGGGTAGTTTCTGACGCACAGAAGCATTTCATTTATGACGAGATATAAACCTAAAAATGTGAATCACCCCACTGCATACTATACATACACCTGACATGTGTTCCACCTTTTTGGCGGGCTACAGAGACACCGGCCGGGAGACTGCGGTATCCGGGTCTTTTGCTGATTTTTTCAAAACTTTTTTTGTGTTATCTTTTATATCTGTATAATCATGATCTATTAATGATAAATAAAGTATATATTTTTGATTACATTGGGCATTCTCTGGTTGTTTGTTTAGCAAAATTTTTAGGTTTATACGGTTGTTTTTCCGTTTTCCCTACCCTACAGTATCATAGTGAGGCTTTCTTTTTTGGTTCTATATTCATTTATTTTTGTTCTGTTTTTTTTTATCATTTAATTTTGAAAATTAAATATAAAACGGGAGATTTATTAAAACTGGTGTAATAGAAAACTGGCTTAGGTGCACATAGCAACCAATCAGATTGCACCTTTTATTTTCCAAAGCAGCTGTGAAAAATGAAAGGTGGAATCTGATTGGTTTCTATGAGCAATTAGGCTACTTTCACACTCACGTTCAGAACGGATCCGGTTGTATTATCTTTAACCCAGCCAAAATGGATCCGTCTTGAACACCATTGAAAGTCAATGGGAGACGGATCCATTTTCTATTGTGCCAGATTGTGTCAGAGACAACGGATCCGTCCCCATTGACTTACATTGTGTATAAGGACGGATCCGTTTGGCTTAGCAGAATGGAGGCGGAACCAAGCCAAACGGATGCATTCTGAGCGGATCCTTATCCATTCAGAATGCATTAAGGGCAAAACTGATCCATTTTGGACCGCTTGTGAGAGCCAATGACGGATCTCACAAACAGAAAAAGCCAGTTTTCTTTTACACCAGTTTTGATAAATCTCCCCCCAAATATCCTCCTTCTGTAGAAGTCCGCACAGGAGACAGTACATATGTCCAGATAAAGTGGTAATCCATCAGTTTACTGCTGCTGTAAGTCTGAAGGGTAATCCTCATGATAATAAGAGATAAAGAATCGGGATAACATTGTGATAGCTCTGTTGTCCTTGTGATAGGCCTAGCTAAAGATGCCCACAGAACAGCACTGTACTGTCGCAGTGTAATGTGTGACGCCATGCAGGGCCGCCATCAGGGGGGTACAGCCGATACCCCAGTAAGGGGCCCAGACCCTGGGGGGGGCCCGGCCAGTTCCAATGTAAAAAAAAATATATATTTTTTTTTTTTTTTTTTTTACCCCCTCTCATTTGTCAGTGACTTGAGTTGAACTTTATTGCATCGCTAGAGGGGGGCAATTGATCATTCCTTGCTAGTGATGTCCAGTTCATGAACGAATCATTCATTTGAATCGATTCAGTTCACTGAACCGATCCGTGTGAAGCCGCTCAGTCTGAGTCAGTGAGTCACACAGCACACAATAGCAGAGCCGCTGGCAGCAGGGAGGGACTCGGGAGGAGTGTAATCTGATCCTAGAGTGGAAGCTGCTGCTGCCAGCCCCTCCCCTCCCCGCCCACCAACCAATCAGAGCTGAGGCAAGGCAAGCACTAGCAGCTCTGAGTCTGAGTCACTGACACAAGTACAGGGAGTCTAAGAAAGAATCGGATGAGTCACAGGTTAAAGGGTTTCTACCACATCGTTTTGACATACGGTAATTAGCTATCAGACACTAGCGATCCGCTAGTGTCTGCTCTACCAAACAATGCTATTATAATAGCTTTTTGTGCAGCCGTTTCCATAAAAAACGAACATTTATTGATATGCTAATGAGCCTCTAGGTGCTATGGGGGCGTCTTTTCAGCACCTAGAGGCTCAGTCTACCTTCACAAAATGCCGCCCAGCGCGTCCCTCCAGCCCGCCCATCTCCTCTGGAATGTGATCCTACCTCTGTCTTCGGTGCATCTGTCTTCGGCGCAGGCGCAGTGAATGTCTGACCGCTGCCTGCACAGACATCTCGGTCATCGGTGCAGGCGCAGTGAATGTCTGACCGCTGCCTGCACAGACATCTCGGTCATCGGCGCAGGCGCAGTGGAGATGTCTGTGCAGGGAGCGGTCAGACATTCACTGCGCCTGCACCGATGACCGAGATGTCTGTGCAGGCAGCGGTCAGACATTTACTGCGCCGAAGACAGACGCGCACGGCGCAGGCGCGAGAATTCGTCCGCTGACTCAGAGGTAGGATCGCATTCCAGAGGAGATGGGCGTGCTGGAGGGACGCGCTGGGCGGCATTTTGTGAAGGTAGACCGAGCCTCTAGGTGCTGAAAAGACACCCCCATAGCACCTAGAGGCTCATTAGCATATCAATAAATGTTTGTTTTTTATGGAAACGGCTGCACAAAAAGCTATTATATTAGGATTGTTTGGTAGAGCAGACAATAGCGGATCGCTAGTGTCTGACAGCTAAATTTGTCAAAACAATGTGGTAGAAACCCTTTAAAATAATCTAAAGATCCGACTTAGTTAGAGACTCATTCGATTCTTTGAGTTAAAAGAGCCGCGAGTCAGGCTACTTTCACACTAGCGTTCGGGCGGATCCGTTCTGAACGGATCCGCTCATATTAATGCAGACGGAGGCTCCGTTCAGTACGGATCCGTCTGCATTAATAACTTTAAAAAAATTCGCAAGTGCGCAAGTGCGAAAGTAGCCTGCGCGGATCCGTTCAGACTTTCAATGTAAAGTCAATGGGGGACGGATCCGCTTGAAGATTGAGCCACATTGTGGCATCTTCAAACGGATCCGTCCCCATTGACTTACATTGAAAGTCTGGACGGATCCGCACGGATCCGCACGCCTCCGAACGGCCAGGCGGACACCCGAACGCTGCAAGCAGCGTTCAGCTGTCCGCCTGTCCGTGCGGAGGCGAGCGGAGCGGAGGCTGAACGCCGCCAGACTGATGCAGTCTGAGCGGATCCGCCTCCATTCAGACTGCATCAGGGCTGGACGGCTGCGTTCGGGTCCGCTCGTGAGCTCCTTCAAACGGAGCTCACGAACGGAAACCCGAACGCTAGTGTGAAAGTAGCCTCAGACTGTAGAACAGTTTACAATGAGGCTGATGCTTTTGTTGCAGCAGTGATGAGGTTAAGGGACAGGAGCAGAGAGATAAGAGAAGGGACAGATGACTGTTGCTCAGAAGCCATGAGATTGTAAGGCTACTTTCAAACTAGCGGCAGGATGGATCCGACAGGCTGTTCACCCTGTCAGATCCGTCCTGCCGTTATTTCGCCGGACCACCGCTCCGTCCCCATTGACTATAATGGGGACGGAGGTGGAGCTCCGGCCCAGCACGGCAGTGCATGGCGAAAGGCCGCCGGACTAAAAGTACTGCATGTCCAACTTGTTGTGTGGTCTTTGCTCAGGGGTAAAATGCAAATCTATTTTCTGGATTATCCCACAGGGCCATGATCCTCCATCATTGTTATTAACCCCTCCCTTGCCAGCCCACCCAGCCCTATTTAGCTTTGTGTTCAGCTTTGAAAAAAATGTTTAGGCCATGAAGGGGTTAATTAAGTGTTGGAGGGGGTGGGGGTGTTATTGTGCATATTGTGTTTGGGATCCATTTAACAAGTTTGACCAGTTGGGTTTGAGAGTGGTTGAGTGTCATCCACAGATCCCCCATAAAAGTGTCATCCACAGATTCCCCCCATAACAGTGTGTCACCCACAGATCCCCCATAACAATGTGTCATCCACAGATCCCCCATAACAGTGTGTCATCCACAGATCCCCCATAACAATGTGTCATCCACAGATTCCCCCCATAACAGTGTGTCACCCACAGATCCCCCATAACAATGTGTCATCCACAGATTCCCCATAACAGTGTGTCACCCACAGATCCCCCATAACAATGTGTCATCCACAGATCCCCCATAACAGTGTGTCACCCACAGATCCCCCATAACAGTGTGTCATCCACAGATCCCCCATAACAGTGTGTCATCCACAGATCCCCCATAACTGTGTCATCCACAGATTCCCCCCATAACAGTGTGTCATCCACAGATCCCCCATAACAGTGTCAGCAACAGATTCCCCAATAACAGTGTGTCATCCACAGATCCCCCATAACAGTGTGTCATCCACATATTCCCCCCATAAGAGTAAGTCCTCCACAGATTCCCCCATAACAGTACGTCATCCACAGATCCCCCCATAACACTGTAACAGTAAACCTTGTGCTTTTTTAGTTTTTTTTTTTTTTAAATGTGCCAGGGGAAGATTGCTAGGGCAGATTAGAACAGGTAGTGTAGTTAGTGTTAGTGTAGGGTCCTGCTTAAAAGAGTCTACCTTGTCGTGGTAGCAGGCTTCATATTATTTGGTCAAAAATGAATTCCTTACTGAAATCACTGATTATCACTTTTTACTGTCTTTGTAGTTGTAAAAAAATTATGAAATTGGGGATAGGTCCTTGGGGGTGGAGGGGAGGTGGAGTCAGGACGGATTCCAAAGGGGCGGGGTAGGAGGGGGGGCCCAGGCCTTGAGCTGTGTAAGGGGCCCCAAAATTTCTGATGGCAGCCCTGCGCCATGATTGAGTCCCTTATCCCCCTTCGGTCTCTGAAAATGTGATGATCTCACAGAAAAAGGCAAGCGAGACATGCTAAAATACTAAACAGACAGGAAGTTGAAGAGCCAGGACAGGAAGTAGAATACAGAGTGATTTAAAAAAATTATATCCATTAAACCAACGTTTTTTGCATATATATATATATATATATATATATATAAAAAATGCAAAGAATATTCACATATATGCTGTTAATATGTGATAATTTTTTTCTTTTTTTATGGAACTGTCCCTTTAAAGTCAGAATGTTAAACCATTTGGCGTTACAATGATAGGTACAGCTATTATTTAAAGGGGTTGGCCCATAAACACACCTCGACAGAATAGGTGTTAAATGAGAAGTATGATCACTGGGGGTCCAACTGATCATGGCAAGGGGGGTCCCGAGTGAATGGAGCAGTGATGCACGTTACCAACACTTCCTTCACAACTATGCGACTGTCAAGTACAGTGCGTAATAGTAAATGTGCCCCGATATCATGGTTGGGCTCTAAATCGGTACAATAGCTAAAGCTCATATCAAATAAACATCATAGCATCTGGTAAAAATCCTGGTCCAGCGTCACCCTCACCTCTTCTGAATGGCCGCGATCCTCTCCTGACCTCGATCTGCAAAGACATTTCCAAGTCGTATCAAGCTCTCTCCTGCCTCCACCGCCACTGTGACCTTCTGTGAATTCATCTCCATGGTCGTGAGGAAATCTTTATGCTTCTTGATGGCGATTTCTACCCCCTCGACAGTATTGGGTAACTCAACATGAGCCAAAGCCGATTCCTACAATCACGTGAGAATCCACGTTAAAGTGTATACATGACGGAAAAATCACAATTGCTTCTTCGGCAGCTAGGTTAGATGTATATTAGACATAGGAAGCTTTGCCCATAGTAACTATTCTGCCACGATGTACGCGAGAGAAATCTCTGCTGAGTATGAGTGGCAATCTCTTGTGCAAGCAATGGAAGATAGTGAGCTCGCTATACTCATTCTCTTACCGACACCAGTTGCATGTAGAATTGCAGTGAGAGAGATGCAATGGATATGCCTTCAGGAATGTTATTGAATGCTAATTGAGAAATGATGATAAGAGGTCAAAGGAAAATTTTCTCTCCAGCTCTGTGATGCATCTCTGACAAACAGGAAAAGACTGCAGGACACAGGATGTGAGCTCATAGAGGAGGAGGAGTTACACGATGAATGGCAAATTGAATTACAACCATAAATAACTTGCATAAACCAAATATAACAATGGCCACTAGATGGCAGCTAAGTATACAAAATATAGTGGATAACATACAACACAGAATACAATAATGAATTTTTCATAGGGATTTCTGAAAAATTTGTGCTAAAAAATGGCTGCTATAAGCAACTCCTCCAATTTTGCTTTGCATTAGTTTTCAGAAATATTTTGCTAACTGGTGTAATCCCTCTGTAAGCCTTTTGCATATATATACCATTTATCTCTTTTCTACATGCCTGGTAATAGGGCAGGTTCTCCCTGGCACGGTGTTTGCAGTGTGCTCCTTCTGCTCCTCCTCTCACATTGCTGGCATTTATGCCGGAAAGACGCCAGATCCCATTATAGTCAATAGGGATCCGGCAGTGCGTGGCGTTATCCCCTCCTGGCTTTGGCTCATAATCACTGATTGGCTTAAAATTTTCTCCCCCTTTCTGCCTCACCTATTGAGTCAAGCATACTTACCTTCTGGCTCCTTTGGTCCACCGCTCTGGTCCCCGTATATAAACTTCTGGCATGGACAGGGGTCATTTTAGCCACTTCAACCAATGACTGACTACAGCGGTGACCGCCAAGTGGCATGTCACTGGGTCAATGTCAATGCTGAGGCCAGTCACTGGCTGCAGTACTGCACGTGACCCCCATCTGTGTTAGACGTTCATGTGTGGGGACCGGAGGACGTAAAACAGAAAGGTGGAACAGAACGGCGTGCAGCAGGTACGTATGCTTGACTCTAGTGGTCCACTGGAGATGGGGGAGAATTTAAAAACTTCTAAAAGCTGGAAAACTCCTTTAAGAGGAGGTACCTGCACAGGAACCGATGTTTGCAGGCAAGAATTCGCCTTCTGAATGTGTGCTATATGCCCACGGCCTGTATATTGTCTAACTATATTGTCCAATATGTACCCTGAGGAACCAAATGGGAATCTCTACCTTTTTTTTTTTTTTCTAGTGAATTTACAATGAAAAAATAGAAACTTTGGCAAACCGTTTTCATCCAAAATTTCCTGCCATTTTGAGTCTACAGCTGCCACACATAACTACATGTCGCCATGGTAACAGACAACAATAAACCCTGTGCAGTCTGATTCTGCAGTCATATTTCCTTCTATTTGTCTCCTACATTTAGTACATAAGCAGGAAGTAGGGGACATAGAGGAGAGAGTATGATTTATAGGATCTGACTACACAGGTTTTGTTTGTTGTCTGTTACCATGGAGATGCATGGGTCAGCATAAGAGCGGTAGGCACAAAATGGCAGGAAATTTGAAATTATGACAATTTGCCAAGTTGCTTTATTTTCTATTTTAGATGCATTGGGGCAACAAAAAAGTTGTTTGCTACAGTATCAATAGCCTTTACAGGTTTTAACCCATCTACAGATTGCTATGTATTACTACTTTTCTGGGCAGCAGACTACCCCTTTAATAAAAGTGTGCTGTGGAGTTTCCTTTTCGTTATGCTCTTTGCTAAGATAAATCTGAAATAAAGATTAACCTGAAGAAATATAATGTATTTGAGATATGATCAGCATTTCTGACTTCTCCTTTATAATATAACACAGGGACACGTCTCACCTGGTTGTTAAGGCAAGCCTCCGCCTGTTTAACATCTCTTAAAAACAGATGAAAGATGTGGGACTGGACCAGGACCTCCCTTCTGTTCTCCCACATCTGGATCAGCTTGTTCCATCCTACTTCCAGCTTTTGCAGCCACTGCTGGAGGGAAAGGTATGGGAGGTCGGCCTCCTCCAAACTGAGGAGATCACTGACTGCCTGAATATTATTGTAGTCCTCCTCATATCTATTAATCTCTTCTTTCAGTGATGCGTGAAGACCCAGCAACCTCTCGGCCTCTGACAGGTTGGACGGCAGCTCTTCGGTAGCAACTGCAGTTTGCGTTTTGACCAACCAGGTGAGGAAGTTGTCGAGATCCTGGATAAACTGCTGCAGCTTGCTGGCTACGGTGAGGGAATCCTCACACCCTTGTAAAGTTCTCTTAAGGGCCTCCCACTCTCCACTGATTTGCTCAAAGTGCACAAGCACCTCCATGGACTGGGAAGGGTGGCAGGTGGTAAGAACTTCTGCATCTTGCTGTAGCTGGACCAACTTGGGCTCAAGAGCCACCAATGCTGCCTCCATGTTGGAGAGCTTCCTCTGCAGGGTGAGCACCCCACCCAGCTCTCCACTGCCACACTGGGAGGTCTCCATGGCTTTCCTCTTCTCTCGGATCTGTGACTTTACCTCATTGCATTCGAAGAAATAGTTCTGTAAGCGAAGGACAGAGGAAATTTGCTCCTTCCTCTGCTCTACAAGCTCCACAATGCGGTTCCACCTGTTCATACACAACAAGAGTGGTATTTTCAATGGAAAAAAAGTTTTTTGTTTTTTTTACTGGATTTCTTTTTTTATTAAATGTTTTTTTTTAACCACTTAATCGTTCCACAAGGGGACTATAACAGACAACATTTTGATTACTTTTAAAATAAAATGCACTATCCCTATAGTGCATTGCATTTTAATGTCTGTTACTTGACATTGACCAGCAGACTGCATCAGAGAGGCACAGCCTGCTGGAAAATACTCAATGCTGGCTTAGGGCCTATACCACACCCCAGCCAGGCTTTACACACATCAGCACCCCACAACCACATTTTTGCGGGGTGACAAATGGAGACAGAGGGAGTCCGCTCCCTCTGTCACTGCTTTGCATGCGGAGGATGCCATTGCCTACGGCATGTAAAGGGTTAAACAGCCCGGATCGGCACTTCTGCCAGTCAGGGCTGTTAGAGCAGAAGCGCAGCTCTCATGTGAGAGCTGAGTCCCTGCTCCCTGGGGGACCCGTGCAGCGCATAGACTGGGCATAGACTGGGCCGCCATTAAAAAGCGGTGGCCCACCCTAAGGCCCCTTAGTGACTGCTGTAAAAAGGCATATTGGTGGTCACTAAGGGGTTAATCTAATTAGGTCTACAATTATTTACAGGGGTCAGAGCTCTGGTTTCCTGACAACTCCAAAACCTGTTTCCCCCAGAGTGTTACAGATACTTGGTTAAGGTCTGCCTGCCTGCAGCCACCACTAGAGGGAGCTTGCTGCATAGGTGCTGGTCATATGCATCGGATGTCAGCTGAACACCTGGTCCATATGTAACTTACAACAGGGCAGCAAAGGTTTACTGTAGTTCAACCCTCTGACCTGTCAGTGGCTGCAGTGTCATCCCTTATCTATGTAACTTCCTTACCTGCTGTTTAAGTGATCTTGACAGGCCCGGACCTCTGACGAGCTGGGATGTCCCCCCTCTAGCAGCTGCTGTACGATCTGATTGACGTCCAGCACACGGCCCATCAGACTGTTCATTTCCTGGTCCAGACTCTCAAATCTAAAACCCATTGAGGAGAATCCAAGTCACTTACCACAAAATATCCATAACCAAGCACATATACATCACTGGGCAAAAAACAAGAAAAGGACCCCTGAGTTGACTTATTCACCTTCTGGATATCCTGGTTAATGTTCTCACCTGTGTTGGACGACCTCCACATCTTCCAGTCTTTGTGGGATCTCCATCTTCACTAGCCATTGCTCTTTCTCATCTATCCACACCTCACAGGAGTTAACTTCTACAAACATTTTGTAGACGTCTAATGCATCTTGCAGCCACTGACTTCGTAAGGAGGCCACTTCTACCACCTCCCCATAAAGCTGCTCCACCTCCACAATAGTAATCTGTACATCCACCTGGTCTCGGTACTCTGCTCCCAGTTCTGACAACTGTTTCCTCAATCCAAGCACGGTAGCTCTGTGCTTTTCTATCTCCTCCATGGCTGCCCGATGCTTCTTGACCAAAGACTGGGTGGAGAACTCATCATGTCCAAAATCATCACTGGATATCAGACGGTAGGTGTCCTGCAACCATCCAGCAAGCTCTACAGTGTCTGCATTGAACTGATGGAAGTTGGAGGCCTCTTGTAGCTTCAGCTGATGAGCACTTGACGCCTTCTCAAGGTTTTCCCACTTCTGCTTCACCTCTTGCATTCGCTGGCGAAGCACGGCCATTCCCTTTCGCCTTTTTGTTATCACCTTTTATACAGAAAAGCAGAAGATAGTTATCACAGCTGCACCTACATATATTATTCCACCTATATACAGTGCTGCCCATAATTATTCATACCCCTGGCAAATTTTGACTTAGTTACTTTTATTCAACCAGCAAGTAATCTTTTGACGGGAAATGACATAGGTGTCTCCCAAAAGATAATAAGACGATGTACAAGAGGCATTATTGTGGGGAAAAAAAACATTTCTCAGCTTTTATTTGCATTTGAGCAAAAAGTGTCCAGTCCAAAATCATTCATATCCTTCTCAATAATCAATAGAAAAGCGATCAAACCCTTCCTTCCTATAATTGCAGACCAGCTTTTTGCATGTCTCCACAGGTATTTTTGCCCATTCATCTTTAGTAATGAGCTCCAAATCTTTCAGGTTGGAGGGTCTTCTTGCCATCACCCTGATCTTTAGCTCCCTCCACAGATTATCAATTGGATTCAAGTCTGGACTCTGGCTGGGCCACTCCAAAACGTTAATGTTGTTGTCTGCTAACCATTTCTTCACCACTTTTTCTGTGTGTTTTGGGTCATTGTCATGCTGAAATGTCCACTGGTGCCCAAGGCCAAGTTTCTCTGCAGACTGCCTGATGTTGTCGTTGAGAATCCTCATGTATTGCTCTTTTTTCATGGTGCCGTTTACTGTGATTAGGTTCCCTGTTCCATTGGCTGAAAAACACCCCCAAAGCATTAGGTTCCCACCACCATGTTTGACAGTGGGGATGATGTTCTTTGGGTTGAAGGCTTCTCCTTTTTTATGCCAAATGAAGGAAACATCATTGTGACCAAACAATTCCATTTTTGTTTCATCTGACCATAACACAGAAGACCAGAAGTCTTCTTCTTTGTCCAGATGAGCTTTTGCAAAGTCCAAGCGAGCTTTTGTGTGCCTTATCTGGAGAAGTGGCGTCCTCCTTGGTCTGCATTGTGCAGTGTCCGTTGGATTGTCTGCCTTGAGACATTGCCACCAGCAGAGCCCAGATTCACCAGGATGGCCTTGGTGGTGATCCTTGGATTCTTTTTCACCTCTCTAACTATCCTCCTGGCCAGCACAGGTGTCACTTTTGGCTTCCGACCACGTCCTTTCCACAGTGCGGAACATCTTGTATTTTTTGCTCAAATGTAAATGTAAATTTGAGAAATGTTTTTTTTCTCCACAATAATGTCTCTTGTACATCGTCGTATTATCTTTTGGGAGACACCTCTGTCATTTCCTGTCAAAAAATTATTTGCTGGTTGAATAAAAGTAACTTTAAGTCAAAATTTGCCAGGGGTATGAATAATTATGGGCAGCACTGTATATGTCAAATAGATGTGTAACTACTGGGTTAAAAGATCAGGAAGACTTAGCATTCACCTGCTCCCCTTTCTGGAGGGTCTGCTGTAACATGGAAAACCTCCCTCCGATCTCCCCCACCAGAATCTTGTGTTTACTCAGTAGTCGTAGGACGCTGCTCAGATCCTTTCCATAATTTTGCAATGCTGCAAGAATCTGTTCTTTCTCTCGAATCCAACCCTCAGCTTCCTCCACTTCCTGCAGAAAGCACCAAAGACGCTTCGATTCTTCCAGCCCACCCCGACGTTTTTCCGCCTGCTGCCGAAGTCCTTCCAGGCAGTTCTTAACGTGTTCTACCCGGTTGCAGATGATCTGGGGGTCACAAGGCTGGTAATCTGTATGACATAAAGTGATTTACTCAATAGGTAAAGTAATCTGCAAATGCATGACACTGGTTTTGTTCTACTATATTGTTTACTTCAGATTTTCGGAAGACGTTTGGAAGATATGTCAAGTGAAAATAATTGGTTCTGCAGCCTTTATTTGACCTTGGACGTCCGAGATGGGTCACCTGTTCAAAACCCTCTATATGAGCCAGGAAGGAGAGCCACTAATAAGCTGAATGTCCACCGTCTGATGCATATAAGGCCTCATGCACACCACCGTGCTTTCGGGCCCCATCCGATCTGCGTTTTTTGCGGACCCATTCATTTCTATGGGGTCATCGGTGTACTGTCCACGTCTATGCAGACGCTCTGCAAATTATAGAACATGTCCTATCCTAGTCCATGCAGCAGGCACACGTCCGGTACCCTTTTTTTGAGGCTCCATGGTTTTCTGCCCGCAGAATACATACGGTCGTGTGCATGTAGCCTAAATGTCTGGCTGTTTTAGGTGTCCCCCATCAAAATAAGACTCCTGGCAATCAGTTGATTGTTAAAAAGACTGTCTGTCATGAAACAACCTCTTTCATTTTAGAAAGTGGGTAATATGGCTACTCTTATCATAAAGAGGACAAATTGGTTGTGTATGGGCGTCTGAGAAGTAAACTTGCCTCCTGTGGAGGACAGTAATGTAGCATGAGTGGCTGGCTTAGGGGGTTATCCTGCACATGAATATATACGCAATAGTTCATGTGGCTCTCACTCATCATAGGTCCTACATGCTGGATATCGTACGCTCCATTTCTGTCCGCACTCACCGGAGTACTGCGTGAATTTCATAGCTGACTGGTTTAGGGAGTTGACTCTCTCAGTCTGGGCAGCGATATCAGCCTCCAGCAAGCTGTGTTTCTGCAGAAGATCTTCCACTTCCAATAGATGTTTTCCAAAATCTTTGGAGGACAAGGGAACCTAAGGAATACAGCAAGCTTTAGACATAAGAGTGATTGCCCCTTAACCCCTTCAGGACCAGGCAATTTTTAACAAAAAAACATCGTTTTTTCCCCTTTTCATAACAACATGTTTTATGTTTGTACTCTTCCGCTATTTTTTATGAGGTTGTTTCTACATATACATATATATATTATTTTAGAATATGGACATGTTGGAATTTAATTTATATAAAAAAACAAAAAACACTAATACAATTTTTTTAAGTTGTTCATCGCTGACCTACAGTAAGTGTATATCCCTATTGCCCCCCCCCCCCCATATGCCCGGGCCCCTCACAAACAATGTACTTCCCAGGCACCTGTGTCACTTCAGAAGCCCGCACGGCCGCCGCTGCCTCTCACCATGCACAGATAAAACATTCGAGGGGAGGGGGTTTTGCAGCCAATGGCAGGCAGTGACAGGAACGAGCCTGCCTAGCGTTACCCGCTCGTCCCCGCCACCACCTGCCATTGGCTGCCTTCCCCCCGACACCGGACCTTTTCATCCACACACGGGGAAAAACAGCAGCGGCCGTGAGGGCTTCTGAAGCAACGCAGGTGCCGGGCAGGGAGGTAAGTACATTGTGCGTGAGGGGCCCGGGCATATGGGGGGGGGGCATTTCAGCGGTCGGATAACCTCTTTAAAAAAAAACACATGCGCTATAAGTATATACACTTACTGTAGGTCAGCAATGAACAACTTTAAAAAATGGTATTAGTGATTTTTTTTTTATTTAAATTAAATTCCAACATGTCTGTATTCTAAAATAATATATGTAGAAACTACAGCGGAAGAGTACAAACATAAAACATGATAAGTTTGTTATGAAAAGGGGAAAAAACTAAGTTATTTTCCCTAGAGACCTTTGCCTGTCCCATGTGGCTGAGGTTGAAGATCACAGCTACAAGCTACAAAGGGGTAGTGGCAGTGAGAGTGTTAACCGCTTGAGCTTTTCTTCAAACACAGAAGCTGCGATGGGAATATGGTTATTACAGCCGTCCTCTGCCGGTGGTCACGTGTGCACCATAGCAGCGCCACTGCCATCAACCTTGTTTTAGTAGTACATCATGCCTGAAGGCTGTGGTGTCGTTTATGTTTTAGCTTTATACCCATGTATGCTCCCGTAACTGGGATCTTGTGATTTTTTTGCAATGGAAGCTGGATTCCCGAGTTATATTCTGGTACTTGTTTTACTACAATGTATCTACGTACTTGTATTGTGATTGTATGTAAGGATTCACAGCTGTACACAGCCTCGATCTGCAATCTGGCTGTTCTCATTGTATTGCTACTATATTGGCTCTTCTAATAAAAGAATTTGAACTACATCATGCCTGAAGGCTAAAGCCCTTGATGTCCTTTTAAATCAGGGTATAGGAAAGGGTTACTTGTCATAGGCATTGTATGAACCCTAGTGGGCACACCAGCCACTGCCCGCCACTTACCTGCATCTCATCCATCCAGTCTATCATGTACACCATTTCCTGGAATACATTCTGCAGCGCCAGGTTCCTCTCCAGCCTGGCTCTCCTGGCACCGAGCAGCTCCTTCAGAAGATTCCACTGTCTCAGGATGTTGTCCTTCTGAGCCGTTATCCTGCAGATATCATAATATCCTTCTGTCTCCATCTCCTGAGCCAGGTCAGCCACCACCTGGATCCGCTCTTCATAGGAAGAAATATCTGCCTCTATGGCTTCATGTTTCTTCATGGCGGCCTCCACCGCAGATAGGTCGTAACCAAAATTATCCTACGTAGTTAAGCAGAAGTAAAATTAAGAATTTTCACCACCTCTTTGGACGCAATCTCCCTACTGTCCGTGTGCTACCTGGGACACGAGTCGCTGGTTCTCGCTCAGCCATGCCTCCCTCATGGCCGCCTTTTGATCAAACCTTTGTGACAGTAGCTCCAGCTTCTCCTGACGTATAAGTTCATTCCGAAGAGCAACCTCCCGCTCATGTTCTGCCTTCTCCAGCTGCGTCCAGGCCTAGGGTACAACAAATGTGTCCAGGATGTCACAATCATGACCTAGTGGCTCACTATTCCGGTAGATGAGCGTCATGGTCTAGTACTACAAGCTGATTATACATTACTCTTCTGTTAGCCCAAAATATCTCTCAATCTGCAACCAAAATCTTAGATCCTTCCAGCAATAATGCAGGTTCAGCTCAGCCAAATGTCTATATTACATTAGCCCCTTAATGTTGTGGCTGTTTTGATACTTACATATACAGTATATGTATAGTTTTAAGTGAATATGACATTTCATGACAGCTATGACACTTTAGGTCGGCACCGGCTTTTTCCCCCCTTCACTGTATTTTCATTTATCATTTTTTATACTCTTCAATATAGATATATATATTTTAATTTCATAATATATCGCCCATGAGATCATAAGACCTGTGGGAGACATTTACATGTCAAGGCAGACATAGCAGAGCTGGAGAGGGTCCAGAGGAGGGCAACTAAAGTAATAACTGGAATGGGGGCAACTGCAGTACCCTGAAAGATTATCAACATTAGGGTTATTCACTTTAGAAAAAAAGACGACTGAGGGGAGATCTAACTACTATGTATAAATATATCAGGGGTCAGTACAGAGATCTCTCCCATCATCTATTTATCCCCAGGACTGTAACTGTGACGAGGGGACATCCTCTGCGTCTGGAGGAAAGAAGGTTTGTACACAAACATAGAAGAGGATTCTTTACGGTAAGAGCAGTGAGACTATGGAGCTCTCTGCCTGAGGAGGTGGTGATGGTGAGTACAATAAAGGAATTCAAGAGGGGCCTGGATGTATTTCTGGAGTGTAATAATATTACAGACTATAGCTACTAGAGAGGGGTCGTTGATCCAGGGATTTATTCTGATTACCTGATTGGAGTCGGGAAGGAATTTTTTTCCCCTAAAGTGGGGAAAATTGGCTTCTACCTCATAGTTTATTTTTTGCCTTCCTTTGGATCAACTTGCAGGATAACAGGCCGAACTGGATGGACAAATGTCTTTTTTCGGCCTTATAAACTGTTACTATGTATTTTTGCTTATTTTACAGTTTTCCATAGGAGCTCCAGTTATGAGGGAAAAAGCTCCCTGTCTCTGGCAGAGATCATCTGTGACTGCTAATACACAGCTGGGTCACCATGCCAGGGGCACCTGGTGACCACATACTCGCAGGGTGCACTTGTCTCCATTTACTGTATAGTGCAGACTGAGCACTGTGCAGACTAGAAAGGAGAAGACAAAAGGGGTTAGAATCTGCAGAGACAGTGGGCAGTTGTTAGATCCTTTAACAGATCACCTTCAGACCCTAATCACACAATCATATCCGTTTTGCAGCCTGAAAATTATGGATCTGCAAAACATGGATACATTGTGCTTCCCACATTTTGTGGTCCCGCACATTCTGCCCTATTTTAGAACTGCCTATTCTTTTCGGCAAAACGGAGAAGAAGAGGACATGTCCTATGGTTTTGTTGGGCAGTGGAATAGACATACGGATGAGGCGCGATGTCCGCACTTATGCAGCGCCATTTAAATGAACGGGTCTGCATCTGATCCGCTAAAAATGACAGAAAATCCGGTCATATGAATGGGGCCTTAAAGGCGTTGTCCGGGTTCAGAGCTGAACCCGGACATATCCCCTTCGTCCCCCCTCGGACACGAGCATCGGATTGCACTCCCTTGCCCTGTGCTGTATAGCGCAGGGCAAGGGCTTTTTTGTTTTCATTTTTACACTGCTAGGCGGGGGCTTCCACCTAGCAGTGTTCCCGGTGACGTCATAGACAGTGATGGGCGGGCTTTAGCGCTGCCCTAGCCATTTTACAGGCTAGGGCAGCGCTAAGGGCCTGCTCATTAGTGCCAGTGCCGTCACCAGGCTCATTGCTGGGCGGAAGCCTCCACCTAGCATTACCCATGGAGAGCCCGGTGCGTCACCGGATCTACAGAAAAAGACCAATTCAGTGCAGGGCAGGGGATATGTCCAGGTTCAGCTCTGAACCCAGACAACCCCTTTAAGGACACCACAAGATCTGCTATCTTGTGAAAGAGACAAAACCTGGAGAGAAGAGGGCAATGTGTTTGGGTTTTATTGGGAAAATAAGATTACATTGAGAATACTGTTACCATGGTAGTCCCTGTAATGG
This sequence comes from Bufo gargarizans, assembly GCF_014858855.1. Taxonomy (NCBI): domain Eukaryota; kingdom Metazoa; phylum Chordata; class Amphibia; order Anura; family Bufonidae; genus Bufo; species Bufo gargarizans. Next base: position 168,911 of record NW_025334636.1, on the reverse strand, counting down.
GGTATGAGCAGGGGCGTAGCTATAGGGGGTGCAGAGGTAGCAGTCGCTACCGGGCCTAGGAGCCTGAGGGGGCCAAAAGACCCTTGTGGCACATAAGAAGACACCGATATTATAGAAAGTGCAACTCTGACTGGGGGGAAGGGGTTAGGTCAAGAATTTGGCATGGGGGGATTGCCGTTTCAGTTTTTTGCCTTGGGCAGCATGAACGCTATGTGCTTCCCGGCCCCTGGCCACAAAGCACTGAGGGAACGGGCTCCCAAGCTGAACTCTTGCACCAGGGCCCATAAGCCTTTAGCTACACTGCTGGGTATGAGATCCCTATATTAGAGAATAGTAATTCTGTCTACCAATGGGCAGGATTAAGAAGCCTAATGTTTATTTGCTACACAATATGGTAGCCGAGGAACAAGCACATCTTAATGAAGTTGGATTCCAGTGCTGCCAGATACAGGATCTTATTTTTTTTTAGAGAATACTTCATTGGCCAATTTAAAGAACACTAACCAAGAAAAGATAATGTGATAATATGAAGAAGACCCCCTCATTTATGTGGATATTGGTCCAGACACTAACCATAAATATTCCTATATTAGGCGTATTTCTGGAGCAGATTGCCGCACAAAGGTCTGTGACTTTTTCCCACTCACGCCAGGTCTTAAAAAATGGGCGTGGCATGGACGGGCCGGCAGATCCGTCTCATTTACCATTTTCTACGCCTGGTTTAAGCATGGGAAAATAGTTTAAATGTAAGACAGCAAGGAAGCTGTCTTACGTTTAGAAGTGGCGGTAGATCCGCTGAAGTTATGTAGAGGCCGGCGCTTCTTTATAACTCCGGTGGATCCAACTCCAGCTATAGGGGATATTACAACCGGCTTCTTAATAAATGACCCTCTAAATGTCACAATCCGTAGAGTTAGGCTAGGTCTACACGACGACATTTGTCGCGCAACAAAAAGTTGCGCGACAGATAGGGCGCAACAGTTGTCGCGCGACATTTTGTTGCACCAATGTCGCGCGACAATTTTTATAATGGCAGTCTATGGTGTCGCACTGCAACATGCGACATGTTGCGACTGCGACGCGACAGTCGCAGAAAAATCCATCTTGAATGGATTTTCTGCGACTGTCGCGTCGCAGTCGCAGCATGTCGCATGTTGCAGTGCGACACCATAGACTGCCATTATAAAAATTGTCGCGCGACATTGGTGCAACAAAATGTCGCGCGACAAATGTCGTCGTGTAGACCTAGCCTTACAGAACTCACCTTGTTAATATCAGAGATGTTCTTCCCCTCTGAGGGCACATACAGCTTACGCTTCTCTTCTCTCATCTTACTCTGAATGGTGAAGAGAAGAACTTCCAAATTCCCTTTCTCCTGAAATCTAGAGAAAAAAAACTAAATAGATCCAGTGAATTGTCCACAATTCTTCCACCCTCTATACATTCACATTCCTTGATATTGTAGAAGATAATGACTATAGTCCACGTGAATGGCTGCCAATTGTATTGAATGGTGCCCATACTCACTAGATTAATGTCAGGTGATCCCACCAATTTTGGTGGGATCAGTCGTCCAGTGTATGAGGATGGAGGAATCTCTCAATGGGAGAAATCAGGGGTGAAGAAGGATCAGACATACTGTATTTTAGCATGCCTACCTAATCCTTTGTCCTTATGGAAGATAAGCCACTGCCTGAGTTGTTTGGCAGCAGATGTTCCCTTCTTCACGCCTCTCCCCGAGAACACATACATGTTCAGCCAAGTGTGCATGTATATTGGGGGGCAGGAAAAATCTTTTTTGTCCAACAGCTATCTAAGGGTCCATTCACACGTCCGTATGTGTTTTGCGGATCCGCAAAACACGGACACCGGCAATGTGCGTTCCGCATTTTGCGGACCGCACATCGCCGGCACTCTCATAGAAAATGCCTTTTCTTGTCCGCAATTGCGGACAAGAATAGGACATGTTCTATTTTTTTGCGGAACAGAAGTGCGGATGCAGACAGCACATTCCGGACCCATTGAAAATTAATGGGTCCTCACCTGTTCCGCAAAATTGCGGAACTGATGCGGACCCATTTTGCGGACGTGTGAATGAACCCTTAGGTGTATGGCCACCGTGACACTCACTTGCATGGTTTTTCAGTGGTGCAGTACGTGGTGAACGCCTGAAGCTGCTGTTGGACGCCCAGCAAAGAATTAGCAAACTTCTGGTTTGTGATAATGGATATGGTTCTCTTAATCCACTCTAGAAGTTCTGATGCCAGGATCTCATATCTATTAATATCCTTCTCAGTCTCGATGGCCTGGTCCAGGACCTGCAGAGAACAAATGGTGAAGACGAACCATTATTACAAGAGCACAGACAGCAGAACTTATGATATACTACTGATCTGCAAACTAAAGGAGATGTCTAGTTTTGGAGGTAAACTCATGTGTCCTCCAAATATACATATCTTGGATTTATCACAAACTATGATTCTAGTGAGAGGTGGCTATTTTATTGGGTATATTAGCTGTCTATGACTGTATGAGCGGCTCTGAAAGGATTCGCAAGAGTTGTGGCAATGCACGTGGGCTGGAATATCTGGCTGGACAGAACGAGATGCTATGGCTATGTACTGGGCTTTCTCCATCAATGCCAAAGACAATGAATGGAGCTGTGGTCATGCATGTGATACAGGGATCTCTGTCCTCACAATTGTTGGGGGTCCCAGAGGTTTAACCCCCTAGTGATCAGACATTTATCACCTGTTGTGTGTGGGAAAACTCCTTGAAGGGGTTGCCCCCGTAAAACAACTTATCCCCTATTCGCCGATCACGAGATAGGGGGCCCATGCTCCTCTGTTTCAAAGAAGCGACGGTCAATCATGCGTGCTTCTGCTCCATTCAGCTCTTTGGGACTGCCGGAGAAGGTAAAGTGCTTGTACTCTGCTATTTCCAGCATTCCCATAGACTTGAATGGAACAGCAGACATGCATGTGTGTCTGCCCCACCATTCAAATGGGGAGCATCTCACAAACGGCAGAGCCGCAGCAGTCAGATCCCCACCAATCAGACACTGATCCCCTATTCTTTGTATAGGAGATAAGTTGTCTTAATGGGAACCCCTTCAATGGCATATTTATAGGATGTGCAATCAATGATTTATCAGTGAAGGAAGGATTACTTGTAACCTTATCAATGCCTGCAACTAATGGGCCACGGTCATTCATACGGCATAGTAGCCCCTTCAATTTTTCATAGACACAGCAGATATGTGCATGAACGCAATTGGATTGTGTTGCTATTCCCTACAAAGCTTTTACTGGTGGGAAATACCATATTATATACTGTATTTTTTGCTTTATAAGAGGCACCTAGGTTTTAGAGGAGTAAAATAAGTGAAAAATATTTTTCATTAGACCTCAATCAGACCAACAATCTTGATCAGACCCCAGATCAGACCCCCAATATTTATCAGACCTCAGATCAGACTTTCAATCTTCATCAGACCTCCAATCTTCATCAGACCTCAGATCAGACCTCTAATTTTTATCAGATTAACAATCTTGATCAGACCCCAGATCAGACCCCCAAAATTTATCAGACCTCAGATCAGACCTCCAATCTTCATCAGACCTCAGATCAGACCTCCAATCTTCATCAGACCTCCAATCTTCATCAGACCTCAGATCAGACCTCCAATCTTTATCAGACCAACAATCTTGATCAGACCCTAGATCAGACCCCCAACATTTATCAGACCTCAGATCAGACCTCCAATCTTCATCAGACCTCAGATCAGACCTCCAATCTTCATCAGACCTCCAATCTTTATCAGACCTCAGATCAGACCTCCAATCTTTATCAGACCTCAGATCAGACCTCCAATCTTCATCAGACCTCAGATCAGACCTCCAATCTTCATCAGACCTCAGATCAGACCTCCAATCTTCATCAGACCTCCAATCTTGATCAGACCCCAGATCAGACCCCCAATATTTATCAGACCTCAGATCAGACCTCCAATCTTCATCAGACCTCAGATCAGACCTCCAATCTTCATCAGACCTCAGATCAGACCTCCAATCTTTATCAGACCAACAATCTTGATCAGACCCCAGATCAGACCCCCAATATTTATCAGACCTCAGATCAGACCTCCAATCTTCATCAGACCTCAGATCAGACCTCCAATCTTCATCAGACCTCAGATCAGACCTCCAATCTTCATCAGACCTCAGATCAGACCTCCAATCTTTATCAGACCAACAATCTTGATCAGACCCCAGATCAGACCCCCAATATTTATCAGACCTCAGATCAGACCTCCAATCTTCACCAGACCTCAGATCAGACCTCCTGACTTTATCAGACCTCCTGACTTTATCAAACCTCAGATCAAACCCCCTCCAATCAGACCCCCAATCTGTATCATACCTCAGATTAAAGCTCCAATCTTCATCAGACAGTAGGTCAGACATAAAATAAATAAATGAACTTACCTCTCCTGCTCTGGATGGCGCCGCCTCTCTGCAGATCCAGTGCACTCATTGCTCCCTGTTTTCTGCTGGCTCAGCACTGTGACCTGACATTACACAGGACATAGGTTGCTCCTGCATGCACTACGTCCTGACACTGCCCACAGTCAGGAAGAAGACCAGGGAACAGTGAGTACAGCCAGCGCAAGCAGTGCTACACTCACCACTCTCCGCACCTCCTGAATACTAATGAGTGCTTTCATAATGAAAGCGCTGGTTAGTATTTGCTTTATAAGATGAAATGCCATCCCCCCCCAATATGGTAATTATCTATCTATATATTATCTATAAGAGAAATGACTTATGGAGACATTTTTTCTATCTCGCTGCTGTAACCCTTGTTACCAGACGTACACCTCACCTTTCCAATGCGTTTGCCTTCTACAGCCAAAGCCTTCATCTTAGAGAAGTAATGATAGAAGGACACTACGTATGTGATGATACATTTCTCATCTGGATTTTCTGTGTTAACATCTGCAGGAAAAGAAAGGATATGGCATGAAGACTCCTGAAACCATTAAAACCATGCTAACCATCATTAGATGAACCTGTCACTAAGTTCATACTATCTGAGGGCAGGATGAGTTTGTGTCCGAGCCATGCATCGGGGGCAGTCAGGTTTTATAAAAAACTGCAGGCGATTTTAAGATTAAAAAAAAAATGTGCCGGGCTTGGAAAGATGTGTCCAATGGATGACCCTTTCCTCTGAATGCTATGGGAGTGATAGCTAACCTCCGGCACTCCAGCTGTGGTGAAACTACCACTCCCAACATGCTCCATTCATTTATATGGAGTTCTGAGAACCGCCAAGCAAGTGTGCATCTTGGGAGTCATAGTTTTACCACAGCTGGAGTGCCGGAGGTTAGCCATCACAGGGATAGGGCAATGAAGAGGAAGGGGGAGCCGCCGATCCCCCGCATCTAACTGCCTATATAGAAAATTCTTAATTGCTGTCACTAAAACAAGAAGTCAGAAGCTGTCAGCTGAGCGCTGTCTCTCCTCGCTGCAGAAGAGGTCTCAATAGAAAGTCTGTCAGACCATCTTTAACAGCGAGGAGCATCAGATAACATAACAAAATGAAAATAGGAAATACAAGAGATGAAAGACACGCTCACCTTCAGGGTCCAGCAGTTTGATCAGTCCCAGCTGTTGCTCCGCTGTATTAAAGGCCCGCTGAAGATTATAAGTAGCATTTGACTTGGCCAGCCTGCTGAAGTCTATTAAATCTGGTCTGAAGACAGAGATAAGGCTGGTTAGTGGTACGGACCCTATATATCTTTACATGTCCAATCCTAAAAATAAAGCTCTGGAGTCATAATAATTCCCTGTTGCATATATAGCACCAATATATATTCGCAGCACTGTATAGAGACTGTTAGCACTTACATCAGTCCCCCAATGGGGCACACAATCTCATTTCTCTATGTCAGACATACACATTATGACTAAATTCATAGGAAGCCATTTAACCTAATTAAGGCTCGTTTCACACATGCGGTAAGAGATCCAGCAGGCTGTTCTGGCAGAGAACGATCTGCCAGAGCTCTCTAGATCCGGCATTGCTGGACGGTACCGGAATGTCCGCTGGCCTCATTAACTATAATGGGGTCTGGGGGAGAACCAGCTGCTACCCGGCAAATATGATAATCTCTGCATTTTTGCTGGGTAGCAGCTGGATCTTCAAAGAGCTCCGGTAGGCTGTTCTCTGCCGGAACAGCCTGCCGGATCTCTTGCCGCGTGTGTGTAACTAGTCTAATATGAAAATTATAAGGCAAACAATAAATTATAAGTAGGGATGAGCGAACCTGATGTTTTCAGGTTTGGCGTTCGGGCGGTGGAGGATTTCTGTTATGGATTCCGTTATCACGGAATATAAGGGAATTCTATGACGGGAGGCAAAACGGAAGCATTTGAGACTGGGGATCTGATCTGAGGTCTGAATGGGATCTTATTTAAATTGGGGCTTATATCTGAGGTCTGATTGGGGGTCATTCACTTTTGGGTGTGAGCTGAGGTCTGATTGTGGTTCTGATCTAAAGTCTTATTGGGGTCTTATTAACACTGGTGGTCTAATTGGGGCTGTCAGCTGAGGTCTGATAACACTGGTGCTCTGATTGGTGGTCTGACCTGAGGTTAATGAAAAATATTTTTCTTATTGTCCTCCTCTAAAACCTAGGTGCGTCTTATGGGCCGGTGCGTCTTATAGGGTGAAAAATACGGTATCTGGAGGATAGGTCATCAATAGAAAAAACTGTAACACCACATTAAGGGCTGACAAGAATAGTGATAATGATAGAATGGCAAGAATATTAAATGTCACTTCTACCTGTGCCTGTGGATGAGAGCGCTGAATGCCAGCCCATCTCTCCAGCTTGTAGTGAAGTTCATGATATTGACCTCGGGATAGCTGTGAATATAGATAGGGCACCATTATAAGATGTTGTAATAGATGACATCTCCTTAAGACAAAAAGCACAGCACCTACCCTGCCGTCTTCATCTGGCACCACAGTAGTAGGGCATCTTTTGCTGACCTCGTCTCACGGTTGTCCTCAGTTTCTATCTTTATTACTTGGATCTTAGAATAATTAAAAAAAACATTTATACAAAGAAAACAGTATGAGACTATAACATCCTTGTATTAATAAAATATGACTGAAAAGCCATAAATCTGCTTCATCTGATATGAAAGCTCTAGGCTGAAGGGATACACACGGCACTGCTGCCCTCTGCTGGTAGTGTCTATACTGACTGCACCTTTATATAGCGACTTATCATAGCAGCAGTGGATCTTCAACTGCTAAAAAAGTACAACCCCCAACATGTTCGGAAAGTCATTCTGGGAGTTGTAATTTTGCAGCAGCTAGAAATATGCAAATTAGGAACAAATTCATTATAAGAAATTTAGTTTTCACCCCCCACCATATAAAATATTGATCCATTTTTTTTTTTACAATACATTGCAATGGAATATAAGGAAAGATCCCAAAATCCTAAATGTACCTAACCTGTTATGGGCCGTGTCTGCTGGCAGAAAAGTTAGACTGTTCACACATTTAGGGCTCATGCACACGAATGTATGTATTTTGCGGTCCACAATACACGGATCCGTAAAAAAAAAAACGGAGGACATCTGTGTGACGTCTGTGTTACATCAGTTTTTTTTTGCGGATCCATTTTAACAATGCCTGTACTTGTCTGCAAAACGGACAAGAATAGGACACGTTTTATTTTTTAGCGGAACGGACTTTCGGACATTCAGATATGGAATGTACATGGAGTCATTAACGTTTTTTTTGTGACCCCATGGAAATGAATGGTTCGCATATGGGCAAAAAAAACTATGTTTGTGTGTATGAGCACGGGAATTTCCCCAAAACATTTCTATCCTTTTAGTTTGGGTCTTCATGTCCAAGACGGCATAATACAGATTTAGGGCTCATGCACACAGCCGTTTCCCGGAGGTGGCCGTATTGCAGCCCGCATACAGCCGGGAGATGCGGTGCGGAATGGAGGCACGGATCGGAAGCCCACGGAAGCACTACGGAGTGCTTCCGTGGGTTTTCTGTCCATGCCTCCGCACCATCGGATGCGGATCGCGGACCCTATTCAAGTGAATGGGTCTGCGATCCACATGCGGCGGCCCCATGGTCGATGCCCATGCATTGTGGACCACAATTTGCGGTCCGCAGCACGGGTCCGGCCAGCACATGAGCCCTTAGATAGAATTCCCCTTTAGGATGATGCACATTTATGACATTTTTTTAAATTATGCTGAAGTGACATAAAATAAAAACATGGATATGTATATACCGGTAGTTAGATTAGGAATAAGGGCCCATTTACACTCTGCCGGTAAGGAGCGCTGATATTGAATGTCGGTTGGCGCTCGTTTAGCTCCAGATACATGGAGTCACTGCTCGTGATCGTTAATACGATTGTTTGTTCAGAGGTTCATTATTATCACCAGCACATCCCTGTCGGGGCGATGTGCTGCCGACAAACGATGGGTTTTAGGGTTCATTCACACGATCTGCAAGGAATGGTTACGGACCCATTCATTTCAATGGGGCCGCAAAAGATGTGGACAGCACACAGTGTGCTTTCTGCATCCGTTATTCCGTTCCACGGCCCCGCAAAAAATAGGGAGCATGCCTATGACTAGAATAGGCATTTTCTATATAGCGCCGCCATGTGTGTTCCGTAAAATGTGGACCGCACCCTTAATGCACAAAAGATGTGATCAACAAAGAGCTGATCGCTGGACATGTTTATACTGGGCGTCAGAAGGTGCAATTACAAGGTTACATTCACACAACAGTTAAAAACGACCAAGTGACAGAGTTTTTTTTTTTATCAGCTGTCACGCAGCTGTTTTAAGAGCCATTTTTTAGCGACCAGTGATTACCGGACATATCCTATTTTTAACGGCTGTTGGATAGAAGTGCACCAGTCTATGCCTGTAAAATGGGTACAAAGGGTCTTTCATGGGTTGAAATAAATAAATAAAAATATATATATATATATTACTCCCCTCATCCACTTGAACCCGCGGTACGCAGCAGGAAAGGGCGACATCACACTGGGAGCGCAAGTGCCTTCCTGCCGCATACAGTGAGGAGCGAGTGTCCCCGCAAGTTCAAGCGGATGAGGTGAGGTTTTTTTTACATATACAGAAAGGGGACGCAAAGAGGGGCATTAATAATACTGGGGGACACTAATGGGGGCATTATTAATAATGGCGGTCAGTAAGGAAGGCATTAATAATATTAGGGGGGGCACTTATGGGGAACATTATGTGTATTGAGGACACTCACTGAAGGGGTGTAAAAAAAAAAAAAGCCAATTGAATTCTTCAGTTTTTAATGGCTGTTAAAAACGGATGCAAAATAGCGGTTAGAAATGGACAGAAGGCCAAAAAATGAATGCAAAAACGGTTTAAAAATGGCCATGAAAAACGGACACTGAGGGGGATTTATCAATGCACTGACGTCACTATTCTGGCATATGTGCACCATAATGTGTGACTCTGTAACCTTCTCGCCACTTTCCTGAGGTGGCAAGAAAAGGGCGGGCCTTCGCGCGGCCCACCGGATTTACTATAACTTACGCCAGTTTCTGGCATAAACTATAGCTGAATTCTGCGCCAGTCCCTTGCTGGCGTAGACTTCAGTTTCTGGTGCACGGACTGTTAGAGATGCGCCTAATTTATTAAGAGGCAACTGAGTGCAGGAACACCAGTCTTGACAAATGTCCCTCAATGTGTCCGTTTTTCATGGCCACCTTTTTCATTGTCATGTACACGTAGCCTTAGTCAAGAGCAACTGATCGTCATTGTAGGAGCATCATTGGGCTCCGTAACACCAGAGCTCTGACTTAGCACAGGCCTAATAATATGGCGTTATCAGAGAACCATTCCTGGCATGTGTGTTTTAGTTACCGTATTTTTCTCGTTATAAGACGCACCTGATGATAAGACGCACCTAGGGTTTGGAGAGGGAAAAAAATAAAAAGATATTTGGAACCAAAAGGTGTGCTAAAATATGTGCGTGTGTGTAATTTTTCAACAGTGAGCCGGGCCCGCCTCTTGATATGTGCGGTGCATGCGCTCGCTTCTTACTCCCTGCGCGGTCCTCACTCAGCCTGGCTGTACTGCAGCCTTGTTTCTGGACAGGTTCGCTTTATAAGACCCACTGACTTTCCCCCCCCACTTTAGGGGGGAAAAGTGCGTCTTAGGCCCCATGCACACGGCCGTTGTTCACAGCCGTGTGCGGGCCGTGGAACCGCAGCCTGGATCCCTCCTGAGAGCAGGAGCGCACGGCGTCACTGGTTGCTATGACGCCGTGCGCTCCCTGCTGCCGGCACAGTACAGTAATACACTGGTACGATCTATACCAGTGTACTACTGTACTGTGCCGGCAGCAGGGGGCGCACGGCGTCATAGCAACCAGTGACGCCGTGCGCTCCTGCTCTCAGGAGGGATCCAGGCCGCGGTTCCACGGCCCGCACACGGCTGTGAACAACGGCCGTGTGCATGGGGCCTTATAAAGAGAAAAATACGGTAATATTTATATTCCCCAAGGAATAATGATTCTGGAACATCTATGCTTAGATCTCTACATTGTGCTGTTCCTCTGCTATTCCTCCTTGAAATTCATAAGCAAATTTAAAACTGGGTGCCACCATTCCTCTTGTCTAGTGGTAGCAAGCTTATCTTCCATGAGAACAAGGGCATGTTATATGTCTGATCCTTCTTCTCCCCGACATTATCTGTCTGTGTAGGATCAATACACCCTAAGGGTGCATTCACACGACCGTAATTCTTGGAATGGGTGCAGAGCATGTGTGGACCCATTCATTTCAACACCTTGTGCTGTCCTATATAGAGCATGTCATATTTTTGTCCGCAAAATGCTGAACGCACATGGCCGATATCTGTGTTTTGCGGATCCGCAATTTGAGGACCTCAAAACACTTATGATCGTGTGAAAGCACCCTAATACATATAAGATAGTTCTGACAAAAACCAGCAGGTTCAGCCATGATTGTTCTAATGTGTATGGTCCCCTTAAATGGACACTGTATTTTCACACAACTTTGCATAAATCAATAGTACAGGTGAATATAAGAAACTTTGTAATATATCTTATCATAGAAATGCCTTCTCCAGTTACCACCTCCCCCCTTCCTAAACTAACATTCTCTCTGAATTCTGTCCAAGGTGGACTGTCACTGAAAGGTCAGATTACAAGCTTCCTTAGGCCTGTATTACACTGGCAGAGGGTCAGCCAGATCATCGCTAAAAAGCATTCATAAGAACGCTCGGTAGCGATGATCTGTCTGTGTAAATGTGTTGCCAATTACCCGATGAACGAGCGCGATCATCAGGCAATCGCACCTTTTTAAGCAGGCACAAAAATCATTGTTTGGCAGCAGCAGATCGTGCCGTCTAAATGCGATCTGCTGCTGGCAAATAATGATTCTTTATGGGGACGAGCAATGGCATTAGTGATCGCTCCTCCCCATACTGCGGAGGAGATTGTTGAATGTAAATGCACAGCTCTCTACTGACAAGTAGGGGATTGTCAGGAAAGAATGCTTCCTTCCAGACAATCATAAGGCTCACCTGCCAGCCTAATACAGCCCTTATAAATATATGGAGAGGGGGAGAAGAATGAGCTGCTTAGTGAGAAACACAGACACAGTGGTTTCAGCAGCTAATAATAAGTGTTATATTCCACCCCAAGTGCTTTATTCGCATCACTACTGCTTAGTACTTCCCTATAATGTATATGCTGATTCTGAGTGAAAGATAGGAAGCAGAATTTCCTGTCTCTGTGTGTAGTCTACAAGAAGGCATCATAACAGCTAATCTTCACCCGCAAGCTCAGAGAAAAGTGAAGAATTACAGCTAGAGCCTACAGATGGGAAAATTGCTAAAAAGATACAGGTCATATAATTCACCACAAGATATAATGCTGTCACTCATGTACAAACATAAGGCAGCTTATTCTGAAAAGTTATCTGAAAGTTTAAGTAATCACTGCATGTCACTCAAGGGGACAGGTCCTCTTTTCTGTGGTTATCTTCTGTGGAACATAAATTACCTGAAAACGGAGAATAATGGTCCAGATAAGGCCCAGTGTTAGCCGGTGATTTCCATCTACGATATCATGGGATCCTACATTCTCCAGATGTACTCGCTGCTCCTTAAGAAACTGAAGTGCTTTGTCCACGTTTTCCAAAGAGTGAATCCTCATCCGACCTCGAGTGGGTTTAGGCTGAGGAAAGATTACATAAAATTTATTGACCCTGTATATGTTCCACTCCCAGATTTAAAAATCACTATACTTTTAGTGAACAAGATCATTTTAGAACCACCGCTCCCATCATGCAGCTCCATTGTGAAACACTAGAGGTGCAGAACTAGCCACAGACAAAAAATAAATGTTGGAGCAATTGGCGGATCAATTGTATACCAGCCATTAAAAAAATATTAGTTTTTGTTGTGCCCAGGCCTAAACCTTAACCCATCATAGAAACCCTCTAGAGAGCCTAGTTCGTAAAGCTGTGGTTCATGTATACCAGGGGGTACGTGCCATGTGTCTAGGCACCAGGGTAGAACGGCTATAGAACCTACATGGAGATTTCCCAGTGGGCCAAAGAACAGACGGTCGCCGAAGCCCTTCTCAAGACTGCCAGCTAGGTACATAATCTGATGCTCTCCTGAATTCAACTGTATTGCCATCCTCAGGAAGATGATACACTTGAATACTGTGGCAGGGGTGGCGGTATATTGTGCTGCACTGTGGTATTTGGTGCTGCACTTAGGTATCTGGCACTGCTGGGGTGGTCTTTTGAGCTGCACTATGGTATTGCTTTCCCTACCTACTTCTGTTGCCCTGCCTTTGGTCAATTTAGACCCGTCTACAACATGGGGCCACTTTTAGGGTTTTTTTCATGGCCATTTTAGGTTCCCAGTCCACCCTTGCTAGGCACCCAGAGCTTACCTAGTCTATTACATGAGCAGTGTACCTTGGGCTCCTGATATAATGTTATCTGGGCCCAATATGGTACATTATAAAAGAAGGGTATCAATACAAGGAACCACACGAGTCACCAACCAGCTGAGGCCAGCCCTTGGACCAAGCAAAATGTTGGCATCCACCATCTCTCACATCTAGTGGGTTAGAAGTGTCATGGTAATTAATGGTAGACACAACAAGCTTCTGAGATCCATATAGAATAGGATTACACCAACACTCCCTTAAGGCCCGATCTTACAGCCAGGCCCAGCTTTATACCAGCTGTTCCCCGGAGAGCACTTCCAGAAGTTTGGTGATGACGTAGCCATCTCGCAGGTCACTATAGAGGTCGTTCACGCGACATGGAACTTTTGAGAGGTGAGAATTCATCCATTTGGTGAAGGTTTTCTTCTGAACCACTTCCCGTTCGTCTATGGGATAAAGAGGACACATGAGACAATATTCAACGTCATTCGTGTACATTTATTGTACCCCCATGATCCTGTCATCAGCAATTATGATCCTGTGAAGGAGGCCTTATTTCTCTACATCCTACACATTAAGGGTATTCCCAATATTCACTCGGACAGCCCCATTTTAAAAAGAAAAATCCACATTTTACATTTCACTGTTATAACCTACATTACAACTTGGGCAACTTTGCCTGATATGTTCCCTAAATTCTGCTGGTTTCCTAAGATGCCTGACAACAGGCTGGTGTCTGTTTCCGATGGCAACCAGCAGCATTCTGAAAGCAGTGTGATTGTGGCTTAGTAGAAGACATCATTTTTTTTACCCGCCAAAGCTTTGATCCTGGAGCACTCAAACAATTTCCCAGAGGCTGTGGGTTCGTCCCATGGACGCTCAGCCTGATCCCAACGATTGTTGTTATTCGGGGGTGCCTGCACCTCCATGTTGTCCAGCTCTGGGCTTACATTCGCCATCACAACTACAAGAAGAATGAAGACGTTAATAAATGAAGACACAAAATAGGCCAATACTGTTAGTAAAGTGGTTGTCCTCTGTTTTCACTTATGGCATATTGATTAGATAGATTATTAATGACTGATCACCAGGGGTCAAGAAATGGATAACTAGGCCAAGGTTCTTCTGTTCTCAGAATTCGTGACCTGTTGGCCGTGGCCACTTGCTAATAGCTACTATTTAAAGGGAACCTGTCACCGGGATTTTGTGTATAGAGCTGAGGACATGGGTTGCTAGATGGCCGCTAGCACATCCGCAATACCCAGTCCCCATAGCTCTGTGTGCTTTTATTGTGTAAAAAAAACGATTTGATACATATGCAAATTAACCTGAGATGAGTCCAGCGTGAAGGAGTCCAGCGTGAAGGAGCCCAGCCCTGCCCCGCATCCTCAGAATCTCCTCCTTGCTCCCCGACGTCAGAAAGCTAGATCGCTGTAATCTCGCGATGCGCGAGCTAGCGCATGCGCAGTGTTGTCGTAGTGTTCATTTGGCATCCGCCTCAGGGAACGAACTGCACATGCGCTAGCTCACACATCGCAAGATTACAGGCGCTCTAGCTTTCTGACGTCGGGGAGCAAGGAGGATATTTCTCAGTTCTATCCCTGCCAGCCCTATCTACTGTTAGAAGCTGTGACAGATACAGGGAGAGAGCTGCAGCAGAAAGAACACACCCCTTGAGCTGTAATAGGGAGAGAGCTGCCAAGGGAGACCTTGGTTAAACATGATGGACCTATGCCTTTTTTTAACCTTATTAACTAAGTAACTATGCATCAGAAAGGACATGCTTTCCAGAGCTGTGATAGGGAGAGAGCTGCGGCAAACGACACACTTCCTATTAAAGGAAAATGCCCCTGAGCTGTGATAGGGAGAGAGCTGCAGCAGAAAGAACACACCCCTTGAGCTGTGATAGGGAGAGAGTTGCCAAGGGAGACCTTGGTTGAACATGATGGACTTATACCTTTTTTTAACCTTATTAACTATGTAACTATGCATCAGAAAGGACATGCTCCCCCGAGCTGTGATAGGGAGAGAGCTGCGGAAAAGAACACACTTCCTATTAAAGGACATGCCCCTGAGCTGTCATAGGGAAGGAACTGCAGCAAAAAGGACACACACCCTAATCTGCCAGCCTGAACTAAATCCAGCATAGCAATCGGAGCAATAAAGAGGAGATCTCGGGATCCATGTGAGGTACAGGGCTGGTTCTAGCTTTGTTAGAAAGAGTCCGTCATGTACTTGTATATGATCTCAGATTTTTTATTTTTTTTACATGAATCATGGGATAACCCCTTTAAATCCCATCGATCGGGAGCTCAAGCGGTGTACAGTATTCGCTATCGCACCCACGAGCCTGCTCCTATTAGGGCATGTGTCCTGAGGAATTACAGGAGTCTATATCATGGCATTAATGCTGCAGGATCACGTCTCAGGAGTCCTGATCTCTGCAGCCTCCACCCACCCATATGGTAAGCAAAGTGTAAACAGGCAGGCACACTGCAGCCTCAGCAGAGACAACACGTCCAAGTGCACCTGCTGATATGGAGGGCCGACAGACCCATCTGTAGTGGCTGCAAAGGGCGGCGGGCATCACGGGAGAAAACTAGTGCAAAGGAAAAGCAGAGCGATGGCAGGGATGTGATCCAACCAAAGAGGCAATCTATGGGCAGTGCCAGTTTTTTACTTTGCAAAAGACTTTACAGACGATCCCAGGGGGGCGACCCAGGTACATGAAGAACCTGGCTATAGGGAATGACCTGCTGAGACGTCAGAGGTACGTCTGATAAGGTCACACCGGTACATACGATGGTCTGGAGGACGAAACCCAAACATCTATCTCATGGTCACCCAACTTCAGCTAGACCCAGCATTTTTCCTGAAGAGCCGGTGGGCATGATGTGGGCGAAATTTCCCATGGACTCCTGGAGATATATCTATCACGCTCAGGTCACACTAAGCGGCGCTGACCTGAAGGAACGAGTCGTGGCCTTTCCTTGGGTCTTGAGTCTGAGATTTCTGTTGATTTAAATAGTCCTTTACTTAGAATGTCAGAAATCTCTGCATAGTACCAAAGCGGTTAACCACTTTCTACTTTGGTTCTGGAACAATTTGGACAATAGAACTAATATATAGCGCTCGTAGCATGTGTCTACACCAACCTCCAGCTGTTCTGAAACTACAACTCCCAGAATCCTCCATGGGAGTTAAGAACAGCTGAGCACATGAGCATGCTGGGAGTTGTAGTTTTGGAGCAGCTGGAGTGCCGAAGGTTGCTGACCCCTGACAAAACCATGGCTTCTGATCTCTGAGGCTAGTGTGCCTCCGGAGACTGAAGGACTGAGACAATACAGCACAGAAAAGTTTCCAGGTCTCTTCCCTTCTCTTTATTTTTCGGCCTATATTACAGAATGGTATCTCACTGACGAGGGGGTAAATCACCCGGCAGCAGAGTCACCTGCATATCACCTGGAGAAAGCTGGGTGACCACCAATATGACCCAAGTTATTTAGTAATACTTCCTCCAGTGCATAGTCAGGCAGGTTTACCGATCGGCACCGGGTGGCAATTCTTACAAGGGCTATGGCGGCCATATTTGTTGTCACACAGCTTTCCCAGACAAAGATAAGAAACAACCGAAGGAAGGAGGAGGTGGGGGGTCCTCAATAATCAATCATTTTATGGCATATTACACATTATATACTGGTGGGCTGAGCACTGGGTACCCCAGCAGTACCTCTTGTCTAATAAGGTGCCACTCCAACCCTGCGCCGCGCTGGCAATCTACACAGTAACACTTCCCAGAATCTGGACGGCTGCACAGTACTACTCCCATTGTCCTGAATGCTAATTGTAATTTCCATGATATGCTTCACTTACCACGCACGGTATGATTGTGCCGAGGAAGGGGGACACTGCACAGTGACACAATACTATTGTCCTCAACACTCAGTCTGGCCATGTTTATTATAGTGTGTGTGTATATATATCTATCTATATAGTGTATATGTATATATTGTGTATATATATATATTTATATATTGTGTGTGTGTGTATATATTGTATATATATATATATATATATATATATAAAAACACCAGTATACTTCCCTCATTCTATAGGTGCTGACTAATAATCATATAGGCATATATATATATACACACACACACATACAGTACTATATATACACATACAGTACTATACACACACATACAGTACTATACACACATACAGTACTATATATACACATACAGTACTATATATACACATACAGTACTATACACACAGTACTATATATACACATACAGTACTATATATACACATACAGTACTATATACACACATACAGTAATATATATACACATACAGTACTATACACACATACAGTACTATATATACACATACAGTACTATACACACATACAGTACTATATATACACATACAGTACTATACACACATACAGTACTATATATACACATACAGTAATATATATATATATATATATAATATTCACAAGTATTAATAACCCATAACTTATAAAACGGAATAGCGCGCCGTCATAACTCAGGACCCCCACATGCCTGCAGCTGCACCCCAACAAGCAGCAGGGCACCGTCCTACCTTGCCCATGATCAGGCCACACAATGTCACCCACTCTCCTCAGCCTTCCCTGGGCAGTGCACTGCTGTGCTGGAATGCAGAGGACATTGGGCCCCGGCCCTCTTCCCAGGCCCCTGGACCCCGGTGTGCAGCAGCTGCAGAGGATAATGTCAGAGAGAGGATGCTGCAGAATCCCTTTTCAGATAATCATCTCATGGACCAGTCGGCAGCGCAGGCGCAGTAAGTGACGGTCACTTCCTGCAGGGGGCGCTCGAAGAGAGGCAAAGGGCTGCGCAGGCGCAGTGAAAGCAGACGGAACCCGCAACAAAGGTATCTGAATAGGAGCCGAGACGGGAGACGTGCGCATGCGTGGTAAGTGACGGCTCGTGAGAAGGGACCTTTTATGTGACCGGGAAGAAGAGACTTTACGCATGCGCGCTAGAGGTCCCAGTCATTTTTGCAGGACGATGCAAGTGTAGGTCTGTGGAAGGTTCTAGCTATAGAGACCGGTCACCATTGTGTACCTCCCTGTGGACTGCACATGCCAGCATGAGGACTGGGTGCAGAGGGAGTATGGCAGCTTGTCTTGAGGGCTCATGCACACACACGGCCCTTGTTGGCCCGATGGGGGGCGCACACTGTGCCACCAACGATATTCAAACTGGGGAGGGGGGGGGGGTCTGATCTCTTACAGGGGGATATGATAGTACAATTAACCCCTTCAGGTGCCGCACCTGAAGGGGTTAATTGTGCTATCATATCCCCCTGTAAGAGATCGGGTGCTGCCAGGCAGCAGGGGGCAGTCTTGTACAAAGTTTGTAGTGTATTCTAACTAGAAGCGTCCCCATCACCATGGGAACGCCTCTGTGTTAGAATATACTGTCGGATATGAGTTTTCACGAAGTGAAAACTTAGATCTGAAAAAGCTTTTATGCAGACGGATCTTCGGATCCGTCTGTATGAAAGCAACCTACGGCCACGGATCACGGACACGGATGCCAATCTTGTGTGCATCCGTGTTCTTTCACGGACCCATTGACTTGAATGGGTCCGTGAACCGTTGTCCGTCAAAAAAATAGGACAGGTCATATTTTTTTGATGGACAGGATACACGGATCACGGCCTCGGCTGCAAAACGGTGCATTTTCAGATTTTTCAACGGACCCATTGAAAGTCAATGGGTCCGCGAAAAAAAAAGGAAAACGGCACAACGGCCACGGATGCACACAACGGTCGTGTGCATGAGGCCTAAAACAGACAAGACTAGGACATGTTCTATTTAGCAGCGCTTGCGAAATTTAGCCGAGACAGGATGGATTTTCAGGAGTTATCCGCGTTTGCGCAATGGGCCGTAATATTTCCCTACTTCAGCTCTCCTGCGCATGCGCAGTGTCCCGGTGTGCTGCTGAACTCCGCATTTTCCCAAAACTGTCCATTTGCACATGCCCAGATCTTCAAAACTAAGGAACGCCTCCACACGTCATTTCCAGTGCGACAGGAAATTAGGAGGTAGGGAAATCTCACGAAGTAGGGTAATGTAACGGTACACCGGCATCTCTTCTGTCTTCTTCTTTGCTGTGCACAGGAAAAGGACCTGTGATGACGTCACTGCGCTCATCACATGGTTTGTCACATGATCCATCAGCATTGTAAAAGATCATGTGACGGACCATGTGATGAGCGCAGTGACGTCATCAAAGGTCCTATTCCTCAAAGAAGAAGACAGAAGAGATGCCGGCTGCGCGAACAAGTGGATTAAGGTGAGTTTAATTTTTTATTTATTTTTTAACCCCTCCAGCCCTATTGTACTATGCATTCTGTATTCAGAATGCTATTATTTTCCCTTATAACCATGTTATAAGGGAAAATAATACAATCTACACAACACCGATCCTAAACCCGAACTTCTGTGAAGAAGTTCGGGTTTGGGTACCAAACATGCCGATTTTTCTCACGCGCGTGCAAAACGCAATACAATGTTTTGCACTCGCGCGGAAAAATCACGCATTTTCCCGTGACGCACCCGCATCTTATCCGGGCCAAATGACGCCCGTGTGAAAGAGGCCTTAGTGTTAGGAGCCCTTTCTAATTCTGCACCAGGACAAGGCGGTGCTCCGCCCGATACCTTCTTTTCAGCCGAAGGTAGTCTCGGCCTTTCATCTTAACGAAGATATCGTTCTCCCTTTGTTTTGTCCTTCTCCATCCCATCCTCGAGCGCGTGCTCTCCATCGGCTTGACGTGATGCGGACACTGAAGATTTATTTATCCGTCACCAGCTCCTTCCAGCGTACGGACGCCTTGTTCGTCATTCCTGAAGGCCCTCGCAAGGTGACAATCGCTAGGTGGATTTGTTCGACCATCTCCCGGGACAAGGTTCTGCCCCTCAGCGTCACGGCTCATTCAACCAGGGCGCTTGGCACTTCTTGGGCTCGCCGTCACCGTGCTTCGGCTCCCCAACTGTGCAAGGCGGCGACTTGGTCCTCCTTGCACACGTTCACCAAGTTCTACCAGGTGCACTCTTTCGCATCGGCAGATGCCGCCTTGGGCCGCAAGGTCTTGCAGATGGCAGTGTCCTGAGCTTCTATGAGGGTGTCTTCTCCATGGGTGTGGGCTCCCTCCCCGTGGGCTGCTTTGGGACGTCCCAGGGTCCTGTGTCCCCCAATGATAACGAGCGAGAAAATTAGATTTTTGTGGACTCACCTGTAAAGTCTCTTTCTCGCTGAGTTTTCATTGGGGGACACAGCACCCACCCTGTATATTTCCTTTTGACACTAAGGTTTAGCGATAGGTTAGCCAGGTGCGTCCTCAGTTTGGTTCGGATCACTGGAGTTTGTTGCGTATTTTTATTCTTGTTTCGGTTTCTTTCTCCTACTGCTTGGGCACAAACTGACATGCTCTCTCCTGGCTGGAGGGGGTATAGCCTGCAGGGGAGGAGTTAACAGTTCTAGCCTAGTGTCGCCTCCTAGTGGCAGCAGCAAGCTATACCCACGGTCCTGTGTCCCCCAATGAAAACTCAGCAAGAAAGAGATTTTACAGGTGAGTCCACAAAAATCATTTTATTTTTTTTTGCAGTGCTATTAAACGGACATACTTATGCGGACAGCAAAAAAAAGACAGCATTTGCGGATCCTCAGTACACGAGCACCGTTCCGTGTGCATTCCGCATCACGGATGTGGACCCATTCACTTCAATGGGTCCGCAAATCCGGAGATTTGGAACGGAAGCACGGAACCTTACAGAAGCACTACAGAGTGCTTCCGTGGGGTTTCGTCCCGTACTTCCATTCAGCAGAAAGATAAAACATGTCCTATCTTTTTGCGGAACGGCCGGATCGCGGACCCATTAAAGTGAATAGTTCTGCGATTCCCATTCGCCTGCCCCACGGACGGTGCGGTCCATGGCATGGGCTTTACACGTTCGTGTGAACGAGCTCTTAGCCTTCTTGCACACGAACGTATTTTGTTTCCGTGTCCGTTCTATTTTTTGGGGGGATAGGATGCAGACCCATTCATTTCAATGCGGACAGCACACAGTGTGCTATCCACATCCGTATGTCCGTTCCGTAGCTCCGCAAAAAAAATAGAACATGTCCTACTCCATTTTAGGCATTGTTACAATGGATCCGCCAAAAAAAACAAACGGATGTCATCTTTTTTTTTTTTTCCATGCCCGGAAAAAAACATACAGTCGTGTGCATGTAGCTTTAAGTCCTCTTCCGTTCTGTTATTCCACAAAACATATCCGTATGGTTTCCGTACGCGATCCGTTTTTTGCGGACCGGAAACAGTAACTTAGCACCAAACACATGAGCAATATGGGCTGGGCATAGCATTTCTACAGTATGGATCCGCAAAATACAGATGACATATAGATGTGTTCTATGTGTGGGGGACACTACTGTGTGGGGGCAGCGTGGGGGACACTACTGTGTGGGGGACACTACTGTGTGGGGGCAGTGTGGGGGACACTACTGTATGTATGACACTGGTATGTCATGCCCTCACAATTTCCCTGTTTAGACAAGTATATAGCGATACATTTGTGTGAATTTAGGAGTAGGGATGATAATGATCGGTGTCTGGCCGCTTCACCTGCTTCATAGTGAGATCACTACGCCGGCACTGACAGGAGAGGAGGGAGCAGCGAAGCTACTGAGCATGTCTGTCCACCAGTGACTACGGGAGAAGGTGGACCAGAAGGATAAACAGCAGGGGGCGCTACCAGAGAGAACAATGAAATATTTAACTGAATATATAGCAGGTACCAGCAACCCCCGACACTCCAGCTGTTCAGAAACTACAACTCCCAGAATGCTTCATTCACTTCTGTGGGAGTTAGAAGAGCAGCCAAGCCTGTTTGCATGCTGGGAGTTGTAGTTTCACAGCAGCTGGAGTGCCAAAGGTTGCAGACCCCTGATATATAGTGTAATAAATATTTAATTAAAAATGCTCTATTCATTAACCACTTTACGTCCGCCCATAGTATATAAACGTCCTATGGGTGGACCTCTATTTCTGAAAGCACGTTTTAAAACGTCCTTTCAGAAATAGCAGCTGCACGCTAATCGTGCATCTGCTGATCGGGTTGCCCGCTGTCAGTGACAGCAGGGCAACCCAGAGATAAGGCAGGGACAGTTCCCAGGTGTCCCTGCCTTCTAGATCGCTGCAGACACAGCGTCATGTGACCGCCGGGACCGGAGCGTGCAGGAACTGTGTGCTGTACAGCCTCTCTGGGGGGTGCATTTCTTCTGTAACTGGGGCTACTATGTCAGCCCCAGTTACAGGAGAAATCAACAGTGAAAAAGAAAAGAAAAAGTGAAGCAAATGTCCCCCAGAGGTCTTGTATGACCTTATGGGGGACAAAAAGTGTAAAAATAAAGGGTTGAAAAAATAAAATAAAAAAAGTTTCACATGTAAAAAAAAAAGGTCCCCAACTAAGGAATAAAAATAAAAAAATTTAAAAATAGAAAAAATAAAATAAAATAGACATATTTGGTATTGCCGCGTCCGTAAAAACCAGCTCTATAAAAATATCACATGAGCTAACCCCTCAGATGAACACCGTAAAAAAATAAAAATAAAAACTGTGTCAAAACAAGCAATTTTTGTCAACTTGCATCACAAAAGGTGCAACACCAAGTGATCAAAAACGCGTATGTCCCACAAAATGGTACCAATAAAACCGTCACCTCATCCCGCAAAAAATAAGCCCCTACATAAGAAAATCTCTCAAAAAATCAAAAATTATAGCTCTTAGAACATGGAGACACTAAAACATCATTTTTTGGTTTAAAAAATGCTATTATTGTGTTAAAGTGAAACAAATAAAAAAAGTATACATATTAGGTATTGCCGCGTCCGTAAAAACCAGCTCTATAAAAATATCACATGAGCTAACCCCTCAGATGAACACCGTAAAAAAAAAAATGACGGTGTCAAAACAAGCAATTTTTGTCACCTTGCATCACAAAAGGTGCAACACCAAGTGATAAAAAACGCGTATGTCCCACAAAATGGTACCAATAAAACCGTCACCTCATCCCGCAAAAAATAAGCCCCTACATAAGAAAATCTCTCAAAAAATAAAAAAATTCTAGCTCTTAGAACATGGAGACACTAAAACATCATTTTTTGGTTTCAAAAATGCTATTATTGTGTTAAAGTGAAACAAATAAAAAAAAAGTATACATATTAGGTATTGCCGCGTCCGTAAAAACCAGCTCTATAAAAATATCACATGAGCTAACCCCTCAGATGAACACCGTAAAAAAAATAAAAAAAAAATGTCAAAACAAGCAATTTTTGTCACCTTGCATCACAAAAGGTGCAACACCAAGTGATCAAAAACGCATATGTCCCACAAAATGGTACCAATAAAACCGTCACCTCATCCCGCAAAAAATAAGCCCCTACATAAGAAAATCTCTCAAAAAAAACAAAACTATAGCTCTCAGAACATGGACACATTAAAACATAATTTTTTTTTTCAAAAATGCTATTATTGTGTAAAACTTTAATAAATGAGAAAAAGTATACATATTAGGTATCGCCACGTCCGTAACAATCTGCTCTATAAAAATGTCACTTGACTGAACCCCTCAGGTGAACGCTGTAAAAATAAATAAATAGAAACTGTGCTAAAACAACCAATTTTTTGGTCACCTTGCCCCATAAAGTGTTATAATGAATGATCAAAAAATCATATGTACCCAAAAATAGTACTAATAAAACTGCCACCTTATCCCCTAGTTTCCAAAATGGGGTCACTTCTTGGGAGTTTCTACTGTAAGGGTGCATCAGGGGGCTTCAAATGGAACATGGCATCTAAAAACCATGTGGAGTTCCTTTTCTTCTGCGCCCTGCCGTGTGCCCATACAGCAGTTTATGACCACATGTGGGGTGTTTCTGTAAACCGCAGAATCTGGGTAATAAATATTGAGTTGTGTTTGGCTGTTAACCATCGATGTGTTGAAGAAAAAATTGGATTAAAATGGAAAATCTGCCAAAAAAGTGAAATTTAAAAATTTGATCTCCATTTTCCTTTAATTCTTGTGGAACGCATAAAGGGTTAACAAAGTTTGTAAAATCGGTTTTGAATACCTTCAGGGGTGTAGTTTCTACAATGGGGTCATTTATGGGGGTATCCACTATGTAGGCCCCACAAAGTGACTTCAGACCTGAACTGGTCCTTATAAAGTGGGTTTTGGCAATTTTCTTAAAAATTGGAAGAATTTCTTCTAAACTTCTAAGCCTTCTAACGTCCTAAAAAAATAAAATGACATTTCCAAAATGATGCCAACTCAAAGTAGACATATGGGGAATGTTAAGTAATAAATATTTTATGAGGTATCACTTTCTGTTTTAAAAGCAGAGAAATTGAAATTTAGAAAATTGCGAATTCTTCAAATTTTTGGGTAAATTTGGGATTTTTTCATAAATAAAGGTGAAATATTTTGACTCAAATTTATGACTATCATGAAGTACAATGTGTCACGAGAAAACAATCTCTGAATGACTTGGATAAATAAAGGCGTTCCAAAGTTATTACCACATAAAGTGAGACATGTCAGTTTTGCAAAATTAGGCCTGGTCAGGAAGGGGGCAAATGGCCCAGATGGGAAGTGGTTAAATAGTCATACAAAGGATGACCCCTTATATCTCTAATAATCTACTCCATATTAGAATAAATGTGCCAGGCTAGCTATGCCTAGCCCCGCATAGCCCGTGCCTTGCTCCTCAGGGGCTCAAAACTCCCAAAAAGTCAGAAAAATTTGCACAAGCAGGACGTGCACCAAACTTTAGGGTTTTTTAATGCCAGTTTTCTAGCGTAAAGGTGCTGATCAATGTGGGTTTTTTTTAACTTTTTTTTGCCATTCTAAGATTTTTTTGTTTGCTGCCAGTGTATGGAAATACCCCTATACCCATTCAGCAATGTGTAAGGGCCTGTTCACATGATGTGGCCCTCCATTTCAAGTATATGCCAAGTAAAGCTGTATACTTTTGATGTGAAACTGCAGAGTATCTCACCTCACCCTCTCTTCCCATTATAGGGGTCATTTCAAGTGGAAAGATTTCCAGTTTTGAGGACACAGCGTGTAGACCGGGGCTTATATAAGCTCAGTCGTCATTCATGTGCAAGTGTATGGGGATGAATGATCGTTAAAAGTCTTTTACAATATTGGAAGGGGGTGCCCCACGAATAATATTCTACAGTTTTCTAACAGCACCCGGATCTGAATACGTTAGTAATTGCATGTAATAAAAAATGTATTATAGCTACTGAGTTATTCAATGAATCCTGTCTCTACAGCGCCACCTGCTGTTTGCTTTTTCTAATTTCTTTGTCCTGCTAACTGAGGTGGACGCACATGCTCAGTTCCATTCTTCATCTGCCACCAGCTGTAGCAGACAGGACCCACCCTCGGAGAAAGGACACGCCCCCTAAGCTGCCATCTTGAAATAAATCTAGCAGAACAGTTGGAGCAGTGAATGTGGAGATCTCCGGATCCGTGTGAGGTGCAGAGCTAGTTCTAGCTTTGTTAGAAAGAGATTGCCATGTACTAGATGATGTATGATATATATATATTTTTTTTATTGATCATAGAATAACCTCTTTAAATATTGCTGATCTATTCTCATTAGTATTAGATTGGTGGGAATACAACACCCGGCGCCCTGTTTTGGGCCCTTGAGTCGGAAACCATAGAGTGGTAGCTTCTGGCACCAGCGTACTGCAGCTCACCTCCCATTCACTTTGAATACAGAGCTGAGCTGCAGTACCCCAGCCTGGCCACTACACGGTGTGCAGAGCTGTCTACTTCTGGTTCTGTCCACTGTATAGTATCTGACACTGGTGAATGCCTGAAACAGCTGATCGGTGGAGATGTGGGTGTTGGGCCCCCATAGATCTTACCTGGGGATAGATTATCAATACCTAAAACCCCTTATTATGATTGCTTGTCCTCACTCTGTTTGCATTTGTTGACAGGAGTCAGACATCCCCTGTTTACAGGGTGCGATGGGCATCTGGCAGCAGATTTGTCCCTATGACACTGGCTGACCTGTTACATATGCGCTTGGCAGCTGAAGACATCTGTGTTGGTCCCATGTTCCTATGTGCCCGCATTGCTGAGGAAAATTAAGTTTTAATATATGCAAATGAGCCTCTAGGAGCAACGGGGGCGTTACCGTTACACCTAGAGGCTCTGCTCTCTCTGCAACTCCTGCATCCTTTGCACTTTGATTGACAGGGTCAGGTGTGATCACGTTTACACTGCCTGGACCTGTCAAAGTGGAGAGGGCGCGGCAGTTCCAGAGAGAGCAGAGCCTGTAGGTGTAATGGTAACGCCCCCGTTGCTCCTAGAGGCTCATTTGCATATATTAAAACTTAATTTTTCTCAGCAATGCGTGCACATATGAACATGGGACCAACACAGATGTCTTCAGCTGCCAAGCGCACATGGAACAGGTCAGCCAGATTCATAGGTACAAATCTGCTGACAGGTGCCCTTTGCAGGCTGATCGTCGGCATGTTTACACAGGGCAGTGATGCGGGGACGAGTGTTCGTAGAAATGTTACTTTGCCCGATCATTATCGTCTTGTGTAAAAGGCCTCTAGACCTGAACTTGGCCGAGCAAATTTGGCCCCATTTCCTGAGAAGTCCTAACTCTTCACGGCCCCAGCAGACGCGTTTCCTTTCTTTTTGTTGATTTGTGTGGCTCTGCAACAAAAGTCCATTGCAAAGTAAGGCTAGTTTCACACTAGCGGCAGGACGGATCCGACAGGCTGTTCACCATGTCTGATCCGTCCTGCGGCTATTTCGCCGTGCCCGCGGACCGCCGCTCCGTCCCCATTGACTACAATGGGGACGGGGGCGGAGCTCCGGCGCAGCACGGCGGTGCACGGAGAAAGCCGCCGGACTAAAAAGCCTGACATGCAGTAATTTTAGTCCGGCGGCCTTTCTCCGTGCACCGCCGTGCTGCGCCGGAGCTCCGCCCCGTCCCCATTGTAGTCAATGGGGACGGAGCGGCGGTCCGCGGGCACGGCGAAATAGCCGCAGGACGGATCCGACATGGTGAACAGCCTGTCGGATCCGTCCTGCCGCTAGTGTGAAAGTACCCTTAAGTAAGTAAATGGGGATTACTAAATGCTATTCATATGCCGCAGAGAAAATCTGCCTGTGTCTCAGGACTCGGTGGAGAAGTTGGGATCTGCGGCACGACCTATTCATTGCGGTTTCCTGTGCAAAAATCCATCAGTCCTTAAAACAAAATCCCACCATTTCTGTAACAGGAAATATTCCCATCAGCGTTCTGTACTACATCTTGGCGCAGTTTACATTTGGCCACTAGTGGGCAGTATGGCAGCATTTCCAAATAACATCACAGACTTGACTACTTTCAGACTAGCATTTTAGTTTTCCGGTATTGACATCCGTCATAGGGTCTTAATACCGGGGGAAAAAACGCTTTAGTTTGTTCCCCATTCGTTGTCAATGGGGACAAAACTGAACAGAACCGAATGCTCCAAAATACATTCCGTTCCGTTTAGTTGTGTTCCCAGACCGGAGAGTAAACTGCAACATGTTGTACTTTGCTTTCCGTCCTGGGATGCGGAGCAAGACGGATCCGGCATGACCCCCAATGTAAGTCAATGGGGACGGTTCCGTTTTCTCTGACACAATAGAAAACAGATCCGTCCCCCATTGACTTTCAATGGAGTTCATGACGGATCCGCCTTGGCCATGTTAAAGATAATACAACCGGATCCGTTCATAACGGATGCAGATGGTTGTATTATCAGTAACGGAAGTGTTTTTGCTGAGCCCAGCCTGATCCAGCAAAAACGCTAGTGTGAAAGTAGCCTTAGGCGTTATACAGACACTCTTTTGTGACTTTTATGAAAATTCCATGAAATTAGTTTTATTTCCTAAGGAGAAGTCTATGGGAAGATGTGAAAAAAAAACATATCCAGAGCATACAGTGATAAAAAAAAAACACCTTTTGCACAAAAATGAGAAATCTATGAGTTACAGCTGCTGCATTTTTTTGCTAAAAAAAGAAAAACACTGAATATTAATAATAATCTTTATTTATATAACACCAACGTATTCTGCAGCACTTTACAGTCGGGTTCATGTAGAAACAAAATCAGACATTACACAGCAACAAGTAAGTCAGCTATTAAAACAAGAGGAATGACGGTCCTGCCCAAGAGCTTACAATCTATGAGGAGACAGGGGTGATCCAAAAAGGTAAAGGGGCTTGTTTTCCACAATAAGGGCTAATGCATGTGGCCGTAGTTTCAGTTTGAATCCGATCTGCATTTTTTGCGGATCTAATGCGGACCCTTTCATCTCAATGAACGTGTGCTGTCCGCATCCGCAAGTCCGTTCTCCGACCTGCAAAAACATAGAACGTGTCCTATTCTTCTCTGTTTTGCTGACAAGGATAGGACATTTCTGTAGGAGTAAAAAAAATAAAAATGGCGTCAGAACTTAGCCAGTATCTGTGTTTTCCGTATTCAGACCACAAAAATGGATATGATCATGTGCAGGAGCCGCCGCCAGCTTATATCTGTAGTGCATGGCAGAAAAAAACTCCAGGAAAAATGTTGCAAAAATAGTGTTTTTCCTAAAAACACTATGGGGGTTATTTACTAAAGTACTTTGCGCTTTTTTTGGTGTTTATGTTTTTTTTGCCATATTTGCTGCATTTATGGAGGAGTTTGCGACTTTTTTCAGGTGTTTTCAACAGAGCGCTGTTGGTGAGTTTTGAGGGCGTGGCTTGCGCAGAGTATAGATTTTTGTTTCATTTATCACCGTGCGACTTTACAAGCCTCAAACCTGTAAACAGTCGATCATGTGAAACACTTAAAGGGGTTGTGTCATTTCAGCAAATGGCATGTATTATGTAGAAAAAGTTAATACCAGGCACTTACTAATGTATTGTGATTGTCCATATTGCTCTCTCTCTCTCTGCAACTGCTGAGGGGCCCCCGGACATTATGGAGGGGGACGCATGGCCATACTGGCATTTACCTGATGACTGTGTGTCCTGTGGAATTGTCTGCCCGGAGATAGCTAGTTATTGGGAGGCAATTTTTGGCGGGAAAAGGGTTTCCCGCTTTTGTGGGATCACTGGGCAGAAGAATAATTCTGCCCGGTGAGCACCCTACAATTGGTGGGAATTTTAGCCTATGATAGCCCAGGGTTCAGGGGAAGGTTAGCGGAGCCCTGGAGACGACAGCTGATTGGTTTAATGGGAGGCTGAGGGGGCTATAGTTGTCCGTGCTCCGCAGGCTGGGCTTGTCTTTGATTTGAACCTGCCTGTGGAGCCGGATCCTGTGTGCCCCTCCTGCCCGCCCTTATGTATGGTAAGTATTTGGGGCCGTGATTGATGTTGGGTGAAGTAAGGATTGTCGTCCCGTGATTGGATGGACTCTGAGATTTAGAATAAATCAGTTCCGTTTACCTCCACTCTCTAGTCAGTGTATTTTATTGTTGATGGTATGCTGGTTTAATAATGTTGCAGGTTGGGCAAAAAATATGCCATGTATTGCCATGCGCCCTCTGCACTTTGATTGACTGGAACAGGAGTGTAAACGTCATCACACCTGGCTGGCCCTGTCAATCAAAGTAGAGAGGATACGACAGAGTCAAAAAATGGCTAATCGCTTGGTTTTATTTTGTTTTCCATTAGTGTTCACTGTGCAGGTAAAAAAAAAAATTGGGATGCCTGTTATGTTTATTTTTTTTATTGTTTATATATTTTTATATGTTAAATTGGGAAGGGGGGTGATTTGGACTTCTAATATTTTTACAACTTTTTTTTTTTTTACTTTTTACACCATAACGTTTAGCCCCCCCCCCCCCCCGGGGGGGCCAGAACCTGGGATCTTTTGATCCCCTGTCCCATTCACTATAACTGAGATCTATTATGGTGAATGGGATTCTGCCATTTTACCTGCCTCAGCAGTTTACCGTGGCAGGTGTGGGAACCTTCAGCAGGCTGTCATAGTAACCGATCAGGTTAAACCGATCGGGTAACCAAGGGGTTAAATTAAGTTTCGGAGTCATCACCGATTGCTGCCAGGTGCCTGCTGTATTAGGCTAGGTCTACACAACGACATTTGTCGCGCGACATTTTGTTGCACTAATGTCGCGCAACAATTTTTATAATGGCAGTCTTCGGTGTCGCACTGCGACATGCTGCGACTGCGACGCGACAGTCGCAGAAAATCTATTCGAGATGGATTTTTCTGCGACTGTCGCGTCGCAGTCGCAGCAAGTCGCAGCATGTTGCATGTTGCAGTGCGACACCATAGACTGCCATTATAAAAATTGTCGCGTGACATTAGTGCAACAAAATGTCGCGCAACAAATGTCGTCGTGTAGACCTAGCCTTATACAACCCGTACCCGCCGTGTATGGGATGAGCTCAGTGCAACAGTCCGCTCCATACAATTCCTTGCACATAATGCCATACATACATTATGCATTAAGGGGTTAAAAACAGATATACTTTCAGTTTTGCATCCATTTTTATTGGCCGTTGAAAATTGACATTAAAAATGGATGTAGTTTATTGGCTTTGTTTTTCTAACCCTTTCCCTCAGTATACATAATGCCCCTGGACTTATAATGCCCCAGTATAAATAATTGCCCTCACATAGTGCCCTAGTATGTCTAAGTGCCCCCACATAGCGCCCCAGTATATATAATGGCCCACCGCGGTAGTGCTGACAGTTTTTAGTTTTTTCTAAAAATAAATAAATACAGGAACACTCCCTCTGCACTGGAGGCAGCAACAGTGACAGAGCCAGCGTGATCATGTGACGTCACTGGGAGCATCAGGTCCTGCTGCAGGTTCTGCTGTCTCCACGTGGTCAGGTGAGTGTTTTTTTTATTTTTTTTTAATTCTAACCCCCTTTTTTACAATGTACCC
Source organism: Bufo gargarizans (assembly GCF_014858855.1). NCBI lineage: Eukaryota > Metazoa > Chordata > Amphibia > Anura > Bufonidae > Bufo > Bufo gargarizans. The sequence continues at coordinate 137,841 of NW_025334636.1, read as the reverse complement.
ACTTTTAACAGCCGTTAGACAGGTGCAGGCCTGTTTAAAGAGCTCCACTGATTTTATTGGGGTCTGTCTGCCCGTGAAAAAAACTGCCAAAAATAGCATGTCCTGTTTTTGGACTGCTTTTTTGATGTTTTGTAATTGGCTCTGCAGACGGCGGTGTGAATGGACCCTCACCTGTGTCTGCACCGTGTATGGCAATCTGACTGCTACACCTCAACATCCCGTATGCACCACCCGATCCACCAACTTGTCATCCAGAGCAATGGTTCATATTTTTTTTTTTTATAGCTGAGCATGAGTTCAGCAATGAGAGGGTTAAGCATAAGTCCGTCCAGGCCGTGTGCAGGGTCCTATAACATGCACTGAGAGCCTGCAACTTCTGTGTATCCGTCACAATGGCTCCGAAAAACATTGTCATCTTTGGGGCCACAGGAATGACCGGGAAAGTGACCCTGAGACAAGCGCTGGACAAAACTAGAGATGAGCGAATTTCCGCTTATGAATATGTAAAAAACGTTTCATTTCAACTAACTTTTAGTCTGGTGATTATAAACCCACAATTAAAATATCCTTCCGCTTGATCGATGAGCGTTACTTATAAAAAGTGATGATGGCTGCCTCGAGTGCATTACAAACAGTGTTGATTCCCCACTCCAAACTAGCTCCCCCTACTGCTGTGTATCATTCTTGCATCTGTTTTAGCTGTCAGTGAATAGAAACATTCTTGTTTACATCCAAAAGCAGAAAACCAACCAATAGAAACGTAAACTCCTGTACAGAGCGGTGATATGACCCTGTGCATGCGCTGTTAGGACGTGCTACCATATTATGACTCTGTACAACCTCTGTGTTAGGGCTCGTTCACACAAACGTTTTTTGCGTTCCGTATACGGGCCGTTTATTGCGTTCCGTATACGGTCCATATACGGAACCATTCATTTCAATGGGCCCGCAAAAAAAACTGAATGTACTCCGTGAGCATTCCGTTGCCGTATGTCCGCAATTCCGTTCCGCTAGATTTTGAGCCTTGTCCGCAAATCACGGTCCGTGGCTCCATTCAAGTCAATGGGTCCGCAAAAAAACGGAACACATACGGAAATGCATCCGTATGTCTTCCGTTTCCGTTCCGTTTTTTGCGGAACCATCTATTGAAAATGTTATGCCCAGCCCAATTTTTTCTATGTAATTACTGTATACTGTAAATGCCATACGGAAAAAGCCATACAGTCGTGTGAACAAGCCCTTAAAGCCATAATTGGGCACACATAGAAGTGTATGGGGCCCTACTGGATTGAAGGATTTTTAAGTCAGATTCCATATAAATCTGACAAAATGTGTGTCAAATGTAATAAATAAATCTAGTGTAAGGGTACGACTACATGGTGCGGTCGTATCACAGTGGTCATGGCTGTCCTGCGGTTGAACACAGCGCGACCATGTGGGTACATAATTAAGGAGTAACTAAACTTTTATTTAAGTTTTTTTTTAAATATCCCAAATGCCCTGAAAATAATTTTTCTAAAATACATAACCCCTTCCTCACTGCCATATGGCTATTTACGTTGGTGGTCGGGAATTTAAAGATGGACTTTAAAGATATTTCATACAGCAGGCATCCGATGCAGACATTTAACACTTCAGATGCCGTGGTCCTGCTCTTCCGGCTGTGCTCCGGCTCCACCTGGCGGGGATCAGGGGGACTAGAGTGTGTTAGCAGCAGCCCTCTGTCCTCCTGTGGCAGGGCTCCATAGAAATACAGTAAAATCCTCAGACTCCAATGCTAATACATTGGAAAATATGAGAAAAGCAATACAATGATTGCTTGTTATAGTGTAAAATAAAATAAAAAAGTGTAAAAATATATATTTTAAATATTAATTTAAAAATATAAACATTCAAAGCACCCCCTTCCTTTCCTGAAAAATAAAAATAAAAAAATAAATTAGAAATACACATCATAGGTATCCTGGCGTGCAAAAATGCCCATGCTATTACAATAAAAAAAAACGTAATCCCATACGGAAAACGTCAAAATGGAAAAAAATAAAGTCAAAATGGCCAATTGGTCATTTTTTGGTCGCTTCTCCTCCCACAAATTTTCTTTTTTCTTTAAAAGTGATCAAAATGTTATACATACCACAAAATGATATCACTGAAAAGTACAGATCGCCCTGCAAAAAATTTGTCTTCACACAGCCCCGCACACATAAATTTAAAAAAATTTATCTTTTTAAAAGGTTTTTATCTTTTTTTCCCAGTATAAAAACGCAGTAAAAAATATACCTATGTGGTATTGCCAGATTTGTACTGACCTGGAGAATGGAAGTAACTGGTCAGTTTTATGGCATAGGGAACGCCAGGAAAACAAAACCCCCAAAAAAACTGTTGAGGAAATGTATTTTTGATACAATGCAGACTCCGTACTACGTAGACTGCTGAGAAGTCAGCAATGTGCCAGAATAGTGAATTTGAAGCGCGCTAAATCAGAGCTTTAGGTGGAAATTTCTTCAGTAAAAAGTCAAAATGAATTAATAAAGTAGATTAGAAAAAATATTTTTAGGGCATTTGGGACATTTAAAAAAAAAATTGAATAAAAGCTTAGTTACTCTTTAAACTAAAGAAGACAGCACTGTTTAGTCGATCTGTGTTAATAGCCACGTGGTATCGAAGGAGTCTCGTGGCCATTAACAATGCAGACCGACTAAACTGTGGACGTCATTACTTTAATTAGAGCCTCCTGTGCCCACACAGCTGAGTGGGACAGCACATTGCGGCTTCCTGTGCAAAAGTCCATCAGTCCTTTAAACAAAATTCGAATAATTTCTGTAATAGGAAATATTCCCGTCAGCTTTCCATACTACATAGAGTTAAAACAAGAAATCATCTTGGTGTAGTGTAACTGGTTTTGGCCACTAGTGGGCAGTATAGCAGCATTTCCAAACAACATTATAGTCTTGACACCGAGTTATGCCTTAAAGGGAACCTGTCACCGGGATTTTGGGTATAGAGCTGAGGACATGGGTTGCTAGATGGCCGCTAGCACATCCACAATACCCAGTCCCCATAGCTCTGTGTGCTTTATTGTGTAAAAAAACCTGATTTGATAAATATGCAAATTAACCTGAGATGAGTCCTGTCCCTGACTTATCTCACGTACAGGACTCATCTCAGGTTAATTTGCATATGTATAAAATAGTTTTTTTTACACAATAAAAGCACACAGAGCTATGGGGACTGGGTATTGCGGATGTGCTAGTGGCCATCTAGCAACCCATGTCCTCAGCTCTATACACAAAATCCCGGTGACAGGTTCCCTTTAAAGGGGTATTCCCATGGCACCTTTTCATACTTACCTGCTGCCAGCGCGCCGTTCACTTCCTGCATTCTGGCTGGGGGCAGGCTTAATCCTGATAGACGTCTTCTCCCGGCTGTGCCGCGCGCTGGACCGAATGCGCACTCCGACGCGCATGCGCCATGGTGACTTATCCATGGCGAGTATAGTACAGAGCTGGTGTGCGCGTTCGCGGCTCTGTACTATTCTGGCCAGGAAGAAGTCACCATGGCGCATGCGCGGTAGCGAGCTCGTTCAGGACAGCAGAAGGAGTCTTCTGCGCAAGTGCGGCCACAGGGATTCTGGAGAAGAGCTGTGGCTGTAACCAGGGGAGACCGAATGACAACAATGCGGTAAGTGGGGATACATTTTCTCCTAAAGGGTGGGAATTGGTTAATCAAATATATTTACAAAAATGATCACTGTCAAATGATTAAATTAACAGATTTAACAGTGATCATTATGATGGGATAACCCTTTAAGCTTCATTCACACGTCAGTGATTTCTATCAGTCATTGTGAGCCAAAACCAGGTGCGGCTCTAAACACAGACCAGGTGCAGATCTTTCCCTTAGGCCTCTTTCACACGGGCGTCATTTTTTTTGCCCGGATAAGAGCCTGGTGCGTTGCGAGAAAAGGCGCGATTTTCCCATGCGAGTGCAAAACATTGTCAAAAAATCATGCAAAAAATCGCGCATGTTTGGTACCCAAACCCGAACTTCTTCATAGAAGTTCGGGCTTGGGATTGATGTTCTTAAGATTGTATTATTTTCCCTTATAACATGGTTATAAGGGAAAATAATAGCATTCTGAATACAGAATGCATAGTAAACCAGCGCTAGAGGGGTTAAAAAAAAAAAAAAATTTTTTTAACTCACCTTAGTCCACTTGATCACGAAGCCCGGCATCTCCTTGTGTCTCCTCTGCTGATGAACAGGACCTGGGGTGAGCTGCTCCATTAAATACAGGTTAAGGACCTTCGATGACGTCACTCCGGTCATCACATGGTCTTTTACCATGGTGAACAGAATCACCATGGTAAAAGATCATGTGACGTACCATGTGATGACCGGAGTGACGTCATCGAAGGTCCTTAACCGATATTTAATGGAGCAGCTCACCCCAGGTCCTGTTTAGCCGCTCAGCGCAGAGGAGACACAAGGAGATGCCGGGCTTCGTGATCAAGTGGACTAAGGTGAGTTAAATTTATTTTAATTTTTTTTTAACCCCTCTAGCGCTGGTTTACTATGCATTCTGTATTCAGAATGCTATTATTTTCCCTTATAACCATGTTATAAGGGAAAATAATAATGATCGGGTCTCCATCCCGATCGTCTCCTAGCAACCGTGCGTGCAAATTGCACGGCATCCGTACTTGCTTGCGGATGCCATCCGATTTTCACACACCCCATTCATTTCTATGGGGCCTGCGTCACGTCGAAATCGGACAATATAGAGCATGCTGCGATTTCAACTGAACGCACAAGTGATGCGTTAAAAACAACGCTCATGTGCACAGCCCCATAGAAATGAATGGGTCAGGATTTAGTGCGGGTGCCATACGTTCGCCGCACGGATCGCACCCGCACGGAAAACTCGCCCGTGTGAAAGGGGCCTTAGACCTTATCTCTTTGGAGGCTCCAATCCTGGTTCTGGCTCACAATCATTGATGGAAATCACTGACCAAAACACTGATGGCTTTAGGCTTCATTCACACACACCTTTTGTTTTAAACAGTTTTGTGGCCTTTTAAAAAACAACATGAAATGTGCAGATGTCCATGAAGGGTCTGTATTTGGCCAGTGTGTCCGTGTAAGATTCAGGGGTCTCTGGGACCAAAGTGTGACTTTTTATCACCTCACTGACTGATTAATTATATACACTACGTGCAGAATTATTAGGCAAATGAGTATTTTGACCACATCATCCTCTTGATGCATGTTGTCTTACTCCAAGCTGTATAGGCTCGAAAGCCTACTACCAATTAAGCATATTAGGTGATGTGCATCTCTGTAATGAGAAGGGGTGTGGTCTAATGACATCAACACCCTATATCAGGTGTGCATAATTATTAGGCAACTTCCTTTCCTTTGGCAAAATGGGTCGAAAGAAGGACTTGACAGGCTCAGTAAAGTCAAAAATAGTGAGATATCTTGCAGAGGGATGCAGCACTCTTAAAATTGCAAAGCTTCTGAAGCGTGATCATCGAACAATCAAGCGTTTCATTCAAAATAGTCAACAGGGTCGCAAGAAGCGTGTGGAAAAACCAAGGCGCAAAATAACTGCCCATGAACTGAGAAAAGTCAAGCGTGCAGCTGCCAAGATGCCACTTGCCACCAGTTTGGCCATATTTCAGAGCTGCAACATCACTGGAGTGCCCAAAAGCACAAGGTGTGCAATACTCAGAGACATGGCCAAGGTAAGAAAGGCTGAAAGACGACCACCACTGAACAAGACACACAAGCTGAACGTCAAGACTGGGCCAAGAAATATCTCAAAACTGATTTTTCTAAGGTTTTATGGACTGATGAAATGAGAGTGAGTCTTGATGGACCAGATGGCTGGATTGGTAAAGGGCAGAGAGCTCCAGTCCGACTCAGACGCCAGCAAGGTGGAGGTGGAGTACTGGTTTGGGCTGGTATCATCAAAGATGAGCTTGTGGGGCCTTTTTGGGTTGAGGATGGAGTCAAGCTCAACTCCCAGTCCTACTGCCAGTTTCTGGAAGACACCTTCTTCAAGCAGTGGTACAGGAAGAAGTCTGCAAGGTAAGAAAAACATGATTTTCATGCAGGACAATGCTCCATCACACGCGTCCAAGTACTCCACAGCGTGGCTGGCAAGAAAGGGTATAAAAGAAGAAAATCTAATGACATGGCCTCCTTGTTCACCTGATCTGAACCCCATTGAGAACCTGTGGTCCATCATCAAATGTGAGATTTACAAGGAGGGAAAACAGTACACCTCTCTGAACAGTGTCTGGGAGGCTGTGGTTGCTGCTGCACGCAATGTTGATGGTGAACAGATCAAAACACTGACAGAATCCATGGATGGCAGGCTTTTGAGTGTCCTTGCAAAGAAAGGTGGCTATATTGGTCACTGATTTGTTTTTGTTTTGTTTTTGAATGTCAGAAATGTATATTTGTGAATGTTGAGATGTTATATTGGTTTCACTGGTAAAAATTAATAATTGAAATGGGTATATATTTGTTTTTTGTTAAGTTGCCTAATAATTATGCACAGTAATAGTCACCTGCACACACAGATATCCCCCTAAAATAGCTAAAACTAAAAACAAACTAAAAACTACTTCCAAAAATATTCAGCTTTGATATTAATGAGTTTTTTGGGTTCATTGAGAACATGGTTGTTGTTCAATAATAAAATTAATCCTCAAAAATACAACTTGCCTAATAATTCTGCACTCCCTGTAAAACATACATTTTATTAGTTCATCTTAAAATGTGTCTTTGAACTCTTAACTACTAAGATTAAAATTCCTCAGAATTTGGAGAGGTGGGAGTTATATCAGTTATCTGGATACACGTTTTCCCTGGCGGGGTCCTGATGACTTCTCAGAACTGTCCCCCCTTTTTTTCCTTATACCTCTGATTAATCTAGTCTCTACACCAGCTCTATATTTAGCTGTGTATTGATTCCCCTGCTGGGGTTCCCTCCTCTCTAAATCTGAACTAAAATGTTACACCTGCATCCCTACATGTTTCGCCGTATGACCGGCGTCTTCAGGGGATGGTGTGCAGGTTACCAGGCAAAATGATACCAGCGCAGCCAAGCTGACACATAGCTCTGCCATGTTGCTGCAACCACAGGACGACTCAACAAATTCAACGCTAAGACCAAATTAGTCCCCAAAGGTGCTGGACAAGGAGTTCCAAAAACATCGGCCGATGGCACCAAAATTTGAAACTGGTCCATCGTGACAAAGAATCAGCAATCTTGTTATCAATACCTGGGATATGCACAGCCTACCTCTTCCGGACACAGGTACGCCCTTATGTCCTGGTACTTAAGGACACAGAGCGTACCTGTACCTGTGTATTTTCGATCGGAACCCGGTGCCTGCTCATTGAGCAGGCACCTGGGGCAAATGCTCCGGGGGGTCCACAGCTTGGCTGTGTAATCCTAGACCCCCCAGGGGTGCTGCTTGGGGCGCAGGCATTTTTTAATATTTTTTTTTGTGCATACGCTGACTGTGGCCGGCACTCTTAGCGTCCGGCCACTGTTAGCGCATCGCACACCCCACCGCTGATCAACTTCAGACGGTTGATCAGCGGCTTTGAATTTTTTTTTTAATTTTTTTTCACATTTTTCCCCCTTTTTTAGTTAGTCTTTTTTGTGTTTAGTTTTAGGGATAAAGTACGCGAACACCCGTGCCCCCACACACTCACGCGCGCGCACACACACACTCCCCTATGGCCCGCCGGACGTTCTCGGCCGAGGAGGCATACGCCCAGCTTGCCTCCGACTCAGAGAGTCCCAGTGAGGACGAGGATGACCCCACTTTCCTGTTGTCATCCGCGTTCTCCTCATCATCTAGCGATGATGATGAGCCCCCAAGGTGGCAGAGACGCCGCCAGGCGGAACAAGGGGACCGCCATGTTAGGGACCCTGTGGCCCAGCCTAGTACGAGCAGCTCTGGGGCTCATACTGGTTTCCCGGCCCACCAGTTAAATCCACCGAAGCACCCTGCCGGTGAACTTGTCTGGTGTACCCCAGAGCGATACGAGCCCGTGATTCCTGATTTTGTAGGCCAATCAGGAATCCACATTTCCACAGTGGGCTACACTGAATATGACTTTTTTTGGTCATTTTTCAGTGACCCACTGGTAAATCTGATGGTGGAGCAGACGAACCTGTACGCCCAACAGATCGTTGCTCAACACCCGGGCTCCTTTTTGGCTAGGCCCGGTGGCTGGACGCCGGTCACTGCAGTCGAGATGAGGATATTTTGGGGCCTCGTGCTGCATATGGGCCTGGTCAAGAAACCCAGTTTCAGGCATTACTGGAGTGGGGACGTCCTATACCAGACCCCACTTTACAGTACGGCCATGACAGGCTCCCGGTTTTAGGCCATCCGGAAATGTCTGCATTATTCCGATAATGCAGCATGTCCCCCCCCAAGGTGATCCTGCCTATGACCGTCTGTATAAGATACGGCCGGTCGTCGATCATTTTGGGGCCAAATTTGTACAGGCCTATGTACCTGGAAGGGAGGTCGCGGTTGATGAGTCTCTCATTGCGTTTAAGGGGAGACTCATTTTCCGCCAGTATGTTCCCTCAAAGCGGGCGAGGTATGGCGTGAAGCTGTACAAACTTTGTGAGAGTACCTCAGGGTACACTTACAAGTTTCGTGTGTACGAGGGGCGAGATTCCCGTATTCAACCCCCAGAATGTCCCCCCCACTCTGGGTGTTAGTGGGAAACTTGTGTGGGACCTTATGTACCCACTGCTGGATAAGGGTTACCACCTGTATGTGGATAACTTTTATACTAGTATCCCCATGTTTCAGTCCCTCGCCGCCAGATCCACGTTCGCTTGTGGGACCGTGCGGAAAAATCAACGTGGCCTCCCTACCCACCCCCTCCAGGTACCTATCCCCAGGGGTGCAACCCGTGCCCTTACCAGTGAAAACCTGTTGCTGGTCAGGTATAAGGACAAGAGGGATGTCCTTGTACTGTCCACAATTCATGGTAACGGCATCACCCCGTCCCTGTGCGAGGTACCGCGGCAACGGTCCTCAAGCCAGATTCTATCGTCGACTACAATCGGTATATGGGAGGAGTTGGTCTCTCTGATCAAGTCCTCAAGCCATATAATGCCATGTGCAAAACCCGGGCATGGTACAAAAAAGTTGCGGTCTACTTGGTACAGGTTGCCTTGTACAACTCTTTTGTACTATCCCGAAGCGCTGGCAGCACAGAGACATTCCTCCAGTTCTATGAGGCAGTCCTCAAGGCCCTCATCTTTTCGGACCGGGAAAGAGCAGGCCGGAGTACCTCGGGAACTGGAGGCGCCCGGATCGTCCCTGGCCAACACTTTCCAGGTGTGGTCCCCCATACTGGAAAGAAGGGACGAACCCCAAAAAAGTGCAGAGTGTGTCGCAGGAGGGGGATACGGAAGGACACCACAACTCAATGTGACATGTGCCCCGATCATCCGGGCCTCTGCGTTATCGATTGCTTCAGGGAGTATCACACTTCCATGGAGTACTAAATTTATATCCCAATTTATCACTGACATCGGATAAAAAAAAACTGGTTCTCAGACTTGAGACACCCCAAAAAAATTGTAAAGTATAATTGTAAAACGGCTTCAGGACGTGATGGCGTGAGGACGTCACGTCGCGCTCTCCGCCCCCTCCCCACCGCCTGGATGCCCTGCTGAATCGCTGGTGCCGGCGTCTTCCACCCCCTCCTGCCGCCTCCTGGGTTGGAGTCTCTTCCGGGTGCACGCCGTGTCCGTGGGTTTGAACAGCGGTGATGATCCTGCCTCTGCCTTCTCCTGCTTGGCTGCTCTGCTGAGTTACGGATGGAGGCGTCTTCCGTCTGCTCCTGCTATCTCCCGGGTCGGTGTCTTTTCCTGGTTGATGTTCGTGTGCCGTGACTGTGGGCTCAAATGGACGGAGTGGCGGCGGTGATCTGGCATCAGCCTTCTCCCCTTGGCTTCTCCTGCTGAGCGCTCTCGTCTGAGCTCGCTCCTGTGGTCAGCGGTGTTTTTGGGAAGGCCACTGCTACTGTATGTTCCTGCTGCCGAAGGTCCCATGCCGCTGTGACATCAGGGGGTGTGAATGGCACTTTTGGTTCTCTGGATCACTCCGTCTGGTGCCTACCTGCTCTCCTCCACGTCTGTCTGCAGCCTGCGACCATCAGAGGAGCGTCCCTATCCCCTCTCTGTGGGTGCTTGGGTATCATCATCCTGGGGCTGAGGATTGGTGAGATTGATCCTTTATTCTCCACCTTTTTTAATATGAACTAACTGATTAACGTAACGGAGCAACTAGTTAACTGCTTACCCATCAGCTAACCTGCTAACCTACTAACTGTCTCCATGCTGACATGCTGCTCCAGTTACTGTGAGTGATTACATGCAGAAAATGTGACTATATACAGTGTCTTATTAATATACTCTCTCAGCTATTGCACCTGAATATACACCGGAATATTGCTGATTGGCGGGTTCTAGGTGATGAACCGGTGCTATACGATATATGGTTCTGATTTTAGAGGTTCAAGGAGCAAGGGTTGAGCTAAGAGAGAACTGAGTTTTTGCGTATCCTGGTGCACGGGAGTGAAACGGGAAGAAGAGAGGAGAAGAGGATCAGGAGTTGAACTTCGTTTTTTTTGTTTTTTTTCCTGCATTTCTGGACTTTTTTTTTTTTCTTTTCTCTGCTGACTATAAGAGCGCGGGAGGGTGGTAGTTTGACATTGTATTTTATTGCAGTAGTTTGGTGGATTGCTCGAACTGTGTCTTCCTTGGCACTCTTTTTCTGGGGAGGTCGCAGCAATGCCTCCAAAGGGTGTAAACAGAAAGTTTGTAGGCTCCTCCTCGCCGGGAGGAGGAAAGGGTAGCACTACCGTAACCGGTTTAGAAAAATACCTTAAATCCCCACCAAAAATAAAGAGCTTGTTACGGGCGAATAAGGAAAGCCAGAAGGAAGTGGGGGACCCACCGGTCTCTGTGGACCAGGGGGGGATGGATAGGAGGTTGGGTAGCGGAGAAGGGATGGAGGAGAGAATAAATATAGTAGATGGAAAGCTGCTAGAAATCTTGGAAGCGGTGCAAAAATCGAATCATAGCCTAGAGGAGCTGACCCTCAAGATTGCGTCAGTACAGGTGGATCTCTCCTTTATAAAAGAGGATATGAATAAAGTCAGGGATAAGGTTAAAGAGCTGCAATTATCTGCTGGAAGTATGAAAAAGGATCTAGAAGGAGTTAAAAAAAGAGTGGAAAGGATGGATGGGGAAAAAAAGACCCTTCTAGACAGAATTACTACAATGGAAGACTTGTCTAGGAGATCAAATATTAGGTTAGTGGGATTCCCTGAGGGGGTGGAGGGAGAGGACCCAACAGGGTTTATTCATCAGTGGCTACAGGATACTTTTAAAAATGAGGGTTTATCTCAATGGTTTGTAGTAGAAAGAGCACATAGAATTCCGGGGAGGTCTCCCCCAAAAGGGAGCCCACCTAGGGCAATTCTGGCCAGAATACAAAGCAGTAGGGACAGAGATGCAATAATGAAAACTAAGAGAAAGATGCAACTAATTGAGTTTAATGGAAATAACATTGAGATATATCCGGACTATTCCAGAGCAACACAGATAAAAAGGCGTGATTTTAAAGAAGTTAAGAAGAGATTAGCGGCAGCTCAGATACAATATGCCCTGATATACCCTACTAAGCTTTGAGTTATATATCGCGACCAAGTTAGCTTTTTTGGGTCTCCGGAGGAGGCAGTGGAGTGGCTGGACGCCAAAGGTATAGGAACATGAAAGAAAAGGAATAAGTAGGGTGTCGGATGGGTAATGGGGAGGTCAGGGTTAGGGCAGGAAGGGGCTGAGTGTAAGAGGTGGGGGAAATGCTCTATTTCTACCGACCAGATGGGGTGGGGGATAGGATAAGGGGGGTGGGGGGCAAGGGAGAGGGAAAGGGAGGGAAGGAGGAGGGGTAATGGGAGGGAATGGTTGTCCTGTGGGGTTTGGCGATGATGAAAAACAAGAATCCACGGGTGGGAGGTACTCATGAGTAGGATAATTACATGGAACGTACGTGGACTGGGAGATAAGGTCAAAAGGGTTATGGTGTTTGATATGGTTACTAGACATCTCCCGGCCATTGTGGGACTAACGGAGACACACAATACAAAGGATAAGATAAATTTACTTATGAGGAAATGGGCAAAGTACCAATATCATTCATGTTTTTCTACCTATTCATGTGGCGTCAGTGTATATATACATCATAAAGTTGATTACCTCCCCCTAGACCAGAAGATTGATGATAGGGGAAGATACGTATTCCTCCACTGTCAATGGAATAGTTTGTGTTTTAGCCTTCGTGTATATACCACCACCATTCTCCCTTTGTGTTATTCACCGTCTAGTGGAGTTTGCAGACTCCAGAGGTAAATGTCCCATACTAGTAATGGGAGATTTCAACAGTGTGATGAATAGTAAGCTAGATAGATAGTCAGTGACATCAAATGATAAATATGATATAAGTCAGCCAACACTTCTTAAAAGAATAACTCAGGAATTATCACTGATAGATGTTTGGAGATATCTTTACGACGACAAGCGAACATACTCATGTTTCAGTCATGGGAGTAAAACAATGTCAAGAATAGATATGGCATTAGTTAGCCCAGAATTGATAGGCCAGATCTCCAAAATGAAGTATGAGGTTAATAGTATCTCAGACCACTCCCCGGTGAGCTTGACATTTAAAACCAATGTTAGGTCAAAAAGAAGAGAGTTTCGGCTGAATCCACACTGGTTAAATTTGATAAATAAAGATGATGGTATAATTGCAGACATAGAGGAGTACTGGCAAATTAATTTAGGATCCACACAAATAGGGTATGTATGGGATGCTTTTAAAGCATACCTACGGGGTATCCTCGTAGGTAGAATCAAGGGCCTAAAAATGGAATTCGCTAAAAAGGAGAAAGAGTTGGGGGATAAAATAAAGAAAATAGAAGAGGAGCTCCTGGAAAATAAATCCTCCGAAACGGTGGCTCAGCTAGAAGAGGCTAAAACCCTATTAAAAAAGTATCTGGTAGATAAGGCACAACAAAGAGTGTTTTTTGAGGGGGCCCGGTATTTCAGGGAATCCAGGAGGCCGGGGAGACTGTTGGCCACACTTATACACAATCAAAAGGGGGAGAATAGAATCAAATGTGTTGAGAGGACAGATGGGGGGATAACATCCGACCAGGGAGAAATTGAGCAGGAATTTGTTAAATATTATAAGGACCTCTACTCCTCGGAGGGAGTGGGGGGTGCGAGGATATAAAATTCTTCTTGGAGGATGTGCGGCTCCCCAGGCTCTCTGAGGAGGACAGGGGACTATTGAACGGACCTATAGAGTTGGACGAACTTCGGGATACTTTGAAATTTATAAAGGGCAATACTAGCCCTGGGTTGGATGGTCTCCCTTTCGAGATATATAGAAGGTATGGAGACGTTATTCTCCCAGTTCTATTGCAGGTTTTAAACGACGCAATGGACAAGGGTGAACTTCCAGCCTCCCTCTCGGAGGCTGTAATAACTCTGATAGGGAAAAAGGGGAAGGACGAGAGAAGGGTGGACTCGTATCGCCCCATCTCTCTTCTCAACACTGATTTTAAAATATGTGCTAAGCTGCTGGCAAATCGTTTAAAAAGAGTTATAGGGAAAATAATACACCCAGACCAGTCGGGTTTTGTGCCAAAACGTCAGGTTCAGACGAATATTCGACGGGCATTGTTAAATATCCAGATGGGTGGTGAGGGCGCCCACTCCATCCTGTCATTGGACGCGGAAAAGGCGTTTGACAGGGTGGAGTGGACATACCTATGGAAAATAATGCACAAGTTGAACTTAGGGGAAAAATTTATTAGATGGGTACAACTGTTGTATTACCATTCGAAGGTGAGGATAAAAATAAACGGGGGGATATCTGAGCCAATCGGGTTGCAGAGGGGAACCAGGCAGGGGTGCCCACTCTCCCCATTACTGTTTGCCATATTTGTGGAACCGTTGGCGTGTAAGGTGCGAGCCGACGATAAGATCAGGGGGTTTGGGGGAAGGGGTGCACTAGACAAAATATGCTTATATGCGGATGACATTTTGTTTTTCCTGGATGGGGGGGCACAAATGTTGCCATACCTGATGGGGATAGTGAACCAGTTTGGACAAATCTCCGGTCTTAGGGTGAACTGGATGAAGTCGGTGCTGCTCCCAATCGGTTATGAAATTACTCGAACGGAGATAAATGTTAAGATATTAAAATCCACAGAGGCATTTGAATACCTTGGAATAAAAATCAGTTCAAGGATCCAGGAGTATGTAGAACTTAATATTTCCCCCATGATTAAAAGGGTAAAAAATAAAATAAGCACTTGGCAAAAATTACTGATTCGGCAGGTGGACCGAATTGCCATTATTAAGATGGTCCTGTTACCACAGATCCTTTATGTTATATCACCATGCCCTGTGTGGATAGGGGATCGTTGCTTTAACGCATTGAAAGGAATGATAAATGATCTTATTTGGGGGAAAAAAAGGGTTAGGTTGAAACAAAAATATTTATGGTTAGATGAAGAAGATGGTGGTCTGTCGGTTCCCTGTTTTAGAGGTTATTATTATGCATCCCAGCTTCAATGGTTAATGACAGAGGATGATAGAATACGTCACTTTCTGATGGGTGAGTTTGAAGGGCTTCAATATAACATGATTAGTCTTTTGGAGACTGGGATTATAAAAATAAAGAGCAGGAAATGTCCAATTAGCAATATGATGCACTTGGTATGGGTTAAAGTTAAAAAGTTATTGGGTATAAATTTTTCACTAAAGATTACCCCCATATGGGGGAATATAAATTTAAGTGAGTTTCAGAGGTTAGATGATTATATATTTTGGAAAAAAAATGGTATTAAGTACATTTCACAGATTGTGGTGGAAGGAAAGATTAGGACACTAGAGGAAATGGGGCTTAGTATAGAATTAGATACCCTCACACGGTTTAGATATCTCCGATTAAAACACGCATTTGAGTCAACCAAGAACAAAGAGTATTTAGTCACTGAACACTCAGAATTTGCTGAATTCTGTAATTACAGTATTGGTAGAAAAATATCAATCTCACAGATATATAAAAAAAATTAAAAGGGGATTAGGGGGTGTGATTAAATTTAACAGTGAAAATAAATGGGCACTGGATGTGGATTCTAACATTTTAGATTGGAGATATATTTATAAAAGTATAAAAGGAAGCACATTATAGAGTAAGTTCCGGCTGATACAGTTCTTTATTCTTCACCGAATTTATATCACCCCCTGGGTGCTGAGTAGGATGTATAAAACAGAGGACTCCAGATGTTGGAAATGTAAGGCGAATAATGCAGATTTTATACATCTGATCTGGTATTGTCCCCCAATGCAGGTTTACTGGACTCAAGTATTTCAGGAGCTTACCAGATGAACTGGGGGCTCCGTGCCACTAGAGATTTCGACAGCAGTGCTTGGATATATCAGGAAAAGTGGTTTGGAAAGAAAAAGTAAAATGAAATGGACAAAAAACCTAATGTTGGCCCGGGTCATAGTGGCTAGAGGGTCGGGAGCGGATAGACCACCAAACATTGAAGAATGGAAGAACTTATGCGAAAGGGTGCAGAGATATGAATATGCCAGCAAAATAAAATGAATAGGGAATATAGGGATTATACATTTTCTGTTATATACTGTTGTTATGAGGAAAGAAACAGAATAAAGATAGGGATAGATTTTTGATAGGAATAATGGATAAATAGACATTAAATGCCTGTGAACTCTCTTGATTCTGTCAATGTGTATGTTATCTGTTCTTTCCTTTGTGTTTTATGGAACTTTTTGTATGATGAAAATTGAAAATAAAACAGTTTATAAAATAAAAATAAAAAAGTATAATTGTAAAAAAAATTGTAAAAAAAGTATACAAATTAGGTATCGCTGCGTCGGTAATAATCTCCTCTATAAAAATACCCCATGACCTAACCCCCTAGATTAACACGGTCCAAAAAAAAAAAAAACGGTGCAAAAAAAAACTTACATAACAAAAATTTTAATAGCAAGCGATCAAAAAGTCATATAGCCCCCAAAATAGTGCCAATAAAACCATGCTCATCCCGCAAAAAATGAGCCCCTACATAGGATAATCGGCAAAAAAATAATACTCTTAGACTTTAGAGATACAAAAACATTTTTTGTATCAAAAAGGATAATACAGGGTGGGCCATTTGTATGGATACACCTTAATAAAATGGGAATGGTTGGTGATATTAAGTTCCTGTTTGTGGCACATTAGTATATGTGAGGGGGGAAACTTCTCAAGATGGGTGGTGACCATGGCGGCCATTTTGAAGTCGGACATTTTGAATCCAACTTTTGTTTTTTCAATAGGAAGAGGGTCATGTGACACATCAAACTTAGGGAATTTCGCAAGAAAAACAATGGCGTGCTTGGTTTTAACGTAACTTTATTCTTTCATGAGTTATTTACAAGTTTCTGACCACTTATAAAATGTGTTCAATGTGCTGCCCATTGTGTTGGATTGTCAATGCAACCCTCTTCTCCCACTCTTCACACACTGATAGCAACACCGCAGGAGAAATGCTAGCGCAGGCTTCCAGTATCCGTAGTTTGTCCCTTTTGAAGCCCCCCTAGAGTAAAAACTCCCTAAAAGTGACCCCATCTAAGAAACTACACCCCTCAAGGTATTCAAAACTGATTTTACAAACTTTATTAACCCTTTAGGTGTTCCTCAACAGTTAATGGCAAATGGAGATGAAATTTCAGAATTTCTATTTTTGGTAACCTTACCTCACAAAAATGTAATATAGAGCAACCAAAAATCATATGTATCCTAAAAATAATCCCAACAAAACTGCCACCTTATCCCGTAGTTTCCAAAATGGGGTCACTTTTAGGGAGTTTCTACTCCAGGGGTGCATCCGGGGGGTTGAAACAGGACACGGTGTAAATAAATGTCCATAAAAATCAGCCCTCCAAAAACCAAATGGCGATCCTTTCCCTCTACGCCCCGCTGTGTGGCCGTACAGTAGTGTACAACCACATATGGGGTGTTTCTGTAAACGGCAGAGTCAGGGCAATAAAGATACAGTCTTGTTTAGCTGTTAACCCTTGCTTTGTTAGTGGAAAAAATGGGTTACAATTGAAAATTTGGCAAAAAAAATTTAATATTCAAATTTCATCCCCATTTGCCAATAACTCTTGTGCAACACCTAAAGGGTTAACAAAGTTTGTAAAATCAGTTTTGAATACCTTGAGGGGTGTAGTTTCTAGAATGGGGTCATTTTGGGGTGGTTTCTATTATGTAAGCCTCGCAAAGTGACTTCAGACCTGAACTGGTCCCTAAAAATTGGGTTTTTGAAAATTTCTGAAAAATGTCAAGATTTGCTTCCAAACTTCTAAGCCTTGTAACATCCCCAAAATATAAAATGTCATTCCCAAAATGATCCAAACATGAAGTAGACATATGGGGAATGTAAAGTAATAACTATTTTTGTAGGTATTACTATGTATTATAGAAGTAGAGAAATTGAAACTTGGAAATTAGCAATTCTTTTAAAATTTTGGGTAAATTTGGTATTTTTTTATAAATAAAAATGAATTTTTTTTTACTTCATTTTACCAGGGTCATGAAGTACAATATGTGACGAAAAAACAATCTCAGAATGGCCTGGATAAGTCAAAGCGTTTTAACGTTATAACCACTTAAAGTGACACTGGTCAGATTTGCAAAAAATGATCTGGTCCTTAAGGTGAAATAGGGCTGTGTCCCTAAGGAGTTAAAGGGGTTCAGCTCTGAACCCGGACATAACCCAAATCTCACCCCGGCAGCCCCCCTGACAGGAGCATTGGAGCAGTTCATGCTCCGATGCTCTCATTTGCCCTGCGCTAAATCACGAAGGACAAAGGCATTTTCAGGTGTTTCGGCGACGAACTGGCACATTGGGGGGACGTGATGGGGGGCTTATTAGTGGCACGTGATGGTGGGGCTTATTAGTGGCACGTGATGGGGGGCTGTTGTTACTGGCACGTGATGGGGGCTCTTGTTACTAAACTGTTGCGGTTTTAGGTATTGGGTAAAGTATCGCAGCATTTCTTGTGTAAATGTATCGTTGTTATAGCTGCCCCCCCCCCTACTTTGGCTGAATGGCTTCCTATACAGCTCTGCTACATCTTTATTCTACTCCCCCCACTAGCACTGTGTCTGAATAGCTTTATATACAGCTCTGCTACATCTGCCTGTTTATCTCTTCAACCAGCACTGTGTCAGAACAGTCGCATATTCAGCTCTGCTACATCTGTTTCTCTCTTCCACCAGCATTGATGCTGACCCGCCACATATACAGCTCTGCTACATCTGTCTATTCTGTTCCCCACCAGAGCTATTGCTGAACAGCAGCATATTCAGCTCTGCTACATCCATTAGCCGCCCCCCCTATATGCCTCAAACAGCCCCCATATGCCTCAAACAGCCCCTATATGCCTCCATAAGTCCCCATATGCCTCCATCAGCCCTATTGTGCCTCCATCAGCCCCTATTGTGCCTCCATAAGTCCCCATATGCCTCCATCAGCCCCTATTGTGCCTCCATCAGCCCCATGTGCCTCCACCAGCCCCCATATGCCTCAAACAGCCCCTATATGCCTCCATAAGTCCCCATATGCCTCCATCAGCCCTATTGTGCCTCCATCAGCCCCTATTGTGCCTCCATAAGTCCCCATATGCCTCCATCAGCCCCTATTGTGCCTCCATCAGCCCCATGTGCCTCCACCAGCCCCATTGTGCCTCCATCAGCCCCTATTGTGCCTCCATCAGCCCCTATTGTGCCTCCATCAGCCCCCATTGTGCCTCCATCAGCCCCTATTGTGCCTCCATCAGCCCCTATTGTGCCTCCATCAGCCCCTATTGTGCCTCCATCAGCCCCTATTGTGCCTCCACCAGCCCCATTGTGCCTCCATCAGCCCCTATTGTGCCTCCACCAGCCCCATTGTGCCTCCACCAGCCCCTATTGTGCCTCCACCAGCCCCTATTGTGCCTCCACCAGCCCCTATTGTGCCTCCATCATCCCCTATTGTGCCTCCATCAGCCCCTATTGTGCCTCCATCAGCCCCTATTGTGCCTCCATTAGCCCTATTGTGCCTCCATCAGCCCCCAATCGTTGGTGGAATTGGTGGTGCATGTAAACAAAATACTCACCCCTTCTGAAGTTGTGTCTCGGTCCTCTGCTGGCTCTCCAACGCTGTCCGGACTTCTCTTCCTCCCACGAACTGTTCGGGCGGCCGCGCACGCGCTAAACTATCTTCCTTTGTGCTGCGTTGGAGCCGCGGCACGAAGGAAGATGGATCTGCACATGCGCGGCCGCTCGACGTGCGCGCTCCTGGAAACTAAGAGAGGCCGGTCATGGGTGAGCTCTGCGCAAGCGCGGCCCATGGATGCGGCTGGCGATCGGTGGCCGTATCCATGGGCAGCGACTATAACTTATAGAATGTGATTTTTCTATTTTTGAAGAAAACAATAGGATTTTAAAAAAGCATTATATTTAGTAAAAGGCTCAATGGGGGATATAGAATTAAATGAAACATGATGAACAAGATGGGAATACCCCTTTAACCACTTTCGGGAAGCGCTGCACGGATGGCAAATTACTCACCATCGTACAGCCCTGTCCCGAAAATGGAGGCAAAATGAAGCCATCTGAAAAACCGGTGCTATGTGCCGATCTGGAAACCTGTTTAACCAAGGCAGCATTATCACTAAGCTTAGCGGCGTCCTAGGTTTTGGAAAGAAATTCCTTTACCGTCGGTTAAGACGGAAAATTCGCCTTCCTAAAACATCTGGAAAGAGGGTGACTCCCGCTGCGAAAGGCACATTCGTGCTTATACTTACAACTCGCAGGCCGTTTGCACTGCGACTCATTGTAGGCAACGCAAAGACCACGCTTCAACAAACCCCCAGCAGGGGAAGGCTTCTGGGTTAACGCCGGTGATTTTTGGGGAACCAAAAGATTCAGCCAGAGGCCAACATCCTTTGTACCCCAAGTCAACTGAGGATAAACCGCCAATTTCTGCCAGAAATTCTCATCATGCTGGAACCAACCAAAGCTTTTGTAAGCTTCCAGTACAATGTGCACAAGCTGATACGAGCCCGAACACTTCTCAGGATGTTTCTCACCAACCACTCTGGCAAAAATACAAAATGCCTGAAGCCAATTATTAAAAGAACGAGGAACAGGACGGCGCCTATCCTCAGATCACTCTTCCCTGCAATCCAGTTTTGAAACAAATTCCTTGGACGCAGGCAAGAGAGATAGAATATCTACATATTCTGAATTTCATATTTTTTCTTTAATTGATGTATAGAGATGAAAACCAAGAGGAGAGATAGGACAGGGAAGAACTTCTTTCAAACAACTCTCAGAAAGACCTTTAGACCCGTTACGGGCAAACACTGCGGAACCGATAACGGCTCCACAATGCTGTCCGCATCACCGTCCCCACCCACCCCTCCTGCGCATGCCACGCAGAAGACTCATCAGTAATGACAGGATCACCTAAAGCTGACTGGGGGGGGGGGCAAAGGGAATAGAGCTTGAAGAGAGGACAGGACAGTGGACAAAGAGGACAGAACAGGGGCCAGCTGTGCAGCAGAACACTTACCCGACTGTAAACCTGGTCCAGGCTGAGGCGCTGCAGCTGCCATGGCTCCAGGAGATCCAGTAGGGGTTTTAGCCGACCTGACAGACTCCACTTGCCCAGCAAATTGTAATCCGAGCGCAGGCCCCTCAACTCCCCGCTACACCAAGCCTGGCATCTGCAGGGAGGAGGATAGCACCTGCACCAACCCGCCCAGGAAGTGACTGTCCATCCAGACTTCCGGCCCGTTGGAACGCAGAACAGGAGCGTCCGACGGCACTCTTGCGGCCCGCGCATGCGCAGAAGGCGACGGCGAAAATCTTCTCTTCTGCGTCCTCTGCCTCCGGCTCCTCTTGCGAAATCCCGATGGGCGCACCACATTGGAAACTTCAGCCTGCCGCAACGGAACGTCTGACACCAGGGATGCTTCCGCGCCGCTGTCCGCACATACTTCTAGACCACAGAGGACCGCTGGACACAAGGGAAGCTCCAGGGCAGGCGAGATGGGAACGGTCTCTCGAATCCAGGATGGGGCACCATCTTCCGCAGCACGGCTGGTAAGTTCGGGCAGAAGGACATCCATCTTAAGGAATGGCGTGTGGGTCCCGGCTTCACAGGCTGCCGCAGAGAAAAGGCAAGCCAGCCCGCAGAGTCAGGATGATATATCCCCACTCTCAAACCCCCCAACCAACCAGGCACCTGTTGCCAGGGTCCGGGTATCTCTATCCGAAACCCTGCAACCAGACAGGCCCTGAACCTTAGCCAATTACGGCCTTCACTGGGCAAAAATGGCGGGAAATTTTACCTCCAAAACATCACAAAAAATAGTATCTCAATCACCAGGCAGAAATCAACTGCCCAGTGAAGGAGACACTCAAACATGAGACAATGCTGATATGACCATGTGGATCCCTCCAGGATACTCTTTGTCCGGACTAGTGTAATCCTCAAGGAATCTCAATCCGGAGGGCAGTCACATCGGGGACTCCGCGGGGCCACCTCAGCTCAGGCCTGGGCCTCAGTAGAAGTAAAGAATCTGGTGGTCGCTCCATTAATTACTCGTAGCTTTGCCAGGAAGAGCATGGTGTACTGGTAGCCTTTGTCTCGAAGTGCGCTGCTTACATAAGGAGACCGAAAAATCCAGGTAGGAGATCCTGTTGTTGTTATACAAAACATCGCCTTTAAGGCTACTTTCACACTTGCGCTCGGGGCTCCGCTTGTGAGTTCCGTTTAAAGGCTCTCACAAGCGGCCCCGAACGCATCCGTCCTGCCCTAATGCATCCTGAGTGGATGCGGATCCGCTCAGAATGCATCAGTCTGGCAGCGTTTGGCCTCCGCTCAGCAGGCGGACACCTGAACGCTGCTTGCAGCGTTCGGGGGTCCGCCTGGCCGTGCGGAGGCAAACGGATCCGTCCAGACTTACAATGTAAGTCAATAGGGACGGATCCGTTTGAAAATTGAGCCATATTGTGTCAACTTCAAACGGATCCGTCCCCCATTGACTTTCAATGCAAAGTCTGGACGGATTTGTCCGAGCTACTTTCACACTTAGAATTTTTTTAAAATATAATGCAGACGGATCCGTTCTGAACGCAAGTGTGAAAGTAGCCTTAGCCTTGCCTCCTACAGGATAGCATCTCGGTCATGGAAGTGTAGAAGTCTGGCCAGCAGAGGTCTAGGGGGACATGCTGCGACTGCGACTCAACAGTCGCAATAAATCCAACCAAGATGGAGATTTGTGCGACTATGGTGTTGCAGTCACAGCATGTCGTAAGTCGCAGTGCAACACCATTGACTATCATTACAAAAAATGTCAAGCAACGCGTACCTTTTTGTTGCCATGTAGCCCTAGCCTTATAGCTGACAGGACTTCCTCAAACTTTTGATCAATCTCCTCAAAAATGGAGAGGGATGGGTCAGGAGACGTTGGAGCAGTTAGCGATCCAACTACAGTCTATAGAGACCATGGTGGAACTGGGTGGCAGTGGCGTGGTGTGGGGGCGGCCAGGCAGCAGGCAATAAAATGAGGGTAATGGAAGCCTATGGCTCCCGTCCCCCCTGTTATGCTTCATAGATTTCAGGCCACTATGCCTGAAGCCTATGAGGCAGTTGAACGGCAAAGGAGAACGCAATTACAGTACCTCACTGTGACCTCCTGCGTCGGGTCTCGTTAGATGACGTGGCGCAGGAGGGCACGGTGATGTGTTCGTAACTGCCTGCGCCAGGACGCCCGAACACAGGCCACAAGTGGTGACGGAATGAAGAAGAGAGGTCAGAATTTATTTAGGTGGGGAGGATGGAGGAGGTTTACTATACAGTTGCAAGAAAAAGTATGTGAACCCTTTGGAATGATTTGGATTTCTGCACAAATTGGTCATAAAATGTGATCTGATCTTCATCTAAGTCACAACAATAGACAATCACAAAAAAAAGTTAAGGTACCAGTGCTGGGATGGAAGGAAATAGGGCACAATAAAGTGACTAGTACCTGTTCTGGTAGATGGTTGTTCGAGGATGCTGTAATGCAGTTTGAATCTTCAGACCATCAATAGTGCGGGACGGGTAGCAGGATTTCTTGCTCTACTTCGAAAAAGCGTGCGCCGCACCGGCCGGTAGCTGGCTCGCGCACGAAGGAGCGTGTTAGTGAGAGAATCCGGAGCGTGGAGTGTGACGTCACACCTGTCCTACGGAGGCTTCTGAAGACCAAAAAGCCAATCCTACGCGTTTCGAAGCCTACGGGCTTCTTTGTCAGGGAGACAATCACAGTCTGCTTAAACTAATAACTGTCACAACCAGACAGCTGAGAAGCTCTGACAGAGGCCTTTCAGAACCTCCTCTTTGAGTTTCTGTGTTGTGGTGTTCAGTTCCTCATCTCGTTAGCCTCTCTCAGCTGTCATGTGTTGGACTAATTGCTTCCCTTTAAATTCTTCCCCAGAAGGCTTTTCTGGGCGGCTTATATTTCTTCCTGGAGTATGTGTGCATGCCCATCTGGTTCTCCTCTTCTCTACAAAGTTAAGTGTTATACTGTTATCTGTTATTTTCTGTTTGCTGGATCCCAGGTGACCCTGACTCCCTCCGTGTCTGGTGTAGGGAGCCGGTGGTCGTGTCCCCTCACTATTGTAGGGTGCTCAGGGGTTATTTAGTCAAGGTACGTGGATATGCATACCTCCACCATTCGGATCTATGCATAGGCTAAGCAGCCAGGGAAAGTGCCAGGTCTTCTACAGGGGTCTCCCTTTTGTTCCTTAGCTGTTGGATCCAGCGAGTCATTTATGCATGTTGTTTTGCCTTGTTACCTGTACACATTCCGTGACAATAACAGACAAAGAATTTAAATGTTACCATGTTTTTATTGAACACACCATGTAAACAGTCACAGTGCAGGTGGAAAAGTATGTGAACCCCTAGACTAATGACATCTCCAAGAGCTAATTGGAGTGAGGTGTCAGCCAACTGGAGTCCAATCAATGAGATGAGATTGGAGGTGTTGGTTACAGCTGCCCTGCCCTATAAAAAACACACACCAGTTCTGGGTTTGCTTTTTACAAGAAGCATTGCCTGATGTGAATGATGCCTCGCACAAAAGATCTCTCAGAAGACCTATGATTAAGAATTGTTGACTTGCATAAGGCTGGAAAGGGTTATAAAAGTATCTCCAAAAGCCTTGCTGTTCATCAGTCCACGGTAAGACAAATTGTCTATAAATGGAGAAAGTTCAGCACTGCTGCTACTCTTCCTAGGAGTGGCCGTCCTGTAAAGATGATTGCAAGAGCACAGCGCAGACTGCTCAATGAGGTGAAGAAGAATCCTAGAGTGTCAGCTAAAGACTAACAAAAGTCTCTGGCATATGCTAACATCCCTGTTAGCGAATCTACGATACGTAAAACACTAAACAAGAATGGATTTCATGGGAGGATACCACAGAGGAAGCCACTGCTGTCCAAAAGAAACATTGCTGCATGTTTACAGTTTGCACAAGAGCACCTGGATGTTCCACAGCAGTACTGGCAAAATATTCTGTGGACAAATGAAACCAAAGTTGAGTTGTTTGAAAGAAACACACAACACTATGTGTGGAGAAAAAGAGGCACAGCACTCCAACATCAAAACCTCATCCTAAGGCCTCCTGCACACGACCGTTGTGTGCACCCGTGGCCGTTGTGCCGTTTTCCGTTTTTTTTTGCGGACCCATTGACTTTCAATGGGTCCGTGGAAAAATCGGAAAATGCACCGTTTTGCAGCCGAGGCCGTGATCCGTGTATCCTGTCCGTCAAAAAAATATGACCTGTCCTATTTTTTTGACGGACAACGGTTCACGGACCCATTCAAGTCAATGGGTCCGTGAAAGAACACGGATGCACACAAGATTGGCATCCGTGTCCGTGATCCGTGGCCGTAGGTTGCTTTCATACAGACGGATCCGAAGATCCGTCTGCATAAAAGCTTTTTCTGATCTAAGTTTTCACTTCGTGAAAACTCATTTCCGACAGTATATTCTAACACAGAAGCGTTCCCATGGTGATGGGGACGCTTCTAGTTAGAATACACTGCAAACTTTGTACAAGACTGCCCCCTGCTGCCTGGCAGCACCCGATCTCTTACAGGGGGATATGATAGCACAATTAACCTCTTCAGGTGCGGCACCTAAAGGGGTTAATTGTACTATCATATTCCCCTGTAAGAGATCAGGGCTGCCAGGCAGCAGGGGGCAGACCCCCCCCTCCCCAGTTTGAATATCGTTGGTGGCACAGTGTGCGCCCACCATCGCCCCCCCCTCCCTCCCTCTATTGTATTAAATCGTTGGTGGCACAGTGTGCCAACCACCATCGGCCCCCCTCCCTCCCTCTATTGTATTAAATCGTTGGTGGCACAGTGTGCCAACCACCATCGCCCCCCCTCCCTCTATAGCAGTAACATTGGTGGCAGTGTGCGGTCTCCCATTCCCCCCCCCCATCATTGGTGGCAGCGGAGTTCCGATCGGAGTCCCAGTTTAATCGCTGGGGCTCCGATCGGTAACCATGGCAACCTGGAAGCTACTGCAGCCCTGGTTGCCATGGTTACTTAGCAATAGTACAACAGTAGAAGATTCATACTTACCTGCTTGCTGCTGCGATGTCTGTGAACGGCCGGGAGCTCCTCCTACTGGTAAGTGACAGTTCTTTAGCAATGCGCCGCACAGACCTTTCACTTACCAGTAGGAGGAGCTCCCGGCCGGACACAGACATCGCAGCAGCAAGCAGGTAAGTATGAATCTTCTACTGTTGTACTATTGCTAAGTAATAACCATGGCAACCAGGGCTGCAGTAGCGTCCTGGTTGCCATGGTTACCGATCGGAGCCCCAGCGATTAAACTGGGACTCCGATCGGAACTCCGCTGCCACCAATGATGGGGGGGGGGGAATGGGAGACCGCACACTGCCACCAATGTTACTGCTATAGAGGGAGGGGGGGGCGATGGTGGTTGGCACACTGTGCCACCAACGATTTAATACAATACAGGGAGGGAGGGGGGCCGATGGCGGTTGGCACACTGTGCCACCAACGATTTAATACAATAGAGGGAGGGAGGGGGGCGATGGTGGGGGCACACTGTGCCACCAACGATTTATTACAATAGAGGGAGGGAGGGGGGGCGATGGTGGGCGCACACTGTGCCACCAACGATATTCGAACTGGGGAGGGGGGGGGGGGTCTGCCCCCTGCTGCCTGGCAGCCCTGATCTCTTACAGGGGAATATGATAGTACAATTAACCCCTTTAGGTGCCGCACCTGAAGGGGTTAATTGTGCTATCATATCCCCCTGTAAGAGATCGGGTGCTGCCAGGCAGCAGGGGGCAGTCTTGTACAAAGTTTGTAGTGTATTCTAACCTGAAGCGTCCCCATCACCATGGGAACGCCTCTGTGTTAGAATATACTGTCGGATCTGAGGTTCACGAAGTAGCTCATATCCGACAGTATATTCTAACATAGAGGCGTTCCCATGGTGATGGGGACGCTTCAAGTTAAAATATACCATCGGATTGGAGAAAACTCCAATCCGATGGTATAAAAGAACTCCAGACTTTACATTGAAAGTCAATGGGGACGGATCCGTTTGAAATGGCACCATATTGTGTCAACATCAAACGGATCCGTCCCCATTGACTTGCATTGTAATTCAGGACGGATCCGTTTGGCTCCGCACGGCCAGGCGGACACCAAAACGACTTTTTTTTCATGTCCGTGGATCCTCCAAAAATCAAGGAAGACCCACGGACGAAAAAACGGTCACGGATCACGGACCCACGGACCCCGTTTTTGCGGACCGTGAAAAAAAACTGTTGTGTGTAGGAGGCCTAACTGTGACGTATGGTGGTGGGGGCATCATGGTTTGGGGCTGCTTTGCTGCGTCAGGGCCTGGACGGATTGCTATCATCGAAGGAAAAATGAATTCCCAAGTTTATCAAGACATTTTGCAGGAGAACTTAAGGCCATCTGTCCACCAGCTGAAGCTCAACAGAAGATGGGAGTTGCAACAGGACAACGACCCAAAGCAGAGAAGTAAATCAACAGAATGGCTTAAACAGAAGAAACAGATAAAGTATAATGAGAGGGGCACACCTACATCCAGAATTCACATAGAACACTAGCCAATATATTGCTTTTAAAAATTTCTTTGATATGTCATGTATATAATCAGATAAAAGGGACCTCAATTGATCACACTAAAATAGTCATTAAAAATAACATAAAATACATATATTAAAAATAATAGTAGCCAAGCTGAAGGGTTGATATTGCGCACAATAATAGTGGCCAACAGTCATGTGAATGGTTGCCGATTCAAAGTTCCTGAATAGCAGCCGCAAATTGGCAAATAGAGTCTCAATATTTATCCGCGGTAGGTTTGCGGATATTTAATATGAAAGGTTCCAATATAACCGGTATTTATGGATAAATATAGTGTCCTTTCGATTTGCTGAATAGATCTCTTCACCGCTATAGCATTGCTACTACACCGTAGTTTTATTTCAACAGGTTACTCACTTTTTGAGGCGGTGGAGTGCCCAGATACTCGTGCTTAGCGTGGCGTCCCACGTGTTTGCAGCACAGATGGTCTTACCTCCTCTTTAAGGTGAGTGAAATGGGCTTTCAAAGTTGGGAAACAGTCTGCCTTGACGCCGGGGTCAGTGGATAATTAGACCCTCTTTAGTATCCGTTACTTTGTGTCTATTTATTCTAAACACGGCGGGACTTTCTTTTCTTCGTATAGGATGTTCGGAAGCACTTGCAAAAATTCAAAGGCGGTGGTCAAGAATTACTCCTGACCGTTGTGCACGTCTGATCTGCAACTACAGGAAACGTTTGGTTGAAGTTATTGCTGCCAAAGGAGGGTCAACCAGTTATTAAATCCAAGGGTTCACATACTTTTTCCACCTGCACTGTGACTGTTTACATGGTGTGTTCAATAAAAACATGGTAACATTTAATTCTTTGTGTGTTATTAGAGTAAGCAGACTGTGATTGTCTATTGTTGTGACTTAGGCCTCTTTCACACTTGCGTTGTCCGGATCCGCTGTGTACTCCACTTGCCGGAATTACACGCCGGATCCGGAAAAACGCAAGTGTACTGAAAGCATTTGAAGACGGATCCGTCTTCAAAATGCGTTCAGTGTTACTATGGCAGCCAGGACGCTATTAAAGTCCTGGTTGCCATAGTAGGAGCGGGGGAGCGGTATACTTACAGTCCGTGCGGCTCCCGGGGCGCTCCAGAATGACGTCAGAGCGCCCCATGCGCATGGATGACGTGCCATGCGATCACGTCATCCTTGCACGTGGGGCGCCCTGACGTCACTCTGGAGCGCCCCGGGAGCCGCACGGACGGTAAGTATGCTGCTCCCCCGCTCCCCTTTACCATGGCTGCCAGGACTTTAGCGTCCCGGCAGCCATGGTAACCATTCAGAAAAAGCTAAACGTCGGATCCGGCAATGCGCCGAAACGACGTTTAGCTTAAGGCCGGATCCGGATCAATGCCTTTCAATGGGCATTAATTCCGGATCCGGCCTTGCGGCAAGTGTTCATGATTTTTGGCCGGAGCTAAAAGCGCAGCATGCTGCGGTATTTTCTCCGGCCAAAAAACGTTCCATTCCGGAACTGAAGACATTCTGATGCATCCTGAACGGATTTCTCTTCATTCAGAATGCATTAGGATAGTCCTGATCAGGATTCTTCCGGCATAGAGCCCCGACGACGGAACTCTATGCCGGATCCGCACAACGCAAGTGTGAAAGAGCCCTTAGATGAAGATCAGATCACATTTTATGACCAATTTGTGCAGAAATCCATATCATTCCAAAGGGTTCACATACTTTTTCTTGCAACTGTATAGAGAGGGGGCAATACTTCTAATACGGGCGGGGCCAATATACTCCTAATGCAGAGGGGGCCAATATACTACTAAGGCCTCATGCACACGACCGTTTCATTCCGTGTCCGTTGTTCCGTTTTTCTGCGGACCCATTGACTCGGCCAATGCACCGTTTGTCATCCGCGTCCGTGATCCGTGGTTTCAGTCCGTCAAAAAAATATAACCTGTCCTATATTTTTCACGGAAAACAGTTTGCGGACCCATTCAAGTCAATGGGACTGTGAAAAAACGCGGAGGCACACAAGTTTGTCATCCGCGTCTGCATCCGTTTTTCTTTCCTTCATGTCTGGTGATCCTCCAAAAATAAAGGAAGACACACGGAAACGGATCACGGAACAACAGAACCCCATTTTGCGAACGGAACACAACAACGGTCGTGTGCATGAGGCCGAATACAGAGGGGGCCAATATACTACTAATACAGAGGGGGCCATTATACTACTATGGGTCCACTCACAAGTCCGTAGTTTATTGCGGATCCGCAATACACCGGGCCGGCACCCCTATAGAAATGCCTATTCATCACCGCTATTCCGGACAGGAATAGGACATGTTCTATTTTTGGGGGGAGCCGTGGATGTGGACAACACAATGTGTATTTTGTACCAATATATGTAATGTCCATCCACATATTCCTTTGATAGTAGGGTTGGTAGGGAGGACTTCAGGCCACACTGTACCTGATCCCACCCATCTACTACTAGACTATCTGTAATCAGAGAGTTATCACTGTGTTACGTGTGGTGTTACATAGGACTGCAGTTGACATCTACTACATTATTGTAAATAAAAGGGGCGTGTTGACAGGTTGGGGGAGGGGGCGCAATAATTGGCTTGCCCCTGGTGCTGGCAACCCACGCTACGCCACTGCAGGATGGAAAACTCCCTGACTGATCCCAGCCCCCCTGAAGGGGATGACACGTCTTGTATGAAGGGTCCTACACTCACCACTGTCCCCACAGGCGCTTAGGTGAGATCCTCTTGATCCGGGCAGATGTTCCTCAGAGCGCAGAAACCACCACGCAATGTATGGCAGCCATACGTGGCCCCCATGCCACACTGGCACTTCAGGGTGATCTGCAGCACTGTTTGGAGGGGTCAGTTACCCACGCTGCATGGAATTATAGATTAAATTAAAAACCATAGTCTTAATTTAAACCAATAATGCTTCAAATAAGACACATGGACACAATTATAAATGGATAAATCAGGCCACGGCCAACTTTATTAAAGAACAGCTGAAACATTAGAAAACCATATAAATTTAAGATAACAACCACTGAATTACACCAGCCATCAGCTCGGCCTAAATACCTGAATCAACTCGTCCGCTCGCCACTTATTGACGGGCGACTTTGCCCCTCCTTCTAATAAAGCGGCCGTGACAGGACTAAACATTGGGGAGGGCGGGAGGGGCAGCTGAACCAAAGATGCGGCTTGGCAGACAGCCTAATGCTGGCGACCACCGCGTTATATACACATTTCCAACACCACCCCAAGCCCATCCACCAATTCCCTAACTGTTGCTGGGCACCATAAACTTCCCAGCCTCAGCAACAGTCCCACTATAGGACAACCCAACCAGCCAATCCCTGTAATCTGCCCCCCAGCCCAGCAACCATACTAAAATTAGCCTTCTTTAGGCCTCAGGCACACAACAGTATTTTTTCACCGTCCGCAAAAACGGGGTCCGTAGGTCCGTGATCCGTGACCGTTTTTTCGTCCGTGGGTCTTCCTTGATTTTTGGAGGATCCACGGACATGAAAAAAATGTCGTTTTGGTGTCCGCTTGGCTGTGCGGAGCCAAACGGATCCGTCCTGAATTACAATGCAAGTCAATGGGGACGGATCCGTTTGACGTTGAAACAATATGGTGCCATTTCAAACGGATCCGTCCCCCCCCTCCCTCCCTCTATTGTAATAATTTGTTGGTGGCACAGTGTGCGCCCCCCCCCCCTTCCTCCCTGTATTGTAATAATTATTAGTTGGTGGCACAGTGTGCGCCCCCCATCGCCCCCCCTTCCTCCCTGTATTGTAATAATTATTCGTTGGTGGCACAGTGTGCGCCCCCCATCGGCCCCCCTCCCTCTATAGCATTAACAACATTGGTGGTGGCCAGTGTGCGGCCTCCCATCTCCCCCCCCCCCCCATCATTGGCAGCGGAGTTCCGATCGGAGTCCCAGTTTAATCGCTGGGGCTCCGATCGGTAACCATGGCAACCAGGACGCTACTGCAGCACTGGTTGCCATGGTTACTTAGCAGTAGTACAATAGTAAAAGATTCATACTTACCTGGGAGCTGCGATGTCTGTGTCCGGCCGGGAGCTCCTCCTACTGGTAAGTGACAGGTCTGTGCGCCGCATTGCTGTCACTTACCAGTAGGTGGAGCTCCCGGACGGACACAGACATCGCAGCTCCCAGGTAAGTATGAAACTTTTACTATTGTACTATTGCTAAGTAACCATGGCAACCAGGGCTGCAGTAGCGTCCTGGTTGCCATGGTTACCGATCGGAGCCCCAGCGATTAAACTGGGACTCCGATCGGAACTCCGCTGCCACCAATGATCGGGGGGGGGGCGATGGGGGGCGCACACTGTGCCACCAACGAATAATTATTACAATACAGGGAGGAAGGGGCGGCCGATGGGGAGCGCACACTGTGCCACCAACGAATAATTATTACAATACAGGGAGGAAGGGGGGGCGATGGGGGGCGCACACTGTGCCACCAACTAATAATTATTACAATACAGGGAGGAAGGGGGGGCGATGGGGGGCGCACACTGTGCCACCAACGAATTATTACAATGGAGGGAGGGGGGGCGCACTGGCCACCAATGATATTCAAACTGGGGAGGGGGAAGGGGTCTTCCCCCTGCTGCCTGGCAGCCCTGATCTCTTACAGGGGGATATGATAGTACAATTAACCCCTTCAGGTGCCGCACCCTTCATCCCCTCCTTGCTGGACATACATGTTACTTTCACACTAGCGTTGCTGGATTCCGGGAGGCTGTATGCAAATAGATACAACTTTGTAGACGGATCCGTCACACAAATGTATTGCAATACCGGAGCCGTCTCTCCGGTTGTCATCCAGAAAACCGGATCCGGTATTTATCTTTTTCAAATTTTTAAAGGTCTGCGCATGTGCAGACCGCAAAATTGGATCTGTTTTTTCCGGAACACTTAGGGCCGGATCCGGCATTAATGCATTGTAAAATAATGCTGGATCCGGCAAGTGTTCCGGAATTTTGGACAGAGAAAATATCACACCATGCTGCGGTATTTCTTTCCATTCAAAAACCGTACAGTGACTGAACTGATGACATCCTGAACGGATTGCTCTCCATTCAGATAAAACTGATCAGTTATTTTCCGGTATTGAGCCCCTAGGACGGAACTCATTGCCGGAAAAGAATAACGCTAGTGTGAAAGTACCCTTAGGGCCCATTTGCATGACCGTAGGCTGTCTGTGGCACCCGTATCACGGACGCGGACCCATTGACTTGAATGGGTCCGCAATCCTCAAGATACGGAGCCGTGGCACAGATCGGAAGCCTATGAAAGCACTATGATGTGATATAGGTCACAGACCCGTTCAAGTCAATGGGTCCACAAACAGTGGGCGCACAGATGGTGCCCATGCATTGTAGACTGCGATTTGCCGTCCGCAGCACGGGCCACACACACTCGTGTGCACGAGCCCTTATTCTGTGCATGGGGAAGAGCGTCTTCCAGACACTTCTGGCGCCGCTTATTTTCTCTGAGCACAACAAAAATCCACAGAAAGGGTGAACAACGGAGGGGGGGGGGGGGGGGTTATAAATGCATTAATTCAAGGTCTGTATCTTGCTCATGTAGAGTGTAAGCTCATAGGGTAACCTGGGGCAGAAGATACCGCTCACCTTGCTGCTCCCAATGCTACATGGCTCCCCACCCCTGCTCTAGGCCATGGTTACTTTGTCATTCTGCCACTTAAAAAAAAATTTTTTTTTTTTTAAATAAATAAATAGGCCAATAAACCCCCTGAAGCTCTGGCAGCTGACGCCACTCAGGGGGTGAGGCTGGCACTGGTATGTAACTAGCTGTGTGCCAGGAGCACCCCTGTTATATGGGGGGTGCAGAGGACGCAGCTGTATTTGATCTCTGGAGCCCCTCTCCACCAGTAGACACCAGTAACGTGCACCAGTACCGGGCTGTGTGATCGCGCTCTGCTACATCCTGCGGACAGCCGACTTCTCTACAGCAATTCTGGCTCAGCGGGAGTACAGCAATGAGGGGGTTAAGCATAAGGCCCCCTCCCACCAGGGGGAGGAGTCCGTCCAGGCCGTGTGCAGGGTCCTATAACATAACATGCACTGAGAGCCTGCAACTTCTGTGTATCCGTCACAATGGCTCCGAAAAACATTGTCATCTTTGGGGCCACAGGAATGACCGGGAAAGTGACCCTGAGACAAGCGCTGGACAAAGGTAATAGCTGCAGAGCACATGGAGGGACGGCTGTATACACCGTGCTGTACACTACACCTGTACACACTGCACCTGTATACGCCGTGCTGTGCACAGGGCACCCTGTATACGCCGTGCTGTGCACAGGGCACCCTGTATACGCCGTGCTGTGCACAGGGCACCCTGTATACGCCGTGCTGTGCACAGGGCACCCTGTATACGCCGTGCTGTGCACAGGGCACCCTGTATACGCCGTGCTGTGCACAGGGCACCCTGTATACGCCGTGCTGTGCACAGGGCACCCTGTATACGCCGTGCTGTGCACAGGGCACCCTGTATACGCCGTGCTGTGCACAGGGCACCCTGTATACGCCGTGCTGTGCACAGGGCACCCTGTATACGCCGTGCTGTGCACAGGGCACCCTGTATACGCCGTGCTGTGCACAGGGCACCCTGTATACCATTCACAGACCACTAAAAATACAGCAAGCAACCACTGCAAAAAAAAAAACTCTAAAAACTCTTGGTGTATTTTACAAGCACAATGAAATGCAATAAATAAACACGTGAGAAGCCGTAGGGTGTGTACACACATCAGGTGTCCGGTGCGTTACCAGTTCTCCATAGGATCAAATAAGACTGAAAACATGCTGCAGTCAATGGGGGTCACTTACTAACACTTTCACTCCAGTTTTTGGTGTAAAAAGTTGCAAAACCTCTTCCACCCCTTTTTTTTTTTTTTATTGTTTGCAGACCACAGAACGGAGCAACGGATGCGGACAGCACACATCTTTTGCGACCCCATTGAAGTGAATGGGTCCGCGTCCGAGCCGCAAAAACTGCGGCTTGGATGTGGACCAAAACAACGGTCGTGTGCATGAGGCCTTACATCATGTGTTTTTTGCTGACCTCTGCAGGATGGAAGACGCTTTTGCACAGACTTAGGGCTCATGCATAAAACTGTATGTATTTTGCAGTCTGCAAAAAACAGATCTGCTAAAAATACGGATGATGTCCGTGTGCATTCTGTACTTTACGGAATAACTGGCCCCTAATAGAACAGTCCTATCCTTGTCAGTGATGTGGACAGTAATAGGACACTTATTATTATAATTTTTTTTTTTTATTTGCAGAACGGACATACGGAGTAACTTCCGTTTTTTGGTTTTTTTTTGCAAATCCATTAAAATGCACTTTTATGTGCATGAGTCCTAAACCATGTGCAAATGAGCAGTGCACTAAGGACAGGCCCCGAGCCTCTCTGTGCACCCTACTCCTCCTGCTTTCTCTCCCAGCCCCCTCCTTCCCTCTGCATTGACAGGGCCAGGTTCCTGCAAAGTCATCTGGCCTGGCCCTGTCAATGAGGGAGGAGAGGGAGGGGCGGGCAGAGGAATCAGGAGGAACAAAGGTGCACAGAGTGGTTTGGGCCCGCCCTCAGTGCACTTTACGGCTCATTTACATATGGATTAAAGGTAATTTTTCACCAGAATGAAGCAGCAGATCGCTAAGTAAAAGGTGACACTTGTGTGGATTTGTCTAGTGGTTTTTAAGAACTTTAATATTCTACTCTGTAGCACGTGGCCACCACATCGGCGAGGCATACTCTGCTGACCTCTAGACACGGATTAAAGCCTCTTTCCTACGGGCTTGTGCGCCCCGTTGCCGTATTGCGGACCGCATTTGCGGATCCGCAATACTCGGGTGCCGTTCCATGGGCATTCCGCATCACGGATGCGGACCCATTCACTTCAATGGGTCCGCAAATCTAGAGATGTGGAACGAAAACGCTACGGAGTGCTTCCGTGGGGTTTCGTCCCGTACTTCTGTTCCGCAAAAAGATACTACATGTCCCCCCCTTTTTTTTTTTTTTTTTTTTTTTTTGCGGACCGGCCAGATTGCGGACCCATTCACGCAGCACGACCACGGGGCGCACATGCCTGTGGGAAAGAGGCCTAACAGTATACATAGCTAGGGTGGCTGCACAGGTAAACCCACACTATTTATTGCTGTTTTGGTGCATTTATTTACTGTATATTCCTGCGTATAAGACTACTTTTTAACACACGAAAATCTTCTCAAAAGTCGGGGGTCGTCTTATACGCCGGGTATGGCGGGCGCTGCAGTGCCGGGACGCCCGAATTATCAACAGAGAGAGCCCGGGCTATTGCCTTGTATCCCCAGCAGCTGAGAGCTGCGATGTAACCCACGGCATATGCCCCCTCTGCTCTGTACCTTGTATGCCTCCCCCTGCTCTGTACCTTGTATGCTCCTTGTACCGCCATCCTCCTGGCCGCTCGCATCTCGCTCCTACGCATGTGCGAGATTTCATGCGGCGAGCGTGGATACACGGGATCCTCGCGGCCGCTCGCATCTCGCTCCTGCGCATGTGCGAGATCTCCGTGCGGCGTATCTAAGTGCGGCGCAGATGTGCATATGTGAATATGAAGAATAACATAACAAAAACATGTTCAGGGTATAGGTGGCACATGTTTAGGGTCTGGGAGGCAGGACAAGGAAGGTGGTGGGATACAGGGATGGTGGTGATACCATGGGATGGCGGTGGTACCTAGGGATGGTGGTGGGATGCAGAGATGGCAGTGATATCTAGGGATGGTGGTGGGATGCAGGGATGGCAGAGGTACCCAGGGATGGTGGTGGGATGCAGTAATGTACTGCTGTGTGTTGAAAAAGGGGTAGTCTTATACGGCGAGTATATCCCAAACTCTATATTTTCAGTGTAAAAGTTGGGGGTTGTCTTATACGTCCAGTCGTCTTATACGCCGGCATATACGGTATTTTTTTTTTTTTTTTTTTTTTTTCTATGCAGTTTTTGTTGAGGACTTTCGTGCGGATTTTCCTCATTGAAGTCTGTGGAGGAAACCCCTCTACAGAAGGTGCAAAATCACATAAATAGACATCCTGTGGATTGTAAAATCCGCACAGCAGGTCATTTTCCGCAAAAGAAAAAAAGGCAAACTGTACATGAGATTTGTCTAATCTCGTACACTTTGCTGTGTGCAGCCACCCTAAGGCCCCTTTCACATGAGCGAGTGAAATGCGTGAGGTGAACGCATTGCACCCGCACTGAATCTGGACCCATTCACTTCAATAGGGGCTGTGGACATGAGCGGTGATTTTCACGCATCACTTGTGCGTTGCATGAAAATCGCAGCAAGCTCTATATTGTGCGTTTTTCACGCAACGCAGGCCATATAGAAGTGAATGGGGCTGCGTGAAAATCCCAAGCAAGTGCAAATGTGGTGCGATTTTTCACGCATGGTTGCTGGGTGACGATCGGGATGGGGACCCAATCTTTATAATTTTCTCTTATAACATGGTTAGAAGGGAAAATAATAGCATTCTTAATACAGAATGCTTAGTAAATTAGGGATGGAGGGGTTAAATAAATAAATAAATAAATTAAACTCACCTCATCCACTTGTTTGCGCAGCCGGCTCGTCTTCTTTGAGGACCTGGGAGGAAAAGGACCTTTAAAAGTGATGTTGCTGCCCATGGTGTTGGACCATGGTGTTGGACCATGTGATGAGCGCAGCAACGTCACTTTTAAAGGTCCTTTTCCTCCCAGGTCCTCAAAGAAGAAGAAAGATGAGTCGGGCTGCGCGAATAAGTGGATAAGGTGAGTTTATTTATTTAACCCCTCCATCCCTAATTTAATAGCATTCTTAATACAGAATGCTTAGTATTTTCCCTTCTAACCATGTTATAAGGGAAAATAATAAAATCTACACAACACCGATACCAAACCCGCACTTCTGTGAAGAAGTCTGGGTTTGGGTCTTGGTACCAAACATGCCGATATCATATTATTATATATTTTTTTTCTCACGCGCGTGCAAAACGTATTAAAACGCTTTGCACTTGGGCAGAAAAATCGTGCATTTTCCTGCATCTTTACCCACAACGCCCGTGTGAAAGATGCTTAATATGGAGAGAGAAACCTGTCAATTAGCGGCTGGAGTTCTGTGAAGCCTGCATATCATGGACACAGCAGACTGCTCCCTGTGGCCATGGGCTGCTGAATAGAGAATGCGGGTCCTTAAAAACCACAGCCGAGCATGCATGTCATTCAGTAGACACCTCCTCAGTGACCCGCCTAAGTCACTGATTGGCTAAACAGGCGTTTCCTGTGCGTCAAGCAGTGGCGTACATAGAGAAGTAAGGGCCCCACAGCAACAATGAAACCAGGCCCCCCACACAGGACAGAAGGGTTTCTCCCTAAAACCTTCTCAATGACCCTTGGGACATTTTTCCACTGCTCATTTGCTAAAGGTTGTCCCTTTAGAGGGTAGAGTCCTGACCGAGTTTTCACCTCCAGTAGAAGAGGAGATGATCCCACCTAAGACTGGGCCCCCTCTTGCCCTGGGCCCCATAGCAGTCGCATGGTCTGCCACTATGGTAGTTACGCCCAGGGGTGGATATAAACTAAAAGTGGGTCCAACTAACAGAAGACAGGCCAAAACACGTAGGGCCTGCAATACCATAGTGCAGCACAGAATACTTCCCTAGCAGAACCAAATACCACAGGACAGCACAAAATACAGCTGCCACAGTATTCAACTGTATCACTGTCACGAGGACAGTAATACAGTAGAGTTCAGGAGGGCATCTGCGGCCGTTGAGCATCAGATCATTATGTACTTGGCCTGCAGCCATCAAGAGGGCTTGAGTGGCCCCTTGGGGGGCATCGGACCACCGGGAAACTTCCCTGTAGGGTCTATGGCCAATCCGCCCCTTGTTACGCCCCTGGAGTCAAGACAGGACTGGGAAGTAAAGACCAGTCGGGCCCCTGTAAGCATAAGAACCGGAGTAGAAGTAGATTGCCGAGGATAAGTATACCCAATTTGCTTACACCGAAACAACCCCTTTAAAATCCTGACCACAGCTCAGTTTATGTCCGTCGCCTAGAAATATACAAATCTCCCAACTTGTAAAAACCCCAAGGAAAAATAATAAAAGCTTATTGATTTTTAAAAAAAAAATCCTGAGGAGGGATTTCAACGGCACATATAGCACACTGAAGAAGTTTTTTTTTTTTTTTTTTTTTTTTTTTTTTTACACTAAGCCACTCTTCTAACTTGTGCCCTCACACAAAATATAATGCCCCTTTAGTGCCCCCCTAGCACAGAATGTTGCCCTAGTGCCGCCTTGCAATAGTGCTTCTCTGCTGCCCCCTTAGTGCCCCCTTACAACAGTGAAGCCTGTACGGTTAATAAAATAAAAAAAAAATATAATACTCGCCTATCCTCGTTCTCCTGGTGATCATGCCCTTCCCAGCAGCAGGTCCAATGAAGTGACGTCATTGCACCTGCTGAGCACGAGAGTGCGTAGGCCAGGAAGTGATCAGCATTTCTCGGCGTGATTATGCCACTTCGTCACGCCTGATGCGGGGGGGAAGCACCTGCCTGTAATTGGTGAATCAGTTTGCTAACCTGCTTCACCATTGCATTCAACTGTCTGTGTCCCCAGGATTAGGCACTTAGGAACCTGGCCGGTGGCGAGGTGTTCTTCTGTATCGCTGTCCTCGGGGGCAGTATTTTGTGTTGCACTATGGTATTGTTGGCCCAGCCTATTTTTGCTACCCTAACCCCCGTCAATCTGGACCCGCCTTTTTTTTTTTTTTTTTTTTTTTTTTTAGGTTATTTTTCAGGGCCACTTTAGGCCCCCAGTCCTCAAGTCACATGTGGATTATGGTGTGGAAAGTCACGGAAATTGGTTACATGTCTGCCCACACCCATGTGCAAGTAGCCTTATGGGCTGGACATACCACATGGAGCAGGTCAATCAGGTGGAGGGGCCCCTTCCCAGTTGTACAGCTGAAGAGCCTAGCCTGCACTGCAAAGCTGGGAGCGGGGCCGACAGCGCAGAGGTCAGCGCACGATGGGGAGGACCATGGTGGTGGAACGGGAGCCCCTCAGAAATGCAAAATTCACCCGTGATGGAGAAGTAGGGGAGACAGCTGTAGACTGAAAGCCTCCAGGGGGATATTTATCAAGAACTGCGTTTTATGCGCTTAAATCTACTGCTTCCTCCTAGCTGCCGTGCCTTTTTTTTTTTTTTTTTTTTTTTTTTAACACCCGAAAACTGGCGTGAAAAGGCAGATCTGTGCGCCCTTCTGGCCAGACCTCTTTTTACCGCCATTCCTAAAAGGGCCAAAAGTTTCATATTTCACCGCAAATACAATGTGCAACAATATTGGCGACTTTTCAACTGCAGAATTCTAGCATAAAAGGCGTGGTAAACGCCCTAAGTTTGGTGTATGTGGCCGGGACATTACCCAACACGTCCATAGGCCTGAAGCGCACTAAAGGGGGTCCTCTTGGTCAGACGGGTATATGTTGCTATACCTTTACCTGCAAAAAATAACGCAGTAGATGTTCCTTTACGTGTGATGTGAACAGAGCCTTGTGTAGCCGACTAGTCAGATGTTACCAACTCCATGGAACGTTTTCTAAGAATTTGTTCACATTGTTTAGATTTTTCCTTTGCCACAAATTCACACAAATTGCCATAATCGTCATAAACACTGATCCGACCACAGCATGTTATTCAGCCCTGCTATGTGACTCTCCTATATCACATGTAGGCATATTCGGGGCACTTCTGCTGAGTCACCCTGCCTGTGTTTTCAGTGATAAGCCAGAATTTGTTCCCCTCCCTCCGTCTAAAACCTGCTGAGCGTTAACTATTAACTTCCTAAAAAACAAGTACAAAAAAAATAAAAATTTGCGGCAGCCAAATCTATTACGTGTATCGTTGCTGACATTTCTATAAATTCTCCCAGAACTTTGTGTCACGAGTCAAAGATTGCATTTAGGGTTGAGCAAATCTGGTTCGGATTGCTGCATCTAAACCCGAATCTTTTAAAAAATACCTTTTTTAGTAATTTGGACTCCGTCTTAGGCTACTTTCACACTTGCGTTCGTAGCGGATCCGTCTGGTGTCTGTACAGACGGATCTGCTCCTATAATGCAAACGCTTGCATCCGTTCAGAACGGATCCGTTTGCATAACAGTTTTTTTCAGATATGATTTTTCACTTTGTGAAAACTCAGATCCGACAGTATATGCTAACACAGAGGTGTTCCCATGGTGATGGGGACGCTTCAAGTTAGAATATACTAAAAGAACTGCGTACCCCCCCCCCCTGTTTTTAACTCATTGGTGGCCAGTGCAGCCGCCCCCCCCCTAATTAATTTGACCGACCCCCCCCCCCCCCATCATTGGTGGCAGCGGAGAGTTCCGATCGGAGTCCCAGTTTAATCGCTGGGACTCCGATCGGTAACCATGGCAACCAGGACGCTACTGCAGTCCTGGTTGCCATGGTTACTTAGCAATATTAGAAGCATCATACTTACCTGCTGCGCTGTCTGTGACCGGCCGGGAGCTCCTCCTACTGGTAAGTGACAGGTCTGTGCGGCGCATTGCTTAATGATCTGTCACTTACCAGTAGGAGGAGCTCCCGGCCGGTCACAGACAGCGCAGCAGGTAAGTATGATGCTTCTAATATTGCTAAGTAACCATGGCAACCAGGACTGCAGTAGCATCCTGGTTGCCATGGTTACCGATCGGAGTCCCATCTGAACTGGGACTCCGATCTGAACTCTCCGCTGCCACCAATGATGGGGGGGGGGGGGGGTCGGTCATTTTAATTGGGGGGGGGGGGGGGCTAGCCACCAATGAGTTAAAAACAGGGGGGGGGGGCGGCCGGCCGGCCGCACTGGCCACCAATGAGTTAAAAACAGGGGGGGGGAGGGGGGGCTGGCCACCAATGAGTTAAAAACAGGGGGGGGGGAGGGGGGGCTGGCCACCAATGAGTTAAAAACAGGGGGGGGAGGGGGGGCCGGCCGCACTGGCCACCAATGAGTTAAAAACGGGGGGGGGGGGAGGGGGGCCGCACTGGCCACCAATGAGTTAAAAACAGGGGGGGGGCCGGCCGCACTGGCCACCAATGAGTTAAAAACAGGGGGGGGGGGGGGTCTGCCCCCTGCTGCCTGGCAGCACCTGCCAGGCAGCAGGGGGCAGTCATGTACACAGTTCTTTTAGTATATTCTAACTTGAAGCGTCCCCATCACTATGGGAACGCCTCTGTGTTAGAATATACTGTCGGATCTGAGTTTCACGATCTAACTCAAATCCGATGGTATATTCTAACATAGAGGCGTTCCAATGGTGATGGGGACGCTTCAAGTTAAAATATACCATCGGATTGGAGAAAACTCAGATCTGATGGTAATATTAATAGGGACTCCAGACTTTACATTGAAAGTCAATGGGGGACGGATCCGTTTGCAATTGCACCATATTGTGTCAACGTCAAACGGATCCGTCCCCATTGACTTGCATTGTAAGTCCGGACGGATCCGTTTGGCTCCGCACGGCCAGGCGGACACAAACGCTGCAAGCTGCGTTCAGGTGTCCGCCTGCTGAGCGGAGCGGAGGCCAAACGGTGCCAGACTGATGCATTCTGAGCGGATCCGCATCCACTCAGAATGCATTGGGGCCGTACGGATCCGTTCGGGGCCGCTTGTGAGAGCCTTCAAACGGAACTCACAAGCTGAGCCCCGAACGCAAGTCTGAAAGTAGCCTTAGGCCTCTTTCCCACGGGCGTGTGCGGCCCGCAATGCACGAGCACAGTCTGTGGGGCAGCTGCTGCGGATCGCGGACCCATTCACTTGACAAGTGAACTGACAAGTGGTAGAGGCGAGACGAAGTAAGTCTCGCAATATTTGCAGAAACTTGGGAAAGACCTAAGGCCCCTTTCAGACGAGCGAGTTTTCCGCGCGGGTGCAATGCGTGATGCGAACGCATTGAGCCCGCACTGAATCCAGACCCCATTCATTTCAATGGGTTTGTGTACATGAGCGGCGTTTTTCACGTATCACTTGTGCGTTGCGTGAAAATCTCAGCATGTTCTATATTCTGGCCCCATAGACGTGAATGGGGCTGCTTGAAAAATCACATTAAGCAAGTGCGGGTGCGATGCGTTTTTCACTGATGGTTGCTAAGAGATGTTGTTTGTAAACCTTTACCCTAAGTTCACACCTGAGCGTTTTACAGCGCGTTCAAACGCGCTGTAAAACGCTCAACACATGAAAACCAATGCTTCCCTATGGGAATGGTTCTCACCTGGGCGTTTTACAGCACGTACGATCGCGCTGTAAAACGCCCGACGCATAATCAAGTACTTGAGCTTCTTTGGGGCGTTTTGACGCACGTTTGTGGCCATAGGACACTGCAGTCAATCACACAAACGCGCGTCAAACGCGCGTTTACTATTACAAAAAACGTGCGTTTGAGAAACGCTCAGGTGTGAAAGCAGGGTTAGTGTGTGTTTTTTATTTTTTATTTTTTTTTATTTGCGTTTTTCACGCGCGTGATAAAAAAGCAATCAATGTGCATGGCACCTGCATGATAAAAACTGAATGCAATTGCAGACAAAACTGACTGAACTTGCTTTTTTACTGAACGCATCCGGACCTAATCCGTATCGTTCGTGTGCAAGAGGCCTAAGTGGAGGACGTTCATTTTATAGTAAGACAGTAAAATTCCAAGTGTATGGGCTGCAAAACTGATCCGTTTCCGTTATGCAGGGGAGTCCCCAGTCGCGGTCACGCACACTGCGCTGCTGACTGTGCAGGAGGCCGATCCCCAGGCTTTTGCCGCTCCTCCCACAGCCAGCAGCGCGATGTGCTCGGCAGAACAGTGAAGTAGGGAGCGGACGGCTCCCTGCTTCACCATAGAAATAAAACACCCAGCAGGTGAGGCCCCCCAGTGCCGGCTGCTACACCCCTGCCTAACTGGTCACTATGTTCATTGCAGGGGGTATCAGGCCCCCATTTTTGAGACCAGTGATCGGACCCCCGCTGATCTAATAGTTATCCCTTATCCTGTGGATTTCTCTTTCCTTACGATTCCGGTTGACGCTTCCTGACAGACAAACTGAACCTGATCAGGAGAATTCATTAAAATGAAGGCAGTGCCAGTATTTTGCAGTAGGATTACCCATAGTCCAATGAAAAACCACACACCTCCCATCACAATTTCTCCCCTATCCATCAAGGCACACCAGTGCTATGGAGTCCACGGCGAGTGCGGTATTGCCATTGGACTGCTCCTGGTGCATCCCTTCATTTT
Organism: Bufo gargarizans; assembly: GCF_014858855.1. Taxonomy (NCBI): domain Eukaryota; kingdom Metazoa; phylum Chordata; class Amphibia; order Anura; family Bufonidae; genus Bufo; species Bufo gargarizans. The sequence goes on along the minus strand of NW_025334636.1, from coordinate 94,088 downwards.
GTCGTAAAGTCAATTTTAAGTGCTAAAATTCTGTCTACCTGCAGCTGGCTCAGGTGGAGCATGTGGTACTAAACAAAAATAATCATACCGTTACACATAGGAATGAAAACCTCATACCCACCCCTGCCACTCCGTTTTGGTCCCTGCCCTATTTACTAGCATCCGGGGTATGGACAGGGTCACGAGCGCTGCTGCAGCCAATGTGACAGCACTGCTACAGCACATGTGACCCCCCCCCCCTCCTGCCAGAAGTAAATAGGCAGGGAACCAAAATATCGCCAAACAGAGCGTTGGAATGAAGTGACGGGGGCAGGTATGAGATTTTTTTTATTTATTTTTTCTATTCGTAACAGAAAAGAAATCTGCCAGTCGTGGGCAAAAACAGGGCCGTGAGTCTCATCAGACTCATCTCCCCCTCAGCATTGGTGGGTTTGACCTCTGCACTGACTGCTAGCCCAGAAGTGACAGCCCACCGAGATCAGCGGTTCTGTCACTATTCTATGCTGTCTTTAGGGCCACATTGTTTAAGGGAGTTTCCGAGGCTGATGGCCCTTTAAGGAGTTATTCCATAATTATTATAAAAATGAAAATCGAACCTCGTATAGTACATAATAATCTCTTTCTAACAAAGCTAGAACCAGCCCTGGACCTCACATGGATCCAGAGATCTCCTCATTCATTGGTCTACTAGATTTATATCAAGCTGACAGCTCAGGAGGCGTGTCTCGGCTCTCCCTATCACAGCTCAGGAGGCGTGTCTCGGCTCTCCCTATCACAGCTCAGGAGGCGTGTCTCGGCTCTCCCTATCACAGCTCAGGAGGCGTGTCTCGGCTCTCCCTATCACAGCTGGCAGTTGAAGCATAAAGCTGAGCATGTGCGGCCTTCTCAGTGAGCAGGACAAATAAATAAGAAGAAAGAACAAACAGACAGCAGGTGTCGCTATGCAGATACATTTTATTGAATAACTCAGTGGCTATACAAAATATTTAATTACATGCAATTATAAAAGTATTCAGATCCTGGGGCTGGTTTGAAAACTATAGAATATTTTGTGGGACAACCCCTTCAAGTATTACACAAGTACAACTGAGGGAGTGTAGCACAAATACCACATAACAAACACATTGCTAGAGTATATCTCGGTAAGGCTACTTTCACACTAGCGTTCGATCGGATCCGTTCTTAACGGATCCGCTCCTATTAATGCAGACGGTGGCTCCGTTCAGAACGGATCCATCTGCATTATAACTTAAAAAAAATTTCTAAGTGTGAAAGTAGCCTGAGCGGATCCGTTCAGACTTTACATTGAAAGTCAATGGGGGACGGATCCGCTTGAAGATTGAGCCATATGGTGTCATCTTCAAGCGGATCCGTCCCCATTGACTTCCATTATAAGTCGGAACGGATCCGCTCGCCTCCACACGGCCAGGCGGACACCCGAACGCTGCTTGCAGCGTTCAGGTGTCCGCTCACTGAGCGGAGCGGAGGCTGAGCGCTGGCAGGCGGATGCATTCTCAGTGGATCCGCCTCCACTGAGAATGCATTAGGGCCAGACGGCTGCGTTCAGGGCCGCTTGTGAGCCCCTTCAAACGGAGCTCACGAGCGGACACCTGAACGCAGGTGTGAAAGTAGCCTAAGTACTCGCTAAACAGTTCAACATGGGTGATAATACTACCGCAACAGGGTCAATCATAAGCCATAGCAACAGAACAGTTGTGTTTCACATTTTACGCGGGTCATTTCAGCTTCTTTAAGGAAAGACGCCATATTCTTATGTATTATGATTAGTCCTCTCTTACCCACAGGGTACAATGTGACTGTCCTGGTGAGGGACCCCGCTCGCCTCCCGGCTGGCATCAAGCCTACAAAAGTCGTGGTTGGAGATGTGCTGAATAAAGGGGACGTCTCAAAGGCCGTGGAGGGACAGGACGCTGTTATTATTATTCTGGGGACTCGGAATGACCTTGGTAATGTATTATTTCCTGTATATTCTAAAATAATTTACTCTATAATACATTATGTAATAGATTATTTGTACGTTTGAGTTCACACCCGTTTTATGTTGCATTATACAGCACCAGATGTTGGCGCTATGTAAGTACTGAGTGTTAATAACCATCAATGGTTTATCGGTGGAGGACCAGCTGTATGTCTGCTATGGATGCCATTATGTAGGCATACAGTGGCATCTGTGGCCCATAGGTTTCCCCCCAAAAAATGCGTACCATGTTATTCCATATGCTTCTGTATGTAATAGTGTGCAAATATATATAGAAAGGCGAAGAAACGGCACGTGCAACTAACTTTAGGCACAATAGCATTTAAAAAGTCACAGCGACCTTTTTTATGCCAGAAAACGGGGCATAGTAAATTACCTCCAAATTAAATCTAAAGGGGTTGTGTCATCTCATACATTGGGGGCATATCGCTAGAATATGCACCCAATGTCTGATGTGTGGGTCGAACCTGTCTCTAAAACAGAGCCTGCAAAGAGAAGGAGAGCGGACTGCGCATGCGAGGCCGTCCTCCATTCATTTCTGTGGGACTGTGTAAAATAGCCGAGCGCTGGCTTTTTTTTCGGCAGTCTCATAGGAATGAATGGAGGACAGACGTGCATGCGCAGTCCGCTCTCCTTCTCTTTGCGGGCTCCGTTTTAGAGATAGGTGCGGGTCCAACCTCTGGGACCCGCACCTATCAGACATTCGGGACATATCACTATGAGATGACACTACCCCTTTAATCATGAACAGCAGAACTACAGCAATTCTTGTACGTTAAATAGGTTGTCCAGCCTTGGACCTGTAGCTCCTACCCTTTTTGTCTCTATCTGAACCACCAATCAGGTGTCGGGCCAAACACCTGTCTCCTCTGACCACAGCCACACAGACGGGCCCTCAGGAGCCAACAGCCCCCGGAGAAGGCTTCTCCATCTTGTTCTATTCTCTCGCTCTCTCTCTCAGTTCAGTCACTGGCTGATCAACATGCCGGCGCTGCAACAATACATTTTCTTAAAGGGGTTACTGTGTTTCCATAAAACTTTCGATATGTTATAGGGTCAAATCAAAAGTTTAGATCGGTGGGGGTCTGAACGCTGAGGCCCCCACCGATCTCTAGAACGAGGGGAGAGAAGCCCTCGCTAAGCGCATTCTCTCTCTCCTCGCTGCAGGACAGAAAGCGAGACTGACTTGATAAAAGAGTCTGTCTCGTGCAGCAGGGAGAGAGAGTGCACTTAGTGAGCGCTTCTCTCCCCTTGTTCTAGAGATCAGTGGGGGCCTCAGCGCTCAGACCCCACTGATATAAACTTTTGAAATGTCCCTATGACATATCAAAGGTTTTCTGACAGCACAGTGACCCTTTAAAGGACCACAACTACCCAATACCCCAAAAACAAGCAAATTGCTATTATAATGTTCAACAGCATTTTGCATACAATAATAGCCATAAATGCATAAATATTCATTAAAGGCCAGGATTAGAAAACGATGGCTGCTTTGTTCCAAAAACAGCCCCGCACCTGTCCATGGGTTGTGCCCGGTATTGCAGCTCGGCTCCATTGAAGTGAATGGGACTGAGCTGTAATGCCCCACACAACCTGTGGACAGGTGTGGGGCTGTTTATGAAAGAGAGACTCCTTCCTTTAAAGGGGTTGTCCAGCCTTTGTCGGTTGATGGGAGCAGCACTGCAGTAACGAGCATTGTCCGTTACAACGTCGATGGTGCAGTGTAGTTCTGGTCCCGGCTTCCTTCTGACTGTGCTACACACCTCTGTCAATCAGCTAGTGATAGCCTTATAGCTAGCCCTTAAGACTGGAACAACCCCTTTAAGTGCAATAACTGCAGAGTGTTATTCTGAAAGGGTTAGTGCAGGGGGAACTCTAGGTCCACATACCTGGGTCTGCCGCTTGGTAAAGGGTTAAGCCGCACAAAAAAAAAAAGTTAGGTGGCGTAAAAATAGGCATGTAGCGCTCTGTGCCTTTTTATTTTTTTGCAATTTGCCAAACCTGTAATCCCACCCAATACATTTTGTGCCCCCCACACAGTAATGGTGCACCCTTAGTGCCGGTCACAGAGTATGATGCCCCCTTAGTACCTTCCGACACAGAATGTTGCCCTTAAAGGGATTATCCAATGAATAATGTAAAAAAATTAAAATCAGACCTCATGTAGGACATGATAATCTTTCTAACAAAGCTAGAACCAGCCCTGTACCTCACATGGATCCAGAGATCTCCACATTCATTGATCATCTAGATTTATATCAAGCTGACGGCTCAAGGGGAGTGTCTTTTCTGCTGCAGCTCAGGAGGCGTGCCCATGCTCTCCCTATCACAGCTCAGGAGGCGTGCCCATGCTCTCCCTATCACAGCTCAGGAGGCGTGCCCATGCTCTCCCTATCACAGCTCAGGAGGCGTGTCCATGCTCTCCCTATCACAGCTCAGGAGGCGTGCCCATGCTCTCCCTATCACAGCTCAGGAGGCGTGCCCATGCTCTCCCTATCACAGCTCAGGAGGCGTGCCCATGCTCTCCCTATCACAGCTCAGGAGGCGTGCCCATGCTCTCCCTATCACAGCTCAGGAGGCGTGCCCATGCTCTCCCTATCACAGCTCAGGAGGCGTGCCCATGCTCTCCCTATCACAGCTCAGGAGGCGTGCCCATGCTCTCCCTATCACAGCTCAGGAGGCGTGCCCATGCTCTCCCTATCACAGCTCAGGAGGCGTGCCCATGCTCTCCCTATCACAGCTCAGGAAGCAGGTGAAAGAATAAACTGAGCATGTGCGGCCATCATAATGACACAATGGCACTTTACAGATACATTTTTCCATTACATACAATTACAAAAGTATTCAGATCCAGGTGCTGGTCTGTAAACTGTAGAATATTTTTGATGGGACAACCCCTTTAAGTACCTCCCTCACAGTAGGATATCCCCCTTCCACAAATGTTTTCATAAGTGCCCCCATGGAGCAGTGCCCTGTACCCTAATTAAAATCTTAATCCACCCCAAGTTTGGCTCCAGTCATCCCCATGTTTCACGATACGCCTTCGGTGGTTCAGCGCAAGCAGATGACATCACTGCATCGCTCCTGCTTGTGCTGAACCACTGATGGCTCCCTGCTCCTCCACAGATACAGTTGAAAGCAGAACATGTAGGAGTCTGGACTGCTGGTGCGGGTTCGGACCATGGTTGACCAGCTGAGTTCCCCAGGGTCCTGGATACTTGTCAAAGAATGTCCAAGAGGCTCCTGGAAAAAAGGGAGACCCCTACGGGACTGCCAGACATAGCAGAATACAGCGCTTAGCTTTTTTTTTTAACGTAGCAGCAGAGCACATAGGTGACCACTGCTCCATTGAAATGGGATCGGCACATGGGGGTCCCCATTGCTGTGATTGGTGGAGACACCAGCAGTTTTACCCCCTCCAATTGCTCACGTATCATGGGACAACTGCTTTAAGAATAACCACCCTGGGTCCAGCTCCTGTAACCTCCCTCAGTCTATGTTGGGCTGGATCTAACAAAGTGCAAACTGCTTTTTGCATATCTCTTCTCTATGGCTAATAGAGGGGGTCTTGGGCGCCTCTCAGCTGGAGGTCCAGACATCATTGACGTCCCGGCAGTAATGATCAAGATTGGTGAAGATCAATGATATCTTGTGTTTAGGGAATATGCGTTCGATCAGTGGGGTATGACCACTAGAACGGAGGACCTAGACCCCACTACCATCTGCACCACCGCAGGAAGTGGAGCGGCAATCAAGCATGCACTCTCCATCCCCGTAGACATGTGATAATCTTTGTGGTCATCACATTTTAGAGGCTATAAAGCGATATTATTGTACATGATGAAGCTCCTCCATGATGAAGGCAAATGCTTGTTTTGCACCATATTCACTCATGTCCAGTGCATGTCCAAAGAAGAAAAGAAGTTAGAATTTGCGCGCTCCAACTTTAGGAGGTCTCAGGTTTTCAAATATATTGGAAAGGAGCAGTAGTGACTAGTAATAACTAATAAGACTTTCAATATGTAAATAGTCAAAAAGCGTTAGGGAATGAAATCTACAATCCCCTAAAGCAGTGATGCCCAACCTACGGCCCGTGGGCCAAATCCGGCCCGTGAAGCTGTGTCATGTGGCCCATGCAATTCCCTGGAAAAAGTCTAAGGTGTACCAATACTCCTTAGACTTTTCCCCCACATTGATCAGTGCAGCGAGCGCTGTGAACGGCACAGGCAGCGCAGCAATGCTGCCTGTGCCTTAAATAACCAATAGCAAAGCTCCTGTCTTTTTACCGGACACACAAGTGCTGCATACAAGGCTTTTTGAAGCCCTACGTATTATGTATTTTAGTAATGCTCACAAGTACCCCCTCAGTGTTTGCATTTCTTTCTGGCAAAGCTACCTGTTTCTGGCCCGCAAAATTTATACCATGTCTAGTGCGGCCCTCAGACGAAAAATAGTTGGGCATCACGCCCCTTTATAGGGTGGACTGGTAAAAAATAAATGGTTCTTACCAGTCCAATGGTTCAACAGCGTACATAGGGCATATTAGGACCAGTGTAGTACCTGGCCCCTTGTCTATATCTGTTAGGTGCGACGTCAAGTGTGAAACAACATCTACATTCTCAACAAGACTGAATTTGCAACTTGTTCCTGCGAATTCTATGGACTGATGTGATGAGATGAAAAAGTAAGACACGGCCTCAACAGGACAGAGCCACCGCACACCTATCCTGATTTAAAGCCACGTCCATACACTGTTGAACCATTGGACCGGTAAGAACCATCTATTTTTTTTACCAGTCCACCCTATACACCCTATAAAAGGGCTATTTGTTTATATGTGGTGTGTTTTTGGACTTTTTGTCTATTTTTGGGGCTTGATGCTTTAGAGGATTGTAGATCTCCTTCCCTAATGCTTTTTACTATTTACATATTAAGTCTTATTAGCTATTATTACTAGTCACTACTGTTCCTTTCCAATATATTTGTTGATTCTAGTGCGGTAGACTGTAGGAGGTACATTTGGTACCCCCTCAGAAGGGCACAATTTGCAGATTGGTCTCAGGTTTTCGCATCGATTTTGCTCTCTCAGCAGAGACTTCGAAACTGCTACACGAAAAGGTCTCGTCATTGACGACATTGAAGAATATATGTATAAAGGTCACGGAGCTTTGTCCAAGGTTGTGTGCAGCCTGCCCCCTAGTGGCACACTGGGGGAATGCACTCTGTGATTATATAATACACTTGTGCTTTTTTTTTTTTTTTTTTTTTTTCTCAGCATTCATGTACTTGGTTATTGCTAAGTCTACCCTTGACTTATATTTCTCTGTAATTATGCTTGCATTCAAGTTGACTACATTCTTCCTTTTTATACGACTGCCAGATGTATCTTCTTATGTATGTGTGTGTGTGTGTGTGTGTATATATATATATATGTCATATTGTGTATTGTCCACTAGAGGGAGCCAGTGACGAATTGCAAATATGCCAAGGAGAGCTGGTGTAGCTATGGGAGCGTATGGCGCACGTTTTGTGGCCTCATGCCTGTAATAGGGCTCATTCACATCTGCATTGAGCTTTCTGGTCTTCTCCTTCAGAACAACAGGAAAATTGTGGGGGGGTGGGGGGGGGACTGTTCAGGGAACAGCCTGCTGGATCTCTGCATTCCAGCATTGCTGGAAGCTTGGAAGTCTCCGTCCAGCCACATTAACTATAATTAGGTCCAGTGGAGATCCGGCCAGAACCTGGCAAATATACCGAGAATCGGCTGGAAGAAAACTGCTCGCCATATTGGCAGGGTTTCAGCCAGATCTCTGCTGGTTCCTATTATAGTTAATGGGGCCAGGCAGAGACGTTGAAGCTTCTAGCATCAGTTGGTGTCGGTTCTGTCGGACATTTAATTAATTATTTTTAACGGGAGAAAGTCTTGCATGCAGGACTTTTTCTTCCGTCAAAAATAATTGACATCTGACGTTCAGAAATAATTGCTGTTTGACAGAACTGACGTGCAGCATTTTCCAGGTAGTAGCTGGATCTCTGCCGGACCCCATTATAGTCAATGGAGTCCGGTGGGCAGGCGGCAGTATCCAACAATGCCGAATCCAGAGAAACTCTGCCACAGATGTGAACCTAGCCTAAAACTGTAACTTTGTAGGTATTCCAATAAGTGGCGTGTCTGCATCTACCCACATTCATTCCATATCCTCTGCTTACAGATAAAATATAGACAAGAATCCAAATTATATGAGAAGACCTATTCATAGGGGGAGATGTTTTCCTAGTGGTGGGAGCGGTGTGGTATGTCCATACAACGTTCACCAGATTCATCAACATGAATACATGCATGAATCCCGTGCCACTGGTGCACATTGGTTGCGTCCAGGCCTAAAAGGGTCCCAAAAGGTCTCTCTACTTCATATCGGACCAGTAATCTAAATGGAGGCCATGTGATATGTTTTGTATTTGGGGCCTAAAAGCTTCAGGTTACACCTCGGTTATAACAGGTCATTGATTCATTGACAGGTCCAACCACAATGATGTCAGAGGGAACACAAAATATCGTAGAAGCAATGAAACAGCATGGCCTTCGGAAAGTGGTGGGCTGCATGTCTTGTAAGTATATATTTTTTTACTTATCAGTTATAAACTCTCTTCAGCATTGAAACTGCAACTCCTAGAAGGAAAACTTTTGATATGTCTCTGATCTTAAGTTTCTGAAAAGTTAGTGACCCTTTAATGATATGCAAATAGAAACAAAACATCTCAATTCATTCAGTATCAAGTATGAGTCCCACGCACAGAAATACAGGCACATACACGCCTTGGCACGCTATCAGTGAGGTTATTAATGGTTGTCTGAGGAATATTCTGCCATGCAGAATGCACTTGGGCACACAAATCATCAAGATCCGCTGCTGGCAGCTCCCTTTGCAATTGCCCACCAATGACATCTCAGATGTGTGCTCGACAAGTCCAGAGACACTGCAGGTAGGTAGCACAAGCAACGTGCAGCCTGGTATTGTCCTGTTGAAAGTGGCCCCCGGGCACCTTGGAGAAATGGTCGTACCACTGTTCCATGACCAAATCCATGTAATGCCGAGCTGCTAGCATACCTGAAATGAAGACTAGAGGGGTCTGCCTATCATACATTTTGCCACCCCGCACCATAATCCCTGGAGTAGGGCTGATGTGACGTTCCTTTGTGAAGGTCTCTTCGTGGCTTCAGCTATCACTGCATCGGAGACCAAAGCAGGACTCCTCTCTGAAGAGGACAGACCTCCATTGCCATATTGCTGTGCACCATGATGGCTTTTGAGAGCAGTGGTGTGAGGTCAATGGAACACAACCTCTGCCTTGAAGCCCAGTGTCCTGCAAATGCCTTCGGATGGTTTGTGTAGACATCGTTAGCCACCCCACGTTAGGGATTTCACTTGCAGTACAGAATGGATCACTACCCGCCATTCTTCTATTGGCTCGTTGGTATGTACGTTATGGAGCTCTCTGGATCCAGCATAGCCCGATGTTAATGCAATATCCTCTCACCCGCCCCCATTGACTATAATGGGTTCTGGTGGAGATCTGTCCACTACCCGGCAAATATGCTGGGATTCGGCAACCGTTTTTTATCCTGGAGTATTTGCCGGGTAGTGGCCAGATCTCCACCGAAACCCATTATAATCAATCATTATAAGCGAAGGGCATTGCATTTACCTCCAGCTATGCCGGATCCAGACAGTTCTGGTGGACTATTCAGAACGAAGACAGATCAGGTTTGCCAGCTTGTCATTGTAATGCCAACCACCGGAACATGCCAGTGCCAACTTGTTCCCTCCCAAAATAGAAGGGCAGCAGTGGACACAAAAATTTACGCAGTGTGTGGATGAGACTTCTACAAATTTCATTCACTTTGCCGTTAGGGCTCATTCACACTTGAATGGGTCCACTGCAATATGTTCTATTTTCTTGCGGTGCGGACGGATCATGGACCCATTCAAGTAGAATGGGTCTGGATCAGTCTGCGGCAGCCGCACGGTTGTTGGTCCCTGATGCATGGGACGGCCGTGTGCATGAGCCCCTATTCTGATAGACTGTAGATTTACCACCTGCAAATCTGGATGGAAAATCCACAGCAAAGAGCTCCACATGGAGTTGCTCTCGGCCCCTGAGCAGAAATACCATTAAAGAGGTTGTGCAAGATTGGAAAAACATGGCTGCTTTCATCCTCAAACGGCGTCATACCTGTCCACAGGTTGTGTCTGGTATTGCAGACCAACCCCAATGTGAAAGCAGCCATGTTTTTCTAATATTGGACAACTTCTTTTGTGTATACCATTTCATATAGCATTCGTGACCTCCATGGTTATCCGTAATCCATTGTGTTTGCATTGAAGCCTTTCTGCTGTGGGATATCACCAAAGTGCCTCCTCCCATGAAGCCAGTGACCGAGGACCACATCAGGATGAAAAAGATCCTAACAGACTCCGGCCTGGACTATGTGGTGGTGCTTCCTCCACACCTTGCAGGTGACTGGTATTAGTGTGAATTATTTTTTATTTTTTTAGAAACTGCATATATGTCAGGATGTATGTACAGGGACTGCTGAAGGTCTGCTGTATCTGAGGACTATGGATTCACAGTGTCAGGAGAATACAGTCCCATGTACACTGACCAAAAATATAAACTCAACACTTTCAGTTTTGCTCCCATTTTGCATGAGCTGAACTCAAAGATCTGGAACATTTTCTACATACACAAAAGACCCATTACTCTCAAATATTGTTCGCAAATCTGTTTAAATCTGTGTTAGTGAGCATTTCTCCTTTGCCGAGATAATCCATCCCACCTCACAGGTGTGGCATATCAAGGTGCTGATTAGACAGCATGAATATTGCACAGGTGTGCCTTAGACTGCCCACAATAAAATTCCACTCTGAAATGTGCACAGTTTTTCCTGACTGGGGGGGGGGGGCGCGTTCAGAAAACCAGTCAGTATCTGATGTGCCCACCATTTGCCTCACGCAGTGCAACACATCTCCGTTGCATAGAGCTGATCAGGTTGTTGATTGTGGCCTGTGGAATGTTGGTCCACTCCTCTTCAATACTTGTGCGAAGTTGCAGAATATTGGCAGGAACTGGAACACGCTGTCGTATACGCCGATCCAGAGCATCCCACACATGCTCAATGGGCGACATGTCCGGTGAGTATGCTGGCCATGCAAGAACTGGGATGTTTTCCGCTTCCGGGAATTGTGTACAGATCCTTGCAATATGGGGCCGTGCATTATCATGCTGCAACATGAGGTGATGGTCGTGGATGAATGGCACAACAATGGGCCTCAGGATCTCATCACGGTGTCTCTGTGCATTCAAAATGCCATCAATAAAATGCACCTGTGTTTGTTGTCCATAACATACGCCTGCCCAAACCATAACCCCACCGCCACCATGGGCCACTCCATTCACAACGTCGATGTCAGCAAACCGCTCACCCACACGACGCCACACACGCTGTCTGCCATCTGCCCTGAACTGTGAAAACCGGGACTCATCCGTGAACAGAACGCCTCTCCAACATGCCAGACGCCATCGAATGTGAGCATTTGCCCACTCAAGTCGGTTACCACGACGAACTGCAGTCAGGTCCAGACCCCGATGAGGATGACGCGCATGCAGATGAGCTTTCCTGAGACAGTTTCTGACAGTTTGTGCAGAAATTCTTTGGTTATGCCAACCGTTTGTTGCTGCAGCTGTCCGGGTGGCTGGTCTCAGACGATCATGGAGGTGAACATGCTGGATGTGGAGGTCCTGGGCTGGTGTGGTTACACGTGGTCTGCGGTTGTGAGGTCGGTTGGATCTACTGCCAAATTATCTGAAACGCCTTTGGAGACGGCTTATGGTAGAGAAATGAACATTCATTGCACGGGCAACAGCTCTGGTAGACATTCCTGCAGTCAGCATGCCAACTGCACGCTCCCTCAAACATTGCGACATCTGTGGCATTGTGCTGTGTGATCAAACTGCACATTTCAGAGTGGCCTTTTATTGTGGGCAGTCTAAGGCCCACCTGTGCAATATTCATGCTGTCTAATCAGCACCTTGATATGCCACACCTGTGAGGTGGGATGGATTATCTCGGCAAAGGAGAAGTGCTCACTAACACAGACAGATTTGTGAACAATATTTGAGAGTAATGGGTCTTTTGTGTATGTAGAAAATGTTCCAGATCTTTGAGTTCAGCTCATGCAAAATGGGAACAAAACCGAAAGTGTTGCGTTTATATTTTTGGTCCGTGTAAGATCGTGGATGACTATGCCTCCCTTTATGACGGGCAGAGCCGGTGTACTGCAGCGGCAAGAGCTCTGCTGCATGTGACTTTAGCTGATTGTAGACTGTCAGTAAGCATAGTGATGTCTCCATTATCAGTCGGAGCCATATCTATAACCCTGCTACTGTCCCTGTGCAGACGACAAGCCTTTTACCGGAGATTACACCGTGAGTGCTGAGCGCGGAGGGAATGTCATCTCCACCAGTGATCTTAGCGACTTCTTCCTTCGTTGTGTGAACACAGATGAGTATAATGGGAAAAGTGTCACCTTGTCCCGGGACTACAGTGGCTTGTAACGGCGCCCTCTGCTGGTGGTGGAATACAACAACATTCCAAGCTATGGCCTTTCTAAAAGTATGCTAAAAAATATAATTTACGGAAATCTATAAAATAAAATGGAACCATGCTTCAAACATTTGTTTCTTTATTTTCAGTACAATACTTTAGTTTACATGATTTTAGAAATTCTATAATTTTTTTTATAATTTTTTTCTTTTTTCAAGTGAATTGGTGATGGCTGCCTTGAATCTGCATGAAAGTGTAGTATCGAACCCTTGCCCCAAAACAATCTCCCCCCTCCTACTGCTGCGTATAATTCCTGCATCCATTTTTGTTGTCCATGAATGGAACTTTTTATTTATTTTATTTTTTATAACCAAAAGCAGGAAATCAACCAATACAAGGCTAAGCTCCTGCACGGAGCTGTAATACGACCCTGTGCATGCGCTGTTAAAGGCTATGTTAACCTTTTTGGGGTCAATTATTGTATTGTAATCATTTTCAGCTAAAAATAATTTTTAAAATTGGCCTTTAAAATATTGGCTTTTTTTTTTTTTTTTTAATTTATTTTTTCCTCTACAGAGCTGACATGCTCTCCAGCACCCTTTAGATTTTTATTTTCCGTCAGACCAGGAGCTGACGGCTCCTTATCTCTGCTCCTATACACTTGTTATAGCTCAGTTTTTATCTTACTAATAAGGGTACTTTCACACTAGAGTTATTATTTTCCGGTGTTTAGTTCCGTCCTAGGGGCTCAATACCGGAAAAAAACTGATCAGTTTTATCCTAATGCATTCTGAATGGAGAGCAATCCGTTCAGTATGCATCAGGATGTCTTCAGGACTGAGATAATACCGCAGCACGCTGCGGAGAGACGGATCCGGCAAGTCTGACAAATGCCATCAGTTTGCATACGTATTGACGGATCCGTCAGGCAGTACCGGCGACTGAACTGCCTGCCGGATTCCTCTGCTGCAAGTGTGAAAGTAGCCTTAGGCCTCATGCACACGACCGTTGTGTGCATCCGTGGCCGTTGTGCCGTTTTCCGTTTTTTTTCGCGGACCCATTGACTTTCAATGGGTCCGTGGAAAAATCGGAAAATGCACCGTTTTGCAGCCGAGGCCGTGATCCGTGTATCCTGTCCGTCAAAAAAATATGACCTGTCCTATTTTTTTGACGGACAACGGTTCACGGACCCATTCAAGTCAATGGGTCCGTGAAAGAACACGGATGCACACAAGATTGGCATCCGTGGCCGTAGGTTGCTTTCATACAGACGGATCCGAAGATCCGTCTGCATAAAAGCTTTTTCAGAGCTGAGTTTTCACTTCGCGAAAACTCAGATCCGACAGTATATTCTAACACAGAGGCGTTCCCATGGTGATGGGGACGCTTCAGGTTAGAATATACTGAAAAACTGTGTACATGACTGCCCCCTGCTGCCTGGCAGGTGCTGCCAGGCAGCAGGGGGCAGACCCCCCCCCCCCCCCCCCCTGTTTTTAACTCATTTGTGGCCAGTGCGGCCGCCCCCCCCCCCCCCTCCCTCCCCATGTAGTTAACTTCTTGGTAGCCAGCCCCCCCTCCCTCCCCTGTAGTTAACTAATTGGTGTCCAGTGGGCCCCCCCTCCGTCCGCTATAGATAACTCATTGGTGTCCAGTGGGCCCCCCCTCCGTCCGCTATAGATAACTCATTGGTGTCCAGTGGGCCCCCCCTCCGTCCGCTATAGATAACTCATTGGTGTCCAGTGGGCCCCCCCTCCGTCCGCTATAGATAACTCATTGGTGGCCAGTGGGCCCTCTCCCCTCCCACCCCCTCCTAATTAAAATCGCCCCCCTATCATTGGTGGCAGTGGTGAGTACCGATCGGAGTCCCAGTGTAATCGCTGGGGCTCCGATCGGTAACCATGGCAACCGGGACGCTACTGCAGTCCCGGTTGCCATGGTAGCTTAGCAATTTGTAGAAGCTTTATACTTACCTGAAGAGCAGCGATGTCTGTGACCGGCCGGGAGCTCCTCCTACTGGTAAGTGACAGGTCTGTGCTATAAGCAATGCGCCGCACAGACCTTTCACTTACCAGTAGGAGGAGCTCCCGGCCGGTCACAGACATCACTGCTCTTCAGGTAAGTATAAAGCTTCTACAAATTGCTAAGCTACCATGGCAACCGGGACTGCAGTAGCGTCCCGGTTGCCATGGTTACCGATCGGAGCCCCAGCGATTACACTGGGACTCCGATCGGTACTCACCACTGCCACCAATGATAGGGGGGCGATTTTAATTAGGAGGGGGAGGGAGGGGAGAGGGCCCACTGGCCACCAACGAGTTATCTACAGCGGAGGGAGGGGGGGCCCACTGGACACCAACGAGTTAACTACAGGGGAGGGAGGGGGGGCCCACTGGACACCAACGAGTTTACTACAGGGGAGGGAGGGGGGGGGGGCGGCCGCACTGGCCACCAATGAGTTAAAAACAGGGGGGGGGGGGGTCTGCCCCCTGCTGCCTGGCAGCACCTGCCAGGCAGCAGGGGGCAGTCATGTACACAGTTTTTCAGTATATTCTAACCTGAAGCGTCCCCATCACCATGGGAACGCCTCTGTGTTAGAATATACTGTCGGATCTGATTTTCACGATGTAGCTCATATCCGACAGTATATTCTAACATAGAGGCGTTCCCATGGTGATGGGGACGCTTCAAGTTAAAATATACCATCGGATTGGAGAAAACTCCAATCCGATGGTATAAAAGAACTCCAGACTTTACATTGAAAGTCAATGGGGACGGATCCGTTTGAAATAGCACCATATTGTGTCAACTTCAAACGGATCCGTCCTTATTGACTTGCATTGTAATTCAGGACGGATCCGTTTGGCTCCGCACGGCCAGGCGGACGCCAAAACGACTTTTTTTTCATGTCCGTGGATCCTCCAAAAATCAAGGAAGACCCACGGACGGAAAAACGGTCACGGATCACGGACCAACGGAACCCCGTTTTGCGGACCGTGAAAAAAAACGTCCGTGTGCATGAGGCCTAAGAATGTGGCTTGGGCCTCGTGCACACGACAGTTTTTTTTCACGGTCCGCAAAAAAGGGGTCCGTGATCCGTGACCGTTTTTTCGTCCGTGGGTCTTCCTTGATTTTTGGAGGATCCACGGACATGAAAAAATGTCGTTTTGGTGTCCGCCTGGCCGTGCGGAGCCAAACGGATCCGTCCTGAATTACAATGCAAGTCAATGGGGACGGATCCGTTTCATGTTGACACAATATGGTGCCATTTCAAACTGATCCGTCCCCATTGACTTTCAATGTAAAGTCTGGAGTTCTTTTATACCATCGGATTGGAGTTTTCTCCAATCCGATGGTATATTTTAACTTGAAGCGTCCCCATCACCATCGGAACGCCTCTGTTAGAATATACTGTCGGATATGAGCTACTTCGTGAAACTCAGATCCGACAGTATATTCTAACAGAGGCGTTCCCATGGTGATGGGGACGCTTCTAGTTAGAATACACTACAAACTTTGTACAAGACTGCCCCCTGCTGCCTGGCAGCACCCGATCTCTTACAGGGGGCCGTGATCAGCACAATTAACCCCTCAGGTGCTGCACCTGAAGGGGTTAATTGTGCGTATCATAGCCCCCTGTAAGAGATCCAGGGCTGCCAAGGCAGCAGGGGGCAGACCCCCCCTCCCTCCCCAGTTTAAATTTCATTGGTGGCCAGTGCGGCCCCCCCTCCCTCCCTCTATTGTATTAATAACATTGGTGGCCAGTGTGCGGCCCCCCCCCCCTTCCTCCCTCTAGTGTAGTAAATCGTTGGTGGCACAGTGTGCGCCCACCATCGCCCCCCCCCCCTCCCTCTATTCTAATAAATCGTTGGTGGCACAGTGTGCGCCCACCATCGCCCCCTCCCTCTATTGTAATAAATCGTTGGTGGCACAGTGTGCGCCCACCATCGCCCCCCCCCTCCCTCTATAGCAGTAACAACATTGGTGGCAGTGTGCGGCCTCCCATTCTCCCCCCCCCCCCCCCCATCATTGGTGGTAGCGGAGTTCCGATCGGAGTCCCAGTTTAATCGCTGGGGCTCCGATCGGTAACCATGGCAACCAGGACGCTACTGCAGTCCTGGTTGCCATGGTTACTTAGCAATAGTACAATAGTAGAAGACTCATAGTTACCTGCTTGCTGCTGCGATGTCTGTGTCCGGCCGGGAGCTCCACCTACTGGTAAGTGAAAGGTCTGTGCGGCGCATTGCTAAAGAACTGTCACTTACCAGTAGGAGGAGCTCCCGGCCGGTCACAGACATCGCAGCAGCAAGCAGGTAAGTATGAATCTTCTACTGTTGTACTATTGCTAAGTAACCATGGCAACCAGGGCTGCAGTAGCTTCCTGGTTGCCATGGTTACCGATCGGAGCCCCAGCGATTAAACTGGGACTCCGATCGGAACTCCGCTGCCACCAATGATGGGGGGGGGGGGGGGGGGGGGATGGGAGGCCGCACACTGCCACCAATGTTGTTACTGCTATAGAGGGAGGGGGGGGCCGATGGTGGGCGCACACTGTGCCACCAACGGTTTATTACAATAGAGGGAGGGAGGGGGGGGCGATGGTGGGCGCACACTCTGCCACCAACGATATTCAAACTGGGGAGGGGGGGGTCTGCCCCCTGCTGCCTGGCAGCCCTGATCTCTCACAGGGGAATATGATAGCACAATTAACCCCTTCAGGTGCGGCACCTAAAGGGGTTAATTGTACTATCATATCCCCCTGTAAGAGATCGGGTGCTGCCAGGCAGCAGGGGGCAGTCTTGTACAAAGTTTGTAGTGTATTCTAACTAGAAGCGTCCCCATCACCATGGGAACGCTTCTGTGTTAGAATATACTGTCGGATATGAGTTTTCACGAAGTGAAAACTTAGATCAGAAAAAGCTTTTATGCAGACGGATCTTCGGATCCGTCTGTATGAAAGCAACCTACGGCCACGGATCACGGACACGGATGCCAATCTTGTGTGCGTCCGTGTTCTTTCACGGACCCATTGACTTGAATGGGTCCGTGAACCGTTGTCCGTCAAAAAAATAGGACCGGTCATATTTTTTTGACGGACAGGATACACGGATCACGGCCTCTGCTGCAAAACGGTGCATTTTCCGATTTTTCCACGGACCCATTGAAAGTCAATGGATCCGCGAAAAAAAACGGAAAACGGCACAAACGGTCGTGTGCATGAGGCCTTAAATAAGTGTTTATGATCTTGGTAGTTTAGAGATAAGGGTTATAGTGCAAGGACCAGTCACACAACTAGAAAAACAGTTAACCCTTTGTGACAGAATAGAGTAATAAAAAATTTATTTTTAGCCAAAAATTAGTAAAAACATGTTCTAGCATTTTGCGGATGCTATGGAACGGACGTGCTGGTGTGGACAGTATACAGTGTGCTGTCCACATCTTTTGTGGCTCCATTTACGTAAATGGGTCCGCATCAGATCTGCCAAAATATGTGGACAAAACATAAGTTTGTGTGCATGAGCCCTTAAAGCCATAATACATCACCCACAGCAGTGTATGGTGCCCTACTGGATTGTAGGATTTTTAAGTCAGATTCCATATAAATCCAGCACTAAAAAAAAGTCATGTTGGATGCAGTATACGGGCTCTTTCACACTTGCGTTGTCCGGATCCGGCGTGTACTCCATTTGCCGGAATTACACGCCGGATCCGGAAAAAACGCAAGTGTACTGAAAGCATTTGAAGACTGATCCGTCTTCAAAATGCTTTCAGTGTTACTATGGCAGCCAGGATGCTATTAAAGTCCTGGTTGCCATAGTAGGAGCGGGGGAGCAGTATACTTACCGTCCGTGCGGCTCCCGGGGCGCTCCAGAATGACGTCAGAGCGCCCCATGCGCATGGATGACGTGTCATGTGATCACGTCATCCATGCGCCTGGGGCGCCCTGACGTCACTCTGGAGCGCCCCGGGAGCCGCACGGACGGTAAGTATGCTGCTCCCCCGCTCCCCACTACACTTTTTACCATGGCTGCCAGGACTTTAGCGTCCCGGCAGCCATGGTAACCATTCGGAAAAAGCTAAACGTCGGATCCGGCAATGCGCCGAAACGACGTTTAGCTTAAGGCCGGATCCGGATCAATGCCTTTCAATGGGCATTCATTCCGGATCCGGCCTTGCGGCAAGTGTTCCGGATTTTTGGCCGGAGCAAAAAGCGCAGCATGCTGCGGTATTTTCTCCGGCCAAAAAACGTTCCGGTCCGGAACTGAAGACATCCTGAACGGATTTCTCTCAATTCAGAATGCATTAGGATAATCCTGATCAGGATTCTTCCGGCATAGAGCCCCGACGACGGAACTCTATGCCGGAAGAAAAGAACGCAGGTGTGAAAGAGCCTACAGAGGTATTCTCCTCTAGAGTTTATCCCCATAATACAGCAACACAGATGGGAAGGACATTTATTAAGATCAGCGTTTTACATGCCGGTCTTCATCTATAACCCTCTGGCGTCAGATGCGCCACAATCAAGATGCACAAGCTTCTTAATAATTGCGTATCTGTGAACTGAAATCAACACCAGCAAGGTAGAGATTTTAGTTATAATCTACGCCGGTTTCCTGGCATGGATTATAATAAATGTGCTGGGCTGGTTATGCCCAGCCCTGACAACCTTTTGGAAAAGTGGCAAGTAGGGTGCAAAACCCTCAGTCTGTTTATGCACGATTTCTCTTATTTTTTTTTTATGCCAATTATCTGATGTATAAGGCCTCATTCACCCAGCCGTGCCAAAACAGCGGGTCCGCAATACGTGGGCACCGGCCGCGTGCACCCCGCATCATGGATGCAAACCCATTCATTTGAATGCTTCCGCAATCCAGAAGGTGTGGTGCCGAACCCCACGGAGTGCTTACGTGGGGTTTCTGTCTGTGCCTCCGCACCGCTAAAAAGTAGTGCAAGATTGTCTATCTGCAGAATCCACATGGATGTTGCCCGTGCATTAGGGGCAAATTGCGGCCCCCAATTCACGGAACGGCCGATCAACTGCCGTGTGCATGAGGCTTAAGGGTTGATAAATGCCCACCTTAGTGTCTACAGCTCTGCAATGTGGACAGACACCTTGCACACAGTTGTCATCCAGCTCTGTTATGTACGGAGCCGTAGTAGGACCGCCATACAGAAGCATGAGGCCTCTACTGTGTGTGCCTTCAGTTTCATACAAGGGTTTTCTCCATTGCATTCTGCACAAACCTGCAATGCTTGTAGGAGGGGGCGATACGGGGGCTCATTTATAAACATTTTTACATCCGTTTTTGGCGTAAAAATGTCACAAGAACCCTTTTTGTGACTTTTGTTGCATGGGTGGTTTTACGCCATCCTTGCCACTTGTGGCGGAGGCCAGGGCTTTGGCAAATTTACTGTCTTTTATGCCTGAAAACAGGTGTAAAAGAGGAGTAAAAACTGCTCCAGTCAGGGGCGCACGTTCTGCCGGAGGCGTGCCAGCAGCACACGGGGGAGAGTCCCCAGACCAGTGGCAGACTGGGAACGTAAAGTGGCCCTGGCAAAAAACTAAAAGTGGCCCCATGTTGTAGGCGGGTCCAAATTGATAAAAGTCAGCGCCAATATCTATAGGTGGGGCCAGAAAATACTACAGTGCCGCATAAAATACTGATCCTGCAGAGCCAAATACGCAATGCAGCAAAATACAAACTGTCGTGTGCACGAGCCCTTACAGTAAAATGCAGGAGGGCACCATCTTCTGCCAGCCAGGTGTATAAATACCAGATGCTACTAGTATTAATTAATGCTGAGACCATTGCAATGGCTGCCTCGTGGAGGTGATATAGTCACTGTGGGCAGCAGATTTTCATGGCATTAATGAATGCTTCTCCCCATACTGTGGAGAAGATCGCTGCATGTAATAGCAGCAGTCTCCTCCACTGATGAGCAGGCGATTGTCAGGAAGGAACGCTGCAGGAATAAGCAGTGTAAAGCGGCCTTAAAGGGGGTATTCCAATCACGGACAATGCGATATGCCCCCATTCTTTGATACCCACACCTATATCGGGAACGGAGTCCCGGAAGGTGGTGGCTGAAGGACTCTGGTCCGGCCACCGCTCCCATTGACTTCTATGAGCCCAACTGAAATAGCGGAGCCAGGGCTCAACTATTTTCCATGGCCCCATAGAAAATAAATGGAGGGCGGCTGCGCAGTGTGCCCTCCAACACTTTCAGGGCTCTGTTCTCGATATAGGTGCAGGTCCCAGCGGTACAATAGGGGCATATCCTAGCGACATTGTCTGTGATGGGAAAACCTCTTTAGGGCTTATGCCCACGAACATATTTCCGCGTCCGTTCAGTTCTTTTTTTTTTTTTTTGCGGACCGTATGCATTCTGTTTCCTTATGTCCGTATTTCCATTCCGCAAAAAAAACAGAACATGTCCTATTCGCATTACAGACAAGGGTAGGACTGTTCTATTAGGGGCCAGCTGTTCCGTTCTGCAAAATACGAAATGCACACGGATGTCATCCGTATTTTTGCGGACCACAAAATACATACGGTCGTGTGCATGAGCCCTTAAGATCACTATACACAATACCAGGTGTTGGCTGTAAAGCGTTATCATCTACCTCTTAATTACGGCTCAGGTAATTGATTATGCTGCCATTTGCACCAGGGAGCTTACACAATGAATTTGGGATTGACTTTTTTTTTTTTTTCTTGGGGCACCTGTGTTATTTGTTTGCCACGTTTCTGTGTCGTTCTTATCCAAACGCGGTGTTTGCGCACTAGTGTTTTTCGTCATGCTGTTTTACCCCCTACAGAGAAGGTGATGGGAAAACTATGGCACCTAATAACATCAGGAGCAAAAAAAACAAAAAAAACGCTTGTGAGTTCCCATAGACTGGCATCTGGCGCTGGCATTTTTACTAATGTGAAAAAATAGTATTGCACCATATATGCTACTAAAGATGCAGAAAAACGCCAAGGAAAAACCCTTGCGTGAATGCACGCTTACTGCAATTTAATTTACGGACTGGTGGAGCCCCAACCCTGGCTTTTCTATGAGGCAATCCCCCTAAAAAAACTGCACTGTGTGAACAAAGCCTAAAAGGCCATTTTGCGTCACCCGTGCCAGATGATTATAATACGTGTGACGCGTTGAGAAAAGTGGCGCTCTCTTAGTTTTTCCCCAGTCTACATGTAATAAATCAGAAACCTTCCAAAAATAGACCCGGTTTGGTGCCACAAGGGTGGCACGTGTAATTATCCCTGGGCACAGCCGCCGAGGGATACAGGCTGTACCTGGTAGCCTAGTGCAGGGCGTGTGTACTCTGCAGAGCAGGAGATGGAAACTGGGTGTATTATTAGTGCATATTCTAGCAACTCCTCTGGTTCATTACTCCACAGGAAATGCTTTCGCTGCCTCCCCCTCCTTTTTCACTCCAGGCCTCCCCACCTCTCTGCTCATCCATCGCGCGTTCCCCTCTGGTTCCTGGGGGATGGAATGCATTATTTCCCCGTCCCCCATCCTTCTGAGTCACCCACCCCCCCTTTCTAACCCTCTGTCTTGCTAATAAATCATGCGCTGTAATGGCACTGTCCCTGTTATGACTCCTATGGGCTTCTTAATGTTCTCTCTCTGCACTTTCTTCCAATCATCTCCCGTGGGTCGCCTCCACGTAAGATGAGTGGCCTGGAGGCGAATGGGTTAATATTGCAAAGCTGGACTCCAGCGAAAGATGACCATACCGCGTGGAAAAATTGTATGCCGAAGGATCTTTTGGATGGTTAGCAAACTGGCCCAGCCGAATGTGTGTATATAGGAAGAGACGAGGGGTTGGCAGACACCTGTACAGTCACATACATTATGCGGCCACCCAAGTATTTCACACACGCCCATTGCAAACAGGTGCAACGTATCGAGCGCGCACAGCCATGCAATCTCCATAGAGAAGCATGGGCCGCGATGAAGAGCTCACACTGTAAGGCCTCATGCACACGGCCGTGCCCGTATTGCGGTCTGCAAACAGTGGGTCCGCAATACATGGGGACTGGCCGTGTGCACCCCACATCACGGATGCGGACCTGTTCACTTTAATGGGTCCGCAGTGCGGAGCAGAGGTTTCTCTCCGTGCCTCTGTGTTCTATTTTTTTGCGGTGCGGACGGATCACGGAGCCATTCAAGTTGAATGTGTCTGAATCTGTCGCGGCAGCTGCACGGATAGTGCCCGTGCGTTGGGGACTGCAATATGTGTGCACGAGTCCTGAGGATAAGGGGCAGATTTCACCACGATTATGCAACGTAAAGGTTTTGGATTTTGCTGTAGATTTAATAGATTTCATCCTCCACATTGCAAAGGGTGGTCAGTGGTTGACGTGGTGCAGATCCCGGCAAACCCACCGCACATGGTCCCGTCACAGGATTAGACCTTCGTCAGAAATCAGTTTGTAAAAATTCAGATTTTCTACATCTGCTCCGATAAACCATCAACGCGCCCAGACGGTAGCCATTGGCTGAACGTGAAAGCTTGGTTAGGCCAAGGATGCATGTGTTGTCTGGGGAGGAAGCTGCTTTCCGAACAAAAAGGATCAGGCGTTGAAATGTAATATGACCAAGCCTTCTTTCTGCAACATCCGTCAGGAGACCTTCATATACATAAGATAGTCAAGCGGTCCTGCTGAAATCTATGTCTCATGTCTATGGGTTTAGTTTTTTTTTTGCAAAGTGGAAGCGTTTAGGAGTAACAGCTCAGCCATGAAGTGGTATACCATAAAAAAAAAAAAAATTGCCTGCCTCTGGAAGTGAGAGCTTCAGGAAATGGCCATGATCGAGCAGCATCACACAGGTCTAAGATCACCATACACAATGCCAAGTGTTGGCTGGAGAGGTGTAAAGCGCGTCGTCACTGGACTTCTGATGGAGGAATCTGGGTTTGGGAAAATTACATTCACCTAGACTAAGGCTATATTCACACAACGATGTTGTTTTGCTCCGCATCAGCGCTGCATTTTTTACGGCTCGGATGCGCACCCTTTTACTTCAATTGGGCCACAAAAGATGCAGACAGCACTCTGTGTTTCTCCGTTCCACGGCCCCACAAAAAAATAGAACATGTCCTCATCTTGACCGTTTTGCGGACAAGAATAGGCATTTCTATAATGGGCCGCCCTTTCCATTAATTGCTGAACACACACACACACGGGCGGCATCCGTGTTTTGTGGATCTGCAATTTGCGGCACGGTCGTGTGAATGTAGCCTAATTATGCCTGCCCGATCTAAAGTGTCTGCCAGACCCATAGATGTTAGGTTGGTGGTGGATCCAATGGAACTACAATGCAAAATGACTACAGTGAATTTTACATAGGTACTAAAAAATAAAATAAAAAATTGGTATCTGTTCACACAAGCACATAGTAACGTAGTATGTGAGGCTATAAAAAGACAGCCGTCCGGCCTGTACATATTGGGGGTCATAGGGGTGCTTTAGGCGCAGATTGCGTCTTTTCCCCGCTCACACCAGGTCTAAAAAAGTGGGCGTAGAAAATGGTCTAAATATAAGACAGCAAGGAAGCTATCGTACATTTAGACCGGCGGTGGATGAGCCGAAGTTATGGAGAGGCCGGCGCCTCTTCATAACGTCGTCGGATCCACCGTTAGATGTAGGGGTTATTAAGACCTGCGTCTAAAACACGGGTCTTAATAAATGACCCCCATCATCTCCTTATTCCTCTCCATATTGTATGCCATAAGCAGGATTGGATCCCAGCTGAAAGAAAGCCTTAGGGTCCATTCACGCGTCCGTAGTGTATTTCGGATCCGCAATACATCCGACCGGCACCCCCCATAGAACTGCCTAATCTTGTCTGCAATTTTTTTGCATTTCTGAGAATGAATGGGTCCGCACCCGTTCCCGATATTGCAGAAAGGCATGCAGACGTGTGAATGGACTCTTATGTGAAGAAGCCACATATCACGTACACCGATATACCGACCTGTCAGGGCGACTGCACGCAATGCAGATTTGTATGCAGAAAATACGCATGAAATCGGCACACACAAAAACTAAACACGATCACCGTTTTGGTGTGTTTTATGTGGCTTTTGTTAACACTCCTATTGAAGTCTATAGGGTAAGCCCCTCTACAGAAGGTGCGGAATCACAACAATTGACATTCTGTGGATTTTAAAATCCACACCGCAAGTCAATTTCCGCACCTAAGAAAAAAGCAATTGCACATGAGATTTGAGATCTCATACACTTTGCTGCTACTGTATTACGCTGCGGAAAAAACACAAGCAATCTGCACCATGTGCAAGTATTCCGCATGGGTACAATGCTTGATACGAACGCATTGCGTCCGCACGGAATCCGGACCCATTCATTTCAATGGCTCTGTGTACATGAGCGTTGGTTTTCACGCATCACTTGTGCGTTGCATGAAAATCGCAGCATGTTCTATAGGCCTCATGCACACGACCGTGCCATTTGTTGCGATCCACAAACTGCGTATCCGCAAAAAACGGAAGGCGCCCGTGTTGCCTTCCGCAATTTGCGGAACGGAACGGAACGGGCGCCGGCAATATAAATGCCTATTCTATGCCTATTGTCCGCAAAGTGCGTATTATATTTTTTTAGCGGGGCCGCGGAACGGAGCCACGGATGCGGATAGCACACGGAGTGCTGTCTGCATCTTTTGCGGCCCCGTTGAAATGAATGGGTCCGCATCCGAACCGCCAAAACGGTGGTTCGGATGCGGACCCAAACAACGGTCGTGTGCATGAGTCCATATTCTGTGATTTTCACACAACGCTGGCCCCATAGAAGTGGATGCAAGCAAGTGCGGATGCGATGCATTTTTCACGTATGGTTGCTAAGAGATGTTTTTTATCATGCGCGTGTAAAACGCATTAAATCGCATTGCACCCGCACGATAAAAACTGAACAACTGTCATCGGCGCAGGCGCACTGAGGGAGTTCTGAGGAGGCGAGCCTCCTTATCTCAGGGCACCTGCGCCGAATCAAGACAGGTGCGCGATTTTTGAAATGCAGACAGGGCCGGCCGGAGGAGGAGATCGCTGCTGGTCCTGTCAATCAACAGGAGGAGGGGGCGTTTTTTTGCGGCGGCTACCAGCAAGTAGCCGCCCTACTTGCTGGTAGACAGGTAATTTGCATATTATAAAAGTATGTTTTTTGCATTATCTACTGAACGAAAATGATCAATAACATAATGTATAGATATATCGCAGTATAGGGATTATAAGTACCCCCCCAAAAAAAAAAAGTTTAGTGGGGTGACAGAAGCCCTTTATTATATGGGCCATATTCCTGAGGCAAAAGGCTGGAAACCAGGCCCCTCCAAAACCCAGTGGCGAGGTTATTTTCGCCACACTATGTAAAACGGTGCAAGAAAAAGGTAGCTCCTCCCTAATGGTCCTGTATAGACTTTAGTGGTTTCTTCTATAGCTACATGTTCTTACAATAAGTTCATTCAAAACTCACAAGACACAATGGTGGCAGTGTTCTCATTTTATGGAATTATTGTAACAACCTCTTCTTTGTCTGACGTCCATATAACGTCATCTCTCCTGGATATCCTTGGTGCTGCACTGAACACTCACTCTTTCAAGAATGGGGGGCAGAGATTGCAATGGCAGCCAGACCTACTACTCCTGGAAAAGGCCAAGGTTCCTCGAAGATCCATACAGCTGGTAATGGATAATAACTGTTGATTTGGATCACCCAAGCACATGGCTGTATTCAGGATCTGTCAATATGGCGCTCATAGCATTGCTTCTAAAGGATAATACTGCACCCCAAAGAGGTAATTCATAGTGCCGTCTGCCCATCTGGATGAGTTCTTATTTCAAAGGGAACCATGGGGAAGTTTTACTAAGCAAAACGTCTCACAATTCTGCCACAAAGTTGGTATATGCGCTGCGGGCATCAAGTCTAAACGTCTCCCTAGATGAAAAGTGTCTAAAAAAGGCAGCATGGCGTAAGTCACCACATTTATTGACTGTTTCTGTAGTTATTTTGGCACAAAATATTGGCCACCAACCAAGAGGTGGCAAAAGGAAAGAACACTAGATGTAGGAAGTGTGAATTCACAAAGATCTATCTATGGACGCAAGGGCTTTATCAAGGTGGCACTCTGGTATTCACCCTTTAACTCCTATGCAGGGATCTGGACTTCACTGCAGGGGAACCACCAGGCTGCTACCTCTCAGTCTCTGTTAAAGTGACTGCTGACCCATGGGGGTTAAGAGATACCGGTGTGGAGCACTGAGGGATCAGGAGAATCCGTAGTCTGGGACAAGCTGGAGTCAGGACAGACAGAGTATGAGCAATTTGATGATGTCACAGCCTTTGCTGTATGCGCCGTGACTCATGTGCCATGCTTGCGGTTGCCGGTGGCAACGTGTTTCTGTTTTGGCATGTGGTGGCAGTGTCTCGGCTTTGGCTGTGTGCGCCGTGACATGGTTGCCACACATGCTGTTGCCGGTGGCAATGTGGTGGCTGGTGTGTGCACTTCCCCATTAAGTTGTAGCCTTCCCCTGTCTGGTGCTGTAAGGGTTTACCCCCTGATTGGGTGTGGTCGCTTTGAGCTATTTAGCTTCTGCTAGAAGCCTGTAGCTCAGTGTTTCTCCATGCTTGGTGTGTGCTGGTGGTTCACTGCTCCTGGCTTTACCATCTGTCCGGTGAGGGCCACCATTGTGGTCATCAAGGTCTTCCCAGCTTCTCCCTTGTATCCTCTATGTACCCAACCTCACTTGTTGTATGTTTGGTGTGGGTTTATGTTCAGGGTTTGTTGTACGTCTTGTTTGCCGTTACATGTCTGGGCTGTTGTTGGTGTTTGTCCCTGCATGTGTGGAAGATGTTTTTCCCTGTGTGTGTTGTACCTCCGCGAGGGGGCTGGTTTCCCGGAGGGGGAACCATAAGCCTGTATGCAGCGCTGCCTGGAGCTTCCGTGCATCTGGTGTTCACAAGGAGGTCCAGTTAGATGTTTGGTGCCGTCTTTCCATCTCTGCTTCAGCTAGTAAGTGTTGGTTGTTGCTAGTGTTCTGTTGTTACACTGTGTACTTACCTGCCGTTCAGTTGTGGCATATGGTCTTTTCCCTCCACCTGTTACTAGGCAGCTGGAGACTTCAGAATTCGTCTGATTCTCTGAGGAACCGGTTGTGTCCTATTCCTGACCCCCATGCCAGGGACCATCAGGATCCAGTGCATGAGCCCTCCCACCTTCAGGGTTCGCTCAGGCGGTCAGGAGATCAGAGTCAGGATTAGGATGGCTGTAGGTTGTGGCCTACTGTAGTCTGGCCTAGTAACAGTTCCCACTATGTGGTGGGGAGTCTCCCCCACTCCCCACCGTGACAGATGAACAGTCTGAGATCAAGACAGGCAGCGAAGGTTCAAATCAAGAAAACAGGCAGAAGTTGGTACATGGGCAGACAAACGTAAACATCACACATTTGCAGGACACTAGCTGACAAGAACCTTTTATGGTACTTTCACACTTGCAGCAGAGGATTCCAGCAGGCTGTCCTCCGGAAAAACGTATCCGGTAATAATTTTTCTTTGCATTTCTAAAGGTCTGCACTTAATGCCGGCACTAATACACTTCAATGTAAATTAATGCCGGATCCAGCATTCCGGCAAGTGTTCTGTATTTTTGGCCGGAGAGAACTGCAGCATGCTGCGGTATTTTCTCCATCCAAAAAATGTAAGAGGGACTGAACTGATGCATCCTGAATGGAATGCTCTATATTCAGAATGCATTAGGATAAAACTGATCTTTTTTTTTTTTTACGGTATTGAGCTCCTGTGATGGAACTCAATACCGGAAAACAAAACCGCTAGTGTGAAAGTACCCTTACTCAGACAACTTCCCACAGGGGAGGGTGACTTAAGTATCAATGGATACTAGCCATTGGCTGAGGGAATTAGGACGCATGTGCGCTGGCCCTCTGAGAGCTGGAAGGAGCATGGTCTCCCTATGGGTGGTAAGAGATGGTGCAGGCAGACAGCAAGTCATAGCCTGCACCAGGGGAGGAAGGAGAAGACCCGCAGGTCCGAAAATCCGGAATACAGGAGTGGGGGAGCAGGTGAATAGCACTGCTGCCATGCCCACTCAGAAGAGCAGGTTTGCAGCAGGCATGGACAGTCACCATAACGCTATCATATTAATCGTGATGTAATCATATCATACATCGTTAGATCATGAAGACAAATTGTAGCTACTTTCTCTTAACTCCTTGTGATCAGCTCTTCTAGCTGGTGAAAGCCACTACAGGGGTAATGTAGTATTACACAATGGACATTCAACTGAGTGACCGACCATGCAACGCATCAATGGCCTGGGTCTGACAGATCAGCTCTCCATACTGGCTCATAGACAGGGGGTTTCAAGTAGGGCACAGTCACGAGGGGGGTTTATTTGATTATTGGATAATCGGAGGGAGTGATGAGGGAACAGCCCCAACAATATTTGCCTAAAAAGCACTGTGCCACAAAAGGAGAGAAAACAGTCCACATAGAAGGGTATATATCCAGTAGAGTGGGATATACAGTCAAGGTGATATAGTCTACAGAACTCTTCTTACTGGTCACAAGGGGCAGCAACGCTCCAGATCCTCCTCCTGATGGGTGTCCCTCAGGGGGAGTTGGCCTCAACATCAACTCCCTTCTCAAGTGGCATCCACCGGCAGGTCTCCCCAGACAACCAATCTTCTTTAAGAGGGTCCTCCCCTTCTCAGTGCAGAGTCTTCTTTTAGTATCTCCTAGGGTTCTGGATACTACAGCACCAGCTCCACTAAGGTCTACATCCAGGTCTCTCAAAGCAGTGTTGTTTCTTCTGTATCCCTCTGTGTACTGGCCTTAGCATCTGCTCCCACTAGGGTCTATATCCAGATCTCTCTGAAGATCTCAAACAACTGTAGCTGAAGTCCTTAAAGGCTTTGTACACCGTTTTTTTTTAAATTATTGCATTGTACTCATTTTGAGCTAAAAATAATTTTTTTAAATTAGTCTTTATTAAAGATATGGAGTCCTTTTTTCTGTATAGAGCTGAGAGGTTTTTCCATGAGACCAGGAGCTGATGGGCTCCTTATCTCTGATGTTATAAAGTGAAAGTACCAATCACACATCTAAAAAAAACAGTTAAACCAGGGACGTAGCTATAAGGGGTGCAGAGTTAGCAGTCGCTACCGGGCCCAGGAGCCTGAGGGGGCCCTGTGACAATCACCCGCCAATCCCGTCGTACTATGCCACAGTTGCCATACAGGTCTTGTCCACTAGAAACTTCTGGAGGCGAATCCACTGTGAGCACAGTAGACGTTTAAGATTGGTTGGTGTGCCCATACATGATACAATCGGTAAAATAAAATGATTGATTTCGCACTGGAAATCAAATTAATTTGCTGCCACTACTCTTCGTATTGAATCGGGGCGAAGAGACCCTGGCTAGCTAATCCTAAAAGGGAAGAAACGGTTATTTGCAACCTAGCTAACCAATTAACAATTTATAAAAAATAAGACAATGCGGTAGTATGTCTCTTCTGAGGACAGAGTTCTTAACATAGACCAAATAATCCAGTAACAAGGGCAAAACTGGAATGATAAAATCGTTAGTTTTATTCCAAAAACTATACACAAAAAATATATACATTAAAACTGACAGATAAATATACCTTCCAGTCGAACAGATTGGTTGAATAGAAATAGGAAAGAGGTGGAAGGGAATAGAATGTCTGTAAGTTCAGAATTACCGTGGTAAAGTCCAGTAAAAGATAAAGTTTTTAAAGGAGTAATCCAAGATGGCGGTGTTCCAGTGTCGAGCGGGCGGTTGTGATGTTAGTCGATGTTAGATGAAGGACCAGGATCTGCGTGGGTCACTCTGTTTTACCCACTCTGGAGCTGGGAATGGCTGCGACACGCACAAGTCCATCCTTGTGTAATTGGAAGAGGGGCAGTCCTTGCCCTGAGATGGAGAAAATCTGGCAGCATCATTGCTTTGCCAGTTTCTCTGTACCGGTAGTTCAAATTAGGAAATAAAAGGTGGCTTTCAGGTCATCTTCCTTCTTGTACCAACCAGCTGTGTGATAAGTGTAACGGATCTCCTAGCACCCCGACCGGGTACCTCAGTTTATGGATGCTCCTAGTGTTTCCCGAGGACTCCAAGCACTCCGCTCTACACCAAAACCACCACAGGAACCAGGAACAGCTCCTACAAGAGCTAATAGTATAGCCAGGGGAGTATAGCAAATCTTCAGCGTATAGCAATCCCCAGTGTCGATCAGTTACCCAAACACCAGCCTCAACATGATGAAGGGTAAAACAGGAACTCTTTATTGAACACACAGCATTGACTTATATACACATGAAATACTGAGGACATGACATAGCAGCCAATCCTCTACAGTTTAAACACAAAACAAACCCTATTCAAACACAATGGCATTGTCTGTGACGCAATTAATAAACACACTGGCATTGTTTTTGACGCAATCAACAATAAACATGCAAACAGATATCTTCACCCCCTCCATAATGAATGAATGGGAAGAAGAGACACATGTGATGGGATTATCTCCCGAGTGTATCATAGGAGTCGGCTGCTATTATAATCAACTATCTTAATCCCATCACTAACACAATCAGTGGGAGCCCCAGTGCAGAGTTAACCCTTTTTGTGTTGCTGAATCCACACCATGCCTTTTTAATGAGCAATAGGAAATATGTGGCATATAAATTACACATATAAATCAGGGTTCATAGTTCCTTGTAACCCCAAAAGGTCTGAGGGGGTCTCCATAGTTCTCGGTCCATAGTCTGTAGGAAGGAGGCTGGCCCTCAGGCTTCTCCAGCAGCCCCAGTGACGGTTCAGTCCAGCACAATAAGGATCTGTCCTTTTCTTCTGAAGTTTGCTGCCCAGGCTAAAGGTGTGAGACCTACTGCGATGCAGGAGCCACACAGACTGGGAAGATGCACTTTTTATGAGGTTTTGTCATGATGATATCAGAGTGATGGATGTATAACCTGGCAGGGGGTGCTCCTCTGTCCAGGAAGATTATTTTGGCATGGAGGTGCTAATTGACTCTGATCTGTGAGCTGTACTAGCAAGGTGACTTACTTCTGGGTTTAAAAAAATATATATTTTAACTCTTTGTGTGCAGGAGAGGACTCTTGTAATTTTTTGTGATTTTAAAACCGGACGTATTGTGATTCTTCGTATTGCTGAGATCGCGAAGCGTCACAGGCCCCAAAGACCCTTGTGCCGCACAAGAAAACACCAGAAAGTACATGCTGGTCAAGTTACACCTCTGGTTGGAGGTAAGCAGTTAGGTCAAACATTTGGCATGGCGGGCGGTGGGGGGTGCTTTTAAAATTCTTGCCTCAGGCAGCAGTTAGGCTATGTGCTTCCCTGGCCACAAAGCACTGAGCTGAACTCCTGCACCAGGGCCCATGAGCCTTTAACTACGCCCAAATGTATCCTTTGTGACAGAACAGCTCAATATTTTTAATAAGGGCCAATTGAAAAAAAGATTTTTCAGCTAAAAATGAGTAACATGCAATCATAAAAAAATTGTCTCCGAAGTTGTACTTAACCTTTAAAAGGTAATTTGTCAAAAAATAAATTCTGTTAAAACCAGATAGTGACACACACTTTTTTCTGTTTTTATTTCTGATTGCAGATTTTTTATTTTTTTTAATGCTTTCCTGAGTGAGATTATGGAGACTGCCATCTTGCCTGAGCTGTTCTTAACATCATTTAGAAATCTGCTTTATGGCAGCCACCATGGGCTGTAGACATAATAGACAGGAGCTGACTCAATGACCTCTATGGAAGAGTTTTCTAGGCACGCCCTGTGTCCTGTGCAGAGGTCAGGAGGGAGTAGATAAGCTGGGACATCACCTACTGTGAACAGAGTATCTTGTGTTATCTATATATAGGTAATATCTGTCATTCTAATCCCCCTGTAATAATAAGCCCATTATTAAGCTTAGTGGACAGGGGGGAAACTGCAGGATTGTATGTTTTGTTTTTGTAATATAGATATTGAAGCGAGACATAAAATATTTTAAACATAAAAATATTTTTAACATGAAAACATGATTTAAACAATAGGTCATTTTCTGATTACATATTCCCTTTAAATACCTGAGTGGGGGTCATCTTGCAAGGCACCGCAGGCATCTAGGCAATAGATGTGCAACCCAGAAGATGCCCATCAGCCAACAAGCGATCGTTTGCATGTTCTTCAACTGACTGACTGCTCGATGATACGATCCAATTATCGAGAAAGAACATTCTCTATGTATATCTACATTCCTATGATAACTGGCCTGGTTATCGTGCAGTCTAAAGGCTTGTGCACACGACTATGTATTTTGCGGTCAGCAAAACACGGATCCGCGAAAAAAAAAAATATATGGCGACAACCGTGTGACATCCGTATTGCATCCGTTTTTTTTTTGTTTTTTTGCGGATTCGTTGTAATAAAGCCTGTCCTTGTCCGCAAAACGGACAAGAGTAGGACATGTTCTATTTGTTTTGCGAATGGACCTACGGACACGGAATGCACACAGATTTCCGATTTTTCCCCAAGCCCTGGATCCAACTGAACATAACATCACAGGGACTCTCACACAATGGCATCCATACAGGGCATGTCTTTATGAGCCAACCCCTTTAAAGGGATTTTTGGTGTTGCATATAATCTACATTAAAATGGGCATAAGTAAAAAAAAAAGGTGCAATACCAGACACAGCGTAAGGACAAGACTGGGATGTGCCCCATTCCCAAGTGGTCCCTGTCGTAGTACCGCCACCTACAAGACACTTAAGGCATGGCCTAAGAATACTGTAAAAATGTCTCTTAAAGGGTTACCCCACAAAAAATGATGATTACACTTACCAGTAATCGGATTTTCCATAACTTATTCCATAATAAGTATATTGCCGGATCTATGTGAGGTACAGGGCTGGTTCTAGCTTTGCTATAAAGAAATTGTCATGTACTAGATGACGTCTGATTTTCATTTTTTTACATTGATCCTAAAAGGATCCCTTAAGGGGGTTTTCTGGGAGTAAAATATTGATGACCTATCCTTAGGAAAGTTCATCAATATCTGATCTGTGGGGGTCCAACTCCTGGCACCCCTGCTGATCAGCTGCCAGTGATGTCACGTTCATTGGTCACATGGCCAAGGCATAGCTCAGTCTCTTTCAAGTGAATGGGGCTGGGCTGCAATACCACACTGACATGGAATAGGACTTCTGTAAACTTAAAGGGGTTATCCAAGTTTAAAATAACCCCCTAGAGGATGCCCGGCCCTGCAACCCTGCACATATTTACCTGGTCCCTGATGCCAGTCTCCTCCAGGATCACTCCAAGGCCGTGGCTGCATCTCCCTGCCAGCAGAAATCAACCTCCGTCGACTGGTGGTGGTGGGGAAGGGGCTGCATTTCTGCTGACAGGAGAGATGAAGCCATGGTCGTGGAGCAATCCTGGAGGAAACAGACCAGGTAAGTATGAACAGGGTTGCGGGGCCGGGCATCCTAGAGGGGGGGGGGGGGGTATTTAAACTTCGATAACCCCTTTAACTGTAGAAACCAGTCTCAGGCAGCTGCTGCCAAGGAAATAAGATAAAAGTTGCATCAAAAGGGGCATAGATGCCGGTGATGAGAACATAGTCCTACCACTTTACAAATCACTAGTCAGACCACACATGGAGTACTGTGTACAGATATGGGCTCCTGTGAACAAGGCAGACATAGCAGAGCTGGAGAGGGTTCAAAGGAGGGCAACTAAAGTAATAACTGGTGTGGCGAAACCAACCTCGCCACTGGGTTTTGGAGGGGCCTGGCTACCAGCCTCTTGCCCCAAGATTATGGGCCCTCTCATCATCCAGGCCTCCTTTGTTCACAAAGGACTTGTACTAACTTGAACCCCTGGTCTAATTTGTGCCATTTTGGGATGTTAAATGTCTATGTGTATTGTAAAGGGTGGGACATTGTATACGTTGAGTAGTGAGGTTTGTTCCATTGTCTCTCTGTGTGTATTGGCGATGTCCCTTTGTCCTGAGAGATAATTGAATTACATCTCGGTTGTCTCCAGGACAGAAGATATTGTGTATTCTCCTGCCTGTGATTATTGCATCAAGCCAGTGTGAGGTAATTGTATCACAGGCAGAGGGGAGGATTTTGTGTGGGAGTGTCTGAGTGTATTGTATGTGGTTATTGGCTGTTTTTACAAAACCCTGTGGGTGGCAACCTTGTTGGAAGATGTGTATAAATCAATGCTTGTGTGTTCAAATAAAGAGTTCCTGTTTTACCCTTCATCATGTTGAGGCTGGTAATTGGGTAACTGATCAACACTGGGGGATTTCTATACGCTGAAGATTTGTTATACTCTCCTGGCTAATACTATTAGCTCTTGTAAGAGCTGTTCCTGCTCTCTGGATTTAAGAGAGGTTGACCCACTGGAGCCTTGTCGTAGGTCCAGGATGGGTAGGAGACGGCGAGACCTCAACCAAGCTTTGGCGGTTCGTGGGGTCTGCAGCGCTTACGGTGTCAAGTGGAGTGCTTGGAGTCCTCGGGAAGCGCTAGGAGCATCATTCGACGGAGGTACCCGGTCGGGGTGCTAGGAGATCCGTTACAACTGGAATGGGGCAACTACAGTACCCTGAAAGATTATCAAAATTAGGGTTATTCACTTTAGAAAAAAGACGACTGAGGGGAGATCTAATTACTATGTATAAATATATCAGGGGTCAGTACAGAGATCTCTCCCATCATCTATTTATCCCCAGGACTGTGACTGTGACGAGGGGACGTCCTCTGCGTCTGGAGGAAAGAAGGTTTGTACACAAACATAGAAGAGGATTCTTTACGGTAAGAGCAGTGAGACTATGGAACTCTCTGCCTGAGGAGGTGGTGATGGTGAGTACAATAAAGGAATTCAAGAGGGGCCTGGATGTATTTCTGGAGCGTAATAATATTATCGGCTATAGCTACTAGAGAGGGGTCGTTGATCCAGGGAGTTATTCTGATTGGTGTCGGGAAGGATTATTTTCCCTAAAAGGAGTTAAATCGGCTTCTACCTCATGAGGGTTTTTTGCCTTATTCTGTATCAACTTTGCAGGATAACAGGCCGAACTATGTTACTATGTTAGACCTGCTTCTCTCTGTAAACAACAATCATTCCATTCATTTCCCCGTTGCTGCCGTCCAATATTATCCAAATCACTTTCACTTGTATAGTTGGTGATGAAATAACCGAGAACACAATGCCCTAACTTACAAACAAACTTTTGCTTTACACTGTTTTGCATTCAGAAGTTTGAGGACATCTTCTCCTTGAATTTATTGTGACCAAAAGCTTGCAGCATACTGATGAAGGCCTGCAAGTGATTTAAGACGTATTTATGGAACAAACGCCAACACCTTCAGCAGACGTGGATAATAAGAGAACAGTTATATAACGCAGAGATGTACAGGACGGACGAGTGCATGAAAGCTTCCAGCAACTGCACTTCCCTGCTGTTTGGTAACAGCCTGTTCCTGCTGAATACAGGCTGCCATAAACAGCGGCCAGCATTCTGATCAGAGACCAATAGCACAATGGTAGCCAATGTGAATGACCCCGCTCCCCCGCTGGACAGTTGTGGGATTACTCCTGCTTGTAAGCAGGAACAGGAAAGTCACTAATATCAGTGTCCTCCCAACTGTATGGTGGACATTATCACAAGAGAGTTGAGTGAAGCAAGCTTTGGGCGCTTCGTTCAAAACTTTAGAATAATACTATATTACTGCACGAAGATTAGTCTCCGTACAGTATTAGAAGGTATGGGCTCCAGTGAGCCAAAGTAAGTTATTCGCGAAGTTGAATAACTAGGCGAGTTTGCTTTCAAGTTTTAAAGTGGTTTTCCACGTTAAAAAATCTACTTTCGAAGATATTCAACGACGTCACGTGTGACTTCGCGAATAACTTACTTCGGCTCATTGGAGCCCATACATTCTAATACTGTGCAGTATTATTCCAAAGTTTTGAGCAAAGCAACTTCGGGTGAAGCACCCTTAGCTCTATCACCACACAAAGCAAGCAAATGCTTAGGGCCCCAGAGACCAGGGGGAGTGCAGGGCCTTTTCTAGCTGTAGACCAGTAGCAGAAATGCCCAGGCTGCACAGCTAAGCTGAGAGTGGAGCTTAGGGGCCCGATCGGGTGGAGCTTAGCGGTAGGATGGGGACCTCCCAGACATACATTTGGTTAAGGCCCCTGCTCATATGCAGAGGACTATGGAAGAGAGGGACCTAACAGAGTGACCACTAGGGTGGCTACCTCTCGCTGGGACGTCTCATATACTGCTCTGCTATGTAGGGGTTTGGGACGGCCAATGATGTGAAAGCTGGAAGCAGCAGAACAGGATTTTCCAGATTATACAGCTAGTCTGCCCGAGTGAGGTGTTTGGTTAACCCTCTCCTCTCCGCTGTGACATTTACAGTAACATGCCCAGACTTTTCCCTTTTAGCTCAGGGGAAAGTGCCGTATTTCATATATCAGCTAGGGTTCAATAATCAACATGATCAGTAATATATAAGCCATGTCATGACATTACTAATATACAGTATTTTTTTAAACTCAATTTATTGCAGGGAAAACTTTTTTCCGCCCTAAATATAAAAATGGACATAGATAAAGGGGAGGAGGGGGGCGGGGGAGGCATCAGAAGAGGAGGTCTGATATATTTGGGCTGTAAAGTCGTATCTAAGGCTGGCCATACACATTCAATAGCTGTAGATAGTTCGGCCAACAGCTATTTCTTGACTTCCCCCATACACATACCGTGTTTGTCGGACTATAAGGCCTCGTCCACATTTCCGTGTCAGTGACGCATACGCATTTTATCCGTGAAGATGTCCGTGAAGGATCTGTGGTTGGTTCCGCGCGTCCGTTTTTACCATCCATGCGTCATCCGTAATTCGCCGACGTTGCTCAGCTGAAAATTAATTTCCAAAGAATCTCTTATCAGTCTTCAGAGAAAAAACGGATGCCATCGGTGGTGTGTCCGTGATTTTCACTGACCCATAGACATCTGTGGGCGTGCTTGGTCCGCATCATGAATCAAAGTAGTGCATGTCTCCCTGATTTTTTTTACTGATTCACGGTCAGTAAAAAAAAAAAAAAAAATACTGAAATGTGAACAGACACATTTAATTTCAATAGAAAATGCGGACAGTACACGTAAGTGGAAAAACTGAAATGTGGACGAGGCCTAAGACTCACTTAGGATGTAGAGGAGGAAAATATGAAAAAATAAATTAAAAATATTTGTCAGATCCCCAAGCTCCAGACCTCAGATCAGGCTTCCATCAGACCCTCATTCCTCCTGAAATCAGACCCCCAGGCTCCATCAGACCTCAGTATCAGACCCCCATTCCTCCTCAATTAGACAAAAATAAGTAAACCTACCTCTCTTGCTCCGGACTGCGCACTCTTCCTGTACTCACCGCTCCCTGGTCTTCTTACAGCGTCAGCTCATAGTGTGCGTCTACATGTATTAGACGCTGTACGCAGTCAGGACACAGTGCAGAGCGGCGCCTGGAAGAAGCCAGAGAGAGGCGAGTACAGCAAGCGCAGCACTTCACTCCCCACACTACCTGCATACCAATGGCCACTTCCATAATGGAAGCGGTCATTAGCATTTGCATTATAAGACGCACTGCCATTCCCCCCCCACCCCTGCCACTTTTAGGGGGGAAAAAGTGTGTCTTATAGTCCAAAATATACGAAACACATTTGGCATGGTCCAACGTGCATGTATATTCACTTGGGGAGAGCAGAGAAAGCTGCTGTCAGACACTTCTGGCAGAGGATTATCTCCTGCGATAACAAAAGGTTTGGTCAAGAATGTTCAATTTGCCCAATCCTTCCCTCCCCGAACATTATCTGCCTGCGTCTCACTGAAAACCTGCACAGGGGTAGAGCTTGAATCTGTCTGAACCTGGGCAATGTCTTCCCTGCATCGGACTCACTGCAGATATAGCGGATGTGCCGCTCCTTTGAAGTCGCGGGTAGAGTTAAAGGAAAATAGTGACGTCTTTGAAAAGGGAAGGAGTGGAAAGCGCAAGGGGGGGTAATGCTAGAGATGCAGCGGCCATCTTGGGCTTTTGCAAGAGTCGGCCATGGGCACATAGAGGAGGCGGTCCTAGGCACTTGAAACGACTGGCAACGCCCTGCTGGGCACTTTGGGCCTCATTTGCATACCAAATAAAGTGCATTTTCAGGAGTTTGAAGGTACAGATAAAGCTAACAAAAGGTATGATTGAAATGATATTAGACAGATGTACATTGCACTGGCGTTGCTTACATGTAGTAGAAGAAGCCGACAGATTGTCTTTAAGGGCTCATGCACACAAACTTATTTTTTGTCCATGTCCATACCTTCTTTTTGTGGCCCATATGGGTAACCATTCACTTTAATTGGGGGGGCGGCAAAAAAACTGAAATTACTGTGTGCATTCCGTGTCTTTATGTCCACAGAATAAATTAAACATGTCCGATTATTGTCCGCATTACAGACAAGGTTAGGACTGTTCTATTATGGGCCGGCCATACTGTTCCGCAAAAGGCTGGTATCTGTGTTTTTCAGATCCCCAATTTGCAGAACACAAAACAATGGTCGTGTGCATGAACCCAAAAACTCAGTAGTGCTACAAATAGGCCAGGTCCAGGTGATGCAATTTGCAAAAAATACACCACAGCCATGGCATGTGAACCAAGCCAAAGACATTGGGGGTCATTTATCAAAGACGGACATTTTACACCGGTCTTTGATAGACCCTGCGCTGCCAGAGGAAGCACCTCAAGGTGCAGGCCTCGTCATAACTTAGGAGCACCTTTACCAGTTCGTGCTCCTGGAGTGAAACCGACGCTAGCCCAACTGGAGTAATTTTCCCTCCTTTTTTGCTCCTGTTTCCAAGGGTAAATGTTCGTAAATTTGCCATGGTCGATATCTCCACCACTGGCGCTCCCTCAGCACGCCCAAGTGGTGAGGACGGTGTAAAAACACCCGACAAAATTTTGTTGTATGGGCTTGCAACTTTATAGCAAAAGCTGGTGCAGTGATGTTAGAAATGATTCCAATTGTGTAGCCCTAGTCTAAGATGGCTTATACTTGTGGATGAGACAAATCCAACGAGATGTGGGCAAAATGTCTAAGCAAAGGCCTGTTTAAGGACTGTGCCCTGTCAGATTCCTGAAAATGATCTGCACAAGTGTATTATGGTTCTGCTGCTTCATCTCTGCACGCCTCCAGTTTCATACAGAGGGGTATGAAGGATTTCATGTAGGATTCCATATGCATGACCTTACACAGGAATGATGACCAGTTGGGATGTCTGTGCAGATGTTGAAGAAGTTATATGTTGTTGCAGTAACTCTTTTTTGCTTTTTAGGGTCACGGGTTGTGGTCAAATTGAGGGTTGTGTGCAAATTGTGGTTTAAAAAAAACACTCTGACCACGATGTGTGAATGATCTTCATGCTCTATATCTGCCCGATCTAACCAACAATTGTTCTGGTGACCACCGCTTTATCTTGACAGAGCCGACAGACACATGCAAGATATTAAGCAGCAAAATACTTGTTCCCGTTGAAGGGAATTTCCATCACTACCTGCCTTGCCAACTTCCTCTATAAAATACAGGTGCTCTAGTTAAGATTATCCAATATTTCAAAGTCCTACGTGGATAACTGTAACCCAACACTGTCAATTTCAAGCATAACGTGGTATGTGAAGCTGCCTACAAGATGGTTACTCAATGGTCACCAGCAATAAGGTGCACCACCCGTAAGACAAAGCATAAGTCTTAAGACTTCCCATCATGCCCCTTCTGGAGACATGCAACCCCCTGGTCAATGGTTCCGAGAAACATCGCCCAAAATAAGAGAGTCAAAGAGGAATTATGGACAGTTATGTGCTGGTGGAACAAGACCAGGGAGCAGGTCTGGTGGTAGGCTGCAATATGGAGTGGGGGTGGGTACAGAAGACTCTTGTGGAGGATACCTGCTGTGTTGGGAAACAAAGACAGAAATAAAGTTCAAAGAAGGACAGAAGGGTGGGGGAGGGGAGATGCAAACAACTGCTGGGGGAAGGGGGATGAAATGGAAAGAGATTTTCAAGATTTTCTTCTTTTTGGGAAGCATCCTCAGCCACCTATACATTTATTTCTAATGCCCCTCTCTAAACTGTAATATAAGTCAATGCATCTACTAAATGTAGTTCTAGTTTTCCATGATTTATAAAGCACCAACACATACAGCAGCGCTGTACACAGATCATCTTGACATCAGTCCCTGGTCCCACTGGAGATTACAATCACATTTCACAGTGACCTAAGCATGGTTCAATCATGCCACGGGGCAGCAGAGTATTCCAGGGCTGGTGGCTATTATACAGAGACTGACACAAGGCCATAGTTTTGAAACTACTACATAACTAAGGCTTCATTCACATCTCCGTTTGGGACAGAGCAGCCTGCCGGATCTTCTACTTCACCAACGGATCCCCATTGACTGCAGTGAGGTCCAGCGGTGATCCGATCGATTTTCGGCATTTATGCTACATCACCGTCGGACCTCGTTGAAGTCAAAAGGGATCTGGTGGTGCAGTAGATGCTAAGGCTACGTTCACATCACTGGTAACCTGATCCGGCAGGCTTTTCCAGCAGAGAGCGGCCTGCCAGAGTTCACCGGATACTGCTGTTCACCATTGGACCCCCTAGGCTATAATGGGATCCCGCCGCTTTCTCGCCAAATGGTGGATTTCGGCAGGACAAAAACC
Source organism: Bufo gargarizans (assembly GCF_014858855.1). NCBI lineage: Eukaryota > Metazoa > Chordata > Amphibia > Anura > Bufonidae > Bufo > Bufo gargarizans. The sequence goes on along the minus strand of NW_025334636.1, from coordinate 52,640 downwards.
GTTGAATGCAATGGACTCATGTCAGAAAGCAGTCGGATCCCATTATATAGTCTACCCAGGGGTGAACTAAAAGTGACCCTGGAAAAAAAAAAATACATAAAAGTGGCCCCGTGTTGCAGATGGGTCCAAATTGACAGAAGACAAGGCAACATAATTAGGCAGGGCCAGCAATATCATAGTGCAGGGCAATATACTGCCCCAGCTGAACCAAATACCACAGTGCACCAAAAAGCACTGCCACGTGTGCCACAGTATTGAACTGTTCTGCTGCCCTGAAGGCCAGGTGCATAGGAGAGAATCCAATCATTATGTACCCAGATGGTGGCTATGCGGAGGGCTTGAGTGGTCCTCCTAGGCATCGGCCCACCGGGAAATTTCCCTGTAAGGTCTATTGGCCAATCCGCCCCTGAGTCTACCTATGCCAAATCCGGTGATTTCCAACAGGCTGTTCTTTGCCAGAACAGCCTGCCAGATCAGGTTACCGGAAGTGTGATGTACCTTCTACATAAATGTCCCCGCTGCCAGCTGACATCCTCAGACATGGGGGATGACCTGCCACTGCTGAGGCCAGCGATATGCCGGCAGGGGTGACATGAGTGTAGGCAGCACATCAACTTGGGTCCAGTAGGGACCACAAGCGGAAGAGAAGGGAGCTTAGCACTAAAACGGGAGCACGTTTTTTTTTACCATTTTTAATCCCTGCACCCCTCCTACCATTATTAAAAGGGGGTTCCCATATCAGAGAACCCCTTTAAATGTATTTTCATCATTTTTCAAATAGGTAAATGGCACACAGGTGTAGTACCTGGGTCACAAGAGCGCTTAGTGAAAGATGCAAATGTCGTAGACTGGGTTCCTCCACAGGTTCCTCAGGAAGTCTTGCTTCCTGCAAAGAAACGCTCAGGAAACGTAGGCGTAAAGAATGTGCGCTGCATCATACTTGTCGTAGGTCAGCTATTGGTAAAAATGTGCAATCCGAAGGAAAGCTGCAAAATGTGCGTGCAAGTGCTGGTGCGCAATCATCTGCGTGTACGGAGACATGGCTGCCGAGGTGTGAGGCCTGAACGGAAAATCAAATGGTTTCAGTTTCCTGCTGTAGAAGAGGCCGAAGACTGTGCACGCCAGAAGATAAAGGGGGGAGATTTATCAAGCTGGTGTAAAGTAGAACTGGCTTAGTTGCCCACAGCAACCAATCAGATTCCTCCTTTCATTTTCCAAAGGAGCTCTGAAAAATGAAAGGTGGAAGCTGATTGGTTGCTATGGGCAACTAAGTCAGTTCTACTTTAGCCCTCATGCACACAAACGTATTTTCTTTCCGTGTCTGTTCCGTTTTTTTTGCGGACCATATGTGGAACCATTCATTTCAATGGGTCCGCAAAAAAAAAAGGAAGTTTCTCCGTGTGCATTCCATTTCTGTATGTCCGTATTTCCGTTCCGCAAAAAAATAGAACGTGTCCTATTATTCTCTGCATTACGGACAAGGACAGGACTGTTCTATTAGGGGCCAGCTGTTCTGTTCCGCAAAATACGGAATGCACAGGGACATCATCCATATTTTTTGCGGATCCGTTATTTGCGGACCGCAAAATGCATACGGTCGTGTGCATGAGGCCTTACACCAACTTTAATAAATATTCCCCACAGTCCCTAAAGCTGGCCATACACATTAGATAGAAGTTGGTTGATGGTTGAACAGCAGTTGAGCAAACAATCATCTGGTGAACGCTCCTGTCGCAGACGCGGGCAGAAACATTTTACTCCATTTTGCTGTCACAGTTGTTCAAACTGCCCATACATGTTCAATGAAACTGGGCGATCGACGTAAGATCTTTCTGGGAAAGGTCTTTCCTTGATGAACGATCGATCTTTCGTTCGACTATCGGACAAAAATATTAAAGGGAGTCTTTCACCTAAAATGACCATTATAGAACACTAACCCCATGATCAGCATTATAGTCCCCACATTTGAATGCTACTTACCGTATAGCTGTCCGTCGCTTATTTTCGCAAAAAACAACAACTTTTATTCAATATGTAAATTAGGTTCTAAAGGTGCCCAGGGGCGGCGTGCAAGCGGCCAGTGCCCAGCCCCTCGTCGCTTTTCATATGAAACCCCTCCCCTTTCACCCCTCTGGCCTGCCCTAGGTTCTTTAGAAATCCAGCGCCATTCACAAGATTCACCGCGCCTGCGCACTTCATTCCCCTTTATGGGCAGAGGCACATGGCCGGCTAGATGTACAGGCCGTCACATGCGCATTAAACGCTCTTGTGCCTCTGCCCATAATGGGGAATTAAGTGCGCAGGCGCAGTGAATCTTGTGAACGGCGCTGGATTTCTAAAGAACCTAGGGCGGGCCAGAGGGGTGAAAGGGGAGGGGTTTCATATGAAAAGCGACGAGGGGCCTGGGCCGCTTGCACGCTGCCCCTGCGCACCTTCAGAACCGAATTAACATATCGAATAAAAAAGTGTTTTTTAGCGACAATAAGCGACGGACAGCTATACGGTAAGTAGCATTCAAATATGGGGACTATAATGCTGATCATGGGGTTAGTGTTCTATAATGGTCATTTTAGGTGAAAAACTCCCTTTAAATGCAGCCGACTTCTTTTCAAGTGATAATCGTCTGTCATTGGTCAGCTAAAACGATCCTACATTGTTAAATTTCAACCAACGAATGTTCGTTTTGGATGAAATTGTCCATTTTGATCAAATTTAGACTAAAGTGTACGGCCAGCTTAAAGGGCACCGGTCAGCAGATTTGTACCTATGACACTGGCTGACCTGTTACGTGTGCGCTTGGCAGCTGAAGGCATCTGTGTTGGTCCCATGGTCATATGTGCCCGCATTGCTGAGAAAAACAATGTTTTATTATATGCAAATGAGCCTCTAGGAGCAACGGGGGCGTTACCGTTACACCTAGAAGCTCGGCTGTCTCTGCAACTGCCTCGCCCCCTGCACAGGACCAGAAGTGATCATGTTTTCAGTGCTTGGTCCTGTCAATGAAAGTGGAGAGAGTGCGGCGGTTTCAGAGAGAGCAGAGCCTCTAGGTGTAACGACAACTCACCCATTGCTCCTAGAGGCTTATATGTATATATTAAAACATTTCTCATCTATTAGGCGCAACTCACTCCGGCGCACAGGGATCAAGACTGATGTCCAGAAACTTACTTTGAGAAAGATTTTTACGCAAGACTTATGGGTCAATTTTGGTGCAAATTTGCGCAACTTAGACCCCGCCCCTTTTCAGCAAAGCTCTGCCCTTTCCTCTGAGTTCTACCCAATTATCAAGCATGCTAAGAAAAGAAGTGTAGAAACCCTAGATTTATCAAATTGCTCTACTTTTTAAGGCTCTTTCAGACGGCCGTAGTATTTTGCAGTCTGCAAGTTACAGAGCCACAACACACAGATACATTTTGCATACCGCACATGGACGGCACCATTTTTTTGCGGCCCCGTTAAAATGAATGGGTCCGCACAATGGGTTCCGCAAAATTGGCGTTTTTCACCTATAGAGAAGGTGATCTGAAGACAACTAAAAAAAACACGAAGAGCTCCAGCATTATTGAAAAGAGGCAAGAAAGACCAAAAAACACCACCTAAGGGACAAAAACATCAGGAGGAAAAAAAAAAATGCTTGTGTCCTGCATTTCATATTTCTCACGACTTACAGCTAACACCTGGAGCTGGCGTTTTTACTACAAAAAAAAACAAAAACAAAAAAAAAAACACCTGTGAAGCCAGTTGAAATATTGCCAACAAACACTACAGTCGCCATAAGGCCTCATGCACACAACAGTATTTTTTCACTGTCCGCAAAACGGGGTTCCGTTGGTCCGTGACCGTTTTTTCGTCCGTGGGTCTTCCTTGATTTTAGTGTCCGCCTTGCCGTGCGGAGCCAAACTGATCCGTCCTGAATTACAATGCAAGTCAATGGGGACGGATCAGTTTGACGTTGACACAATATGGTGCAATTGCAAACAGATCCGTCCCCATTGACTTTCAATGTAAAGTCAGGAGTCCCTTTTATACCATCGGATCGGAGTTTTCTCCAATCCGATGGTATATTTTAACTTGAAGTGTCCCCATCACCATGGGAAAGCCTCTATGTTACAATATACCATCGGATTTGAGTTACATCGTGAAAACTCATATCCGACAGTATATTCTAACACAGAGGCGTTCCCATGGTAATGGGGACGCTTCTAGTTAGAATATACTACAAACTGTGTACATGACTGCCCCCTGCTGCCTGGCAGCCCCTGATCTCTTACAGGGGGCCGTGATCAGCACAATTAACCCCTCAGGTGCCGCACCTGAAGGGGTCAATTGTGCGTATCATAGCCCCCTGTAAGAGATCAGGGCTGTCAGGCAGCAGGGGGCAGACCCCCCTCCCTCCCCAGTTTGAACATCATTGGTGGCCAGTGCGGCCCCCCTCCCTCCCTCTATTGTAATAATAACATTGGGGGCCAGTGTGCGGCCTCCCCCCTCCCTCCCTCTATTGTAATAATAACATTGGTGGCACAGTGTGCGGCCTCCCCTCCCTCCCTCTATTGTATTAATAACATTGGTGGCCAGGTGCGGCCTCCCCCCCCCCCCCCCCGATCATTGGTGGCAGCGGAGTTCCGATCGGAGTCCCAGTTTAATCGCTGGGGCTCCGATCGGTAACCATGGCAACCAGGACGCTACTGCAGTCCTGGTTGCCATGGTTACTTAGCAATAGTAGAAGCATCATACTTACCTGCTGGCTCCTCCTACTGGTAAGTGACAGATCTGTGCGGCGCATTGCTTAATGATCTGTCACTTACCAGTAGGAGGAGCTCCCGGCCGGTCACAGACAGCACAGGTAAGTTTAATGCTTCTACTATTGCTAAGTAACTATGGCAACCAGGACTGCAGTAGCGTCCTGGTTGCCATGGTTACCGATCGGAGCCCCAGCGATTAAACTGGGACTCCGATCGGAACTCCGCTGCCACCAATGATCGGGGGGGGAGGCCGCACACTGTGCCACCAACGTATTAATACAATAGAGGGAGGAAGGGGGGGGCCGCACTGCCCACCAATGAAATTTAAACTGGGGAGGGAGGGGGGTCTGCTGCCTGGCAGCCCTGGATCTCTTACAGGGGGCTATGATACGCACAATTAACCCTTTCAGGTGCAGCACCTGGGGGGTTAATTGTGCTGATCACGGCCCCCTGTAAGAGATCGGGTGCTGCCAGGCAGCAGGGGGCAGTCATGTACACAGTTCTCAGTATATTCTAACTAGAAGCGTCCCCATCACTATGGGAACGCCTCTGTGTTAAAATATACTGTCGGATCTGAGTTTTCACAAAGTGAAAACTCAGCTCTGAAAAAGCTTTTATGCAGACGGTTCTTCGGATCCGTCTGTATGAAAGTAACCTACGGCCACGGATCACGGACATGGATGCCAATCTTGTGTGCATCCGTGTTCTTTCACGGACCCATTGACTTGAATGGGTCCGTGAACTGTTGTCCGTCAAAAAAAATAGGACAGGTCATATTTTTTTGACGGACAGGAAACACGGATCACGGAGGCGGATGACAAATGGTGCATTTTCCGAGTTTTCAAAGGACCCATTGAAAGTCAATTGGTCCGCAGAAAATCACGTAAAACGGAACAACGGCCGCGGGTGCACACAACGGTCGTGTGCATGAGGCCTAAGACTGTCATGCACTTCAGTCTGGGAAGGTTTTCCTTTTTTTCTGCCTTCCAAAAACACCATCCAAGCCTGTCTCTGACCCTAAATACCTGGCTCTGACTCCGAGACATATTATTACTGCATGGGGATGCATTTTTGGATGGAAACACACCCAGAGGACTGACTCAGGAGCATTGTGACGTCTGAGGGATCAAGGTCAAATTTTCATACTATTAGGGCGGGTCTCCCCACGCCGTCCACAACCCTGTCCACCCACTGTGGCCAATGGCTGGGTGAATCTACAGGTAATGCCGCGACCATGCAGAAAAATCGCATGGCCTCAGACCACCGCAGGTAGGCCACTTTTACACGAGCGTATTGAAATCTGTAGGTATTTTGGCTCTGGAAGGCTGGGTTTACATCTGCGCTGTGACCTCCGGCAGTCTGCTCTGCACCACCGTGCCCCGCTGGATCCCATTACAGTGAATGGGGATCCGGAAGCTTTCGGGCATATATGCCGACTTTTGGTTGGACAAAAAAAAATAAAAAATCACAACGCAGAGGTGAACCCGGCGGAATACGCATGGGTTCCTGATGATATACCATCAGTATTGCTTCAGGATTTCATCAGGATTTCCATGCGGATTCTTTCCTCCCTGCATTTTTGATGCACTGCCATAAACTGTAGTGTGCGTACAGTATTTGGAAACAAATACTCACAAAAATCTGACATGCTGCGGATTTCAAATACTGATGTGAATAGTGCTATTCATCAACATTAGCAGCGGATTCCGGTACATGAAATCCGGCCCATATACGGATTGCAAATACGCTCGTGTGAAAGCGGCCTTGGGGTAGATACCAGCTGCAATACTGGGGTATGTTCACATGCCCAGCGCCTAAATTCAAGCGGAATCCTCCATTCCATTTGTGCGGTTTCGTAATATTTGCTGACCTAGCCTCAGAATAGATCTTCAATATAAGATCGATGGGGGTCTGACTCCTGGCACCTCCGCCTCTCCGCTGTTTAAAGGGGCTGCAGCACTTAAAGAGGACCTTTCATCTGTTTAACCATAGTCTAATTAGGGTCTTACCTTATAGGGCGGCCCCCACTGATGTCATCGCACCTTCCCCCCCCCGCTGGTGTTCCCCGTTGATTTTGGCGCCTTATATTCTAATTAGCCAATTTGGCTATACTAGGCGGAGACTGGAGCGGCTCTCTTCTCCCTGGCTGTGAGCGGTGCGCTCTGATTGGATGCGCTCACAGCCAGGGGGAAGAGAACCGCTCCAGTCTACGCCTAGTGACATCAGTGGGGGCCGCCCTATAAGGTAAGACCCTAGTTAGACTAGGGCTAAACAGATGAAAGGTCCTCTTTAAGCTGTGTCCTCAATGTATAGCAACACACCGTCCATACTGTTGTGGCGATGCAGGGCAATTACAGCTGTTCGTCCCATTCACTTGAATAGAACCATCACCTATCTACCTCTTCAACAGAGAGGTAGCTGAGCATCTATGGGAGTTTTGGAAAAGAGCTGCTTGCATCCACCCCTCCATTTCAAGGGGTGTTCAAACCTTTGAACAAAATTTTTTAAAAAGAAGAAAACAGCATCAAATTTTATGAAAGTTGGAAACACCATATTCCTGCTTTATAAGACGCACCCCAGGTTTTAGATGAGGAAAATAAGAAAACAACATTTTTTCATCGGACTTCATATCAGATTCCGAGATCAGACTCCCATAAATATCAGGACATCACATCAGCCCTCCATGTCAGACCCCCATCAGACCTCAATATCAGACCTCAGATCAGGCATCAATATCAGACCTCAATATCAGACCCCCATCAGACCTCAATATCAGACCTCAGATCAGGCATCAATATCAGACCCCCATCAGACTTCAGATCAGGCATCAATATCAGACCTCAGATCAAGCCTCAATATCAGACCTCAATATCAGACCCCCATCAGACCTCAGATCAAGCATCAATATCAGACCTCAGATCAAGCCTCAATATCAGACCCCCATCAGACCTCAGATCAGGCTTCAATATCAGACCCCCATCAGACCTCAGATCAGGCATCAATATCAGACCTCAGATCAAGCCTCAATATCAGACCTCAATATCAGACCCCCATCAGACCTCAGATCAGGCTTCAATATCAGACCCCCATCAGACCTCAGATCAGGCTTCAATATCAGACCCCCATCAGACCTCAGATCAGTCTTCAATATCAGACCCCCATCAGACATCCCAGTCAGAGTTCCTTGCTAGAACACCATCAGACCTCAGATCAGATTAAAATAAAAAAACTCCTCTTACCTCTCCTGCACCACATCCAGCGGTCTCTGCAGAAGTCGCACTCCCCGGTCTTCTCGGTCACCTGACTGCGTGCATTGTCAGGTCATAGTGCGCGCACTACCTTTTAGGCTAGGTTCACACCTGAGCGTTTTACAGCGCGTTCCTACGCGCTGTAAAACGCTCAACAGGCAAAAACCAATGTTTCCCTGTGGGCATGGTTCTCACCTGAGCGTTTTACAGAGCGTACGAACACGCTATAAAACGCCCTACGCCCCAAGAAGTACAGAAACTTCTTTGGGGGCGTATTGTCACGCGTAACACCTGTTTTTCATTGTACGACTCTGTGGTCAATAGCAAGAACACGCGTACGACGCGCGTTTCCAAAATACAAAAACGCCCCAAAATCCGCCTCAAAAATGACTGATAAAAACGCCTGTAAACAGCGCTTATCGAATACGCTCAGGTGTGAACCCAGCCTTAACGCTGCACACGGTCAGGACAGCGCACCAACGGCCTCAGGAAGGAATACCAAGGCGGGAGAGTAGCAAAAGCGCTCGCAGAGCTTCAATCCCCATTCCCGGCACCTAATGCATACTAGTGAGCACTTCCATAACGGTGGCACTCACTAGTATTCACTTTATAACACGCACGGCCACTTTAACCACCAATAATCCGAGAATTGTGATATTCCACCATGTATGAAACTCAAGGGAAGAGTCGCTTCATACAGTGGTGCAACTGTCCATACTGCTGGCATTGGATCTGCTGCATACAGGCTACATTCACACGACCGTGTTGTAGCCGTGCCCGTGTTGCAGACTGCAAACCGCGGGTTCGCAAAGCAAAGTGAACTCTGCATCGCTGTGTGGACCCATTTACTTCAATGGGTCCGCGATCCACCGAAAGATAGGACATTTCCTATCTTATGCAGTGAGGAAGCACCGGCCTGGAAGCCCACAGTAGGGCCCCCGTGTCCGCGCCTCCGCAAAAGATAGGACATGTGCTATCTTTCGCTGTAACCTGTGGATTGTGGACCCATTGAAGTCCGCAACACGGGCACAGCTACACCGCGGTCCTGTGAATGTAGACTAAAACTTTTTTTTTTTTTCACATGTATGGCGCGGTCATCGAATTGCTTATAATGAATTCTTATTACAGAATAGTTACCGTCTCCTCCAAGCATCATGGGAAGAGCTGCATCTTGCCATGTCTCTTCTAATGTAATATCCCCGACCTGTGTTAGGGCTCATGTTGTCTTGCGATCTGCTAATTGCGGATCTGGAAGCACGGATACTGGCCGTGTGCATTCAGCATTTTGCCGGCCCCTAACAGAACAGTCCTATCCTTGTCCGTAATGCAGACAATAATAGGACATAGAATGCACACTTTTTTTTTTTTTTTGCAGCCCCATTGAAGTGAATGGTTCCGCATACAAGTCGCAAGGAAAACAGAATGGGCGCGGACAATAAATACATCCGTGTGCATGAGCCCTTAGTCTACAGCCACACAACCGTATTGTGGGCCACAAACAGCGGCTCCGCATTATACGGTACTGGCAGCGTGATGCGTATTACCGGGTCCACAATGCTCAAGATATGGCGAGGAGTGGAGGCAAGGATCGGAAGCCCGCGGAAACGCTTCTACGGGCTTTTTGGTCCGTGCCTTCACACCGCAAAAGTTAAGCAATGTCCTATCTTTGGGCTCATGCACACGACCGTTGTTGTGTCCGTTGTTCCGTTTTCCGTGATTTTCTGCGGACCCGTTGACTTTCAATGGGTCCGTGGAAAACTCGGCTAATGCACCGTTTGTCATCCGCGTCCGTGATCCGTGTTTCCAGTCCGTGAAAAAAATAGGACCTGTCCTATTTTTTCACGGACAACGGTTCGCGGACCCATCCAAGTCAATGGGTCCGTGAAATAACACGGAGGCACACAAGATTGTCGTCCGTGTCCGTTTTTTTCCTATCATTTGCATGGCAAACTTGTCTTAGATTTTTTTTTACTTGCCTTCATGTCTGGAGATCCTCCAAAAATAAAGTAAGACACACGGAAACAAAAACGGACACGGATCACGGAACCCCTTTTTGCGACCGCAAAAAAATACTGTCGTGTGCATGAGGCCTTTTACTGTATATTGCAGATCTTGATACGGGATTCAAACAGCCAGTGCCCGTGCATTGCGGGGTCTGCAGCATGGGCACAGAAGTGGCGCAGAGTAACCGTCCCCTACGACCACTGGTCACATGTCGCAGCCCCTGTGTGTGGCGGCTGCAGTTCTTTCCCTGACATGTCATTCTACACAGCAGGCACTGAGAACTCTCAGGACGCCCTGGGACGGAGGTGAAGGGGGGGATCGCCCCACCCCCTCCACGTTTTGTGCTGGAGGAGCAGCCGAGGTGAGGGCGGGACCCGCCGCCTGCAGCCAATCCCTTGCTGGGCCTCGCATGCCAGGTTGCAACTCCTGCCAATGGGAAGGGAGGAGAAGCAGCGGGGCTGGGTATGTTTGTGAGTGCAGCTCTGGGGGGTGTTAGGGGACAGATCCTAACTGTACAGTATGAATCCTGGGGGAAAACACAGAGTTTCTTCCTGCTGCTGGGGAGGCTGCAAATTGTAATCGGGTGCACCCTGAGGGCTACGTAGTAAGGTAGGTGTCACAAGGGCAGGGGGGGGTATTGCAGGATTTAACAATGGACAACTGCTTTGCACTGTCGGGCAGGAGTGCAAGCTCTGCAGCCTAGACTGTGAGGATTCCCATGGCTGCCACTAACATCAGCCCTCTGGTCATCGCCCTGCATAAAGTATTAGTTCTCCGCTACCTTACTACGTGCTCCCTATGGGATGTCACCCCCTGCAGATGCATGCCGTGCACTTACCGCCGCTCACATGCATCATTTCCATCATACCCTCTTTTTTCACAGCGCCTTACCTAGATGCAGACACGGCGAAAAAAAAATGAATAAACTGCTAACCCCCCCAATCTCCACTCACAGTCACAACCTACACTGCACCGACCCGCCGTCTGCAGGACGTGCGCCTTTACATCCCGCTGCTGCTGAACTTGCTGCACGTATCTTACCTGCGGGACACTGCCCCTTTAAATTAAAAGACCCAAGTTTACGCTGGTTTAATCAAGCTGTACGCTCTGCGCATGCGTCTTCCGGCGCTGGCCCCCACCCAGTTGCATCACGGGAATTGTAGTCTTGCCCGCCATGGACTCTCATCTGTGACGACACTCTGAGTGACTACAGTTCCCGTAGTGCTTTGCGGCCGGGGGGGCGGGCTTGGTTTCTTTAGTAGTAGATACTAAACTTGAATGCAGCGGCGGGAAGAGGTCGTATCGATCAAGGAGGGCTATGCGTAGGACGGTGTAGCAGGTCTGAGCGCGGCCACTGCTCCTGGGGTAAGTATATATTACACGGGCTGTATGTGCCTGCTGTATATTATATGCCTGCTGCTTTGTGTGGGGTTTATATATCTTGTGCATTATTGTGTGTGTGTATATATATATATGTTCAAAAGATGAGGCAGCAGTCCAGATGTAAAGTGAAAAAATAATGGACCCTTTATTGACCCCTCTGCAACGTTTCAACCGCTCAATGCAGTCTTTATCAAGATTTCCGTGTGTGTGTGTGTGTGTGTGTATTAGGGATGGGAAGTTGATTTGTCCGAGGACCCAATGGGGCCCCATTCAATGTAAGTAATATAGGATTGGGCTGCCATTGATTGTGGCTGACATCCATCGAATTCAAGGGGTTGTCCATTACAACAACCTATCCACAGGATTGAGGATAATGATCTAATTGGTTGGGGTCGTGAGCGGCGTGCATGTGTGTCCAGCGATCCACTTAAAGGGGAACATGGACCCTCGTGATCCCCAGTGTTCAGATCCTGCGGAGAGGATGAATGTTATTTTAATAGGGCTGGCCCTTTTAAAGGAGGTTTTCTGGATGTGTAATATTGATAGGATAGGTCATCTGTATCAGATTGTGGGGGTCCTCCACCCGGGGGAAGCTGTTTGGGGATCCAGTGAGCGCCGCGGGCTCCTAGCTTCTTGCCAAGCACAGTGCTGCCCATTGGATAGTGGCAGTGCTTGGTATTGCAGCTCAGCCCCGTTCACTTGACACCAAGTGACCAATAAACGCAATGTCACCGGCCTAAGTAGAGGCCAGAACACCATGTCCTCTTCAGACAGCTGATCTGTGCCCCCCACCGATCAGGTGTCAATGATCTATCCTAAGGATAGGTCATCAATATCAAAATCTCTGACAACCCCTTTACTTGGAACTCTGTGTTATTAGGGGTAGTTTATTTTTAGCTGGGATTGAGGGGTTTTGATCAAATCCTATATATAAATGTTATGGGGGGGGGGGGGCCGTGTGACCGATTCATATGTTGGTGACACCAGATCTTACTGCGAGGGACCTATATCCTGTATACATTGACCATCGGAGCACCCCTACAATTTTGGGAGGTGTCGCTGTCCGTATATTTGTCGCTCTGGTCTTGCTGCGTTATGATATACGATCTCATGTTATGCAGTGAGCCCCGCCCCCCTCATATTATAAATCTCTATATTTCATCGGGATGATATGATTGCACCTGCGTCTCCACCGCCCCGTGAGAGGAGGAGGATGATGTTGGTATTTTGCTAAGTGATAGTAGGCTTGTTTTTCTGAATCCCGGCAGAGAGTAGGGAGGAGTCGCTATAGAGGAGGGGGAGGGTGGGCTCTTCGTACTGAAGTGGGGGAGGATTAGGGATGAGACTTGTCTTGTAATAGGATCTCTTTGCAGCTCCAAGGAAGAAAAAAAGAAACTGCACTTCTGTATTAGCTGCCAGTGGCGGAGACAGAAAGTTCTGGTGTCCGTTCTGTCCCGTGCTGCATTGCTGTGCACTTAATAAACCTCCGCGTAAGATCAGAAGGGTTGAAAATGGCACAGGGGGAAAACTGACCCAGTGAGCTTACAATCTAGTTAAGATGATGGAAAGCAATGGTTTCGGGGGTGTACCGTCCTGGCCGTGTACGTTAGATTAGTGAATGGTCATTGCCCTGTTGCAGCCGTACACAGCCCGGGCAAGCGACAAATAGGTTAAATGCGGATGACTTTGCTCCGGACGATGGCAGTCTATCAGCGGTCGTTCATTGGTAAATTTTGTTACAGTGAATTTTGGGCACCTTTTAGAAGGCGTTGCCCTTATGCTTTCTGGAGAATTGCCTTGGGTTGTCTGGGTGTTTCATATTCTCAGGATAGGTCGTCAATAGGGGTGAAACATCCGAAGTCGATTCGCATAATACTTCGTTTGAATACTGTACGGGGCGAGGTACCACTTGAAACAGAACCTGAGTTTGATAAATTGTTTTTTTTTTTCACAGTAGAAATTGATTTATAAAGTTATTATGCGAAGTCTCACGAGACTTCGCCAAGTGACAACTTCAACTCATAGGAGCCAATACATTCTAATACTGTACTGAGCACTCTAAAGATTTCGCTCATCCCTAATCATCAATATCAGATTGGTGAGGGTAAAACACCTGATCCGCTGTTTGTAGTGGCCAGGGACCTCTCGTTCATTGGTCATGTGGCCAAGGAGCCGCTCAGTCACTTTCAATTGAGCTGCAATACTAAGGCTGTCCACTATACAATGGATGGCGCTATGCTTTGTGAGCAAGTAAAAGGCAGCAGCGCCCAGCAGAGTGTCGTGGCCTCTTCAAACAGATGATCGGAGGTGGAGTCGGACCCCCACTGATCAGTTATTGATGACCGACCCGTTGCTATATCAGATCAGGGGAGCATGACTTGGGATTGGTGGGGGTCCCTAAAATTGGATTCCCCACCCCAGTGATCAGTTAGTTATCCTTTATCCTGTGGATAGGGGATAACTTCTAAACTTGGCACTACCCCCTTTAACCGCGCCGACGTCTCCAGGTAAATGGTGGGTTCCTGTATCAATATCCGCAGGGACTATAGTGCTCAGCCTCAGAAACAAGGAAAGTTCATACGTTGCACGGGTAGATAAACAAAAAGGTGGCACTCAACACTGCAGTAAAAAATAAATAAAAAATGTATTCTTTTATTCCAACCGGGTACAGTAAAATTCGGGCTCGGGCGGACTCTTGCCTTTTGTGTGCGAGAACCTACACCGATGCCCCAAACCCTGTCCTATTTCAGCTGTCGCAGAAGTACAACTCTCAGCATGTGACAGCTAGAGATCCACTGGTCTAGACCATAAAACCTTTTAGAGGAGACTGACGCCTCACAGACCTCGTAAGCCGTGCATGAGGAATAAGTGTGAGGTCTGTTCATTTAACACTGGTGGTCAAAACTTGGGGAACTCATTCCAAAGCCGTGTGCTGCTGTATAGGGGGGGGGGGGGGGTGTATTTCTGTAAGTCCGCATCTGATGGAACGTGCCACAATGTTTGTATCTGAGTACAGATCCTGACCTACACGTACAAAATGACTGGTCATGACAAGAGTTGTGCCACCACCAAAGATGACCATGTAGCACGGCCTGTATCACTAAGCTGCTGGTTTATTTGGAACTTGTGGGTCGAAATTCGACCAGATTCACTTGCATTTTTTACTGTAAAGGCTGTGCTACACTGTCGTCTTTGGACGAGGTCATGTAGCCCCAGCCTAAATGGGCCTTCTCACATTATCACATTCAACGTTTAATACCCATCCAACATGATGTAGGGGTTCCACCACATGCACCCTCACTGCTCACCAGAACAGCAGTGGAGCCGCAGCGATCAGATCTTCTTAATCTACCCTGAGGGTAGGTGTTGGGGTGACCCAAGCACCTATAGTGAATTAGGTGGTTTTCCTGGGATTTTTTCCTTTCCACAGAAACCCTTCTCTTACATTTGAATTACAGACAAGTTTTAGCTAAACATGTTCTTCTTGAAATGTTGACCATCCTCTTTCTTCTTCTTTCCAGGTGACCATGCCTACCAGAGGCATCAAAAGAAAGTTTCCGGATTGGGAGGAGTCTGTGCTGGATGGACATCTGTCCTTTCAGACAGACAGTTACTCCTTCTTCCGTCAGTCCTTACTGAACATGTCACTCGAGAAGTTCAACAAGGGACGTATGATGATAGAGCCTAGTTTGCGACGCTATGTTCTTATTGCCAACACCCTGCGAGTCATCCAGGAGGAGATCCACCACGAAAATCGATGTAGCGTTCCCAGCTTAGAAGGTGGTACATCTGGTGTATGTGATCCATTGTCTGGGCATGTTGTAGGCCCCGTTCTTCCTCAAGATCTGGAGAACATCATCCTCCCGTCTTTGGAAGAGGACTTCTCTGTGACTGCCACCATTGCTTCCATTTTAAAAGAGCTGGAGAGCGTTTTAGATGAAAGTTGCCCTCAAAACCTTCAGCCACGTTTTGGCATACAGGATCCTGTAGCCAAGCAAGAGTCCTCCAATACCATTGGTGCTAGATTTCCTTCATCTGTTCCGCCAACATGTGATCGAGGTGCGACTGTGAAGGAAGATTTGTTAAATAGCAACCCATCAACTATAAGTGACACCAGGAAAATAGAGTTAATTAGAGAGTTGGTGCTGGCTGGTGAAACATGTTCAGAAACCCCAGAACCTATGGACACTTCATTGATGGAGCAGGCACCTGCTGTAGTCTCCTCAGCTTCTAATGTATTTGAAGTTCTTGTGGCTATGGATTCTACCAGCAATGAAGAAATTAGTTCACAGGCCTCAACTGCACAGACTAACCCATCAGTCCCTCCTGGGGAACTCAAGGCTTCGGAGGCTGTCTTCGGTAGTTTTGAAATTATGAACTCAAGTTACCTTAATGATGTTTCCTTCGATGACCCTTTTTCAGATATAGACACCTCTGTGTTTGAGAGAGAACCTTCTTCTACTGGGAATTTCCAAAGCAGCCGATTATCATCTTCAGAAGAGTCATGGCTTCCATCCTCTTGTAGTTCTCCATCCTATAGCTCAAGTCCAGGTCTTAGGGAGTCGAATGAACTAGAGAAGATCATCGAAATCCTTGTTGGATCCTGATTTCTCGACTGCAGTAGGACAATAATGGACAGTCGATTGAGCTGGAAGGACTCTGAGAACATGCGACTTTTGCACACAAACTATCCTTTGCTGGTTATCTTGCGTTACCTGCAAGTGTGGTGCCTCCAACCAGTAGCAAGCGGTGTTGAATGTTTACAGAAGCGATGCAGTAATAGTCACCTCCGTCAAGCTTGCCATGGCTGATCAAGTGGTGCATTATGCCTCCGATTGTTATTATTTTCCTGTTTTATAACTAGTCTTAATACCGTAATGTATTATGGGGGTGGACTGGGCTAAATGCTCGCAGGGCAGTCGGTCTACCTTGTCTTCTATGAAGATTGTATTTTTATCTAACTGGTTTTAATTTTTAAAGACTTTGGTGCTTTTGGCGGATCAAACCTATGGTGCAGATGTATAGAAACAGTGCTCAGGAGGGTGGGTGTTGTCTATAGGAAAAGGTTGGAATTGTTACGGTATGTTCAGATCGTGGATTTTGGGCCTTGGTTTCAATGCGCATTTGGTGCCTAAACCCGGGCTGAGTCTGTGCTGAAACTTCCTCCCGTTGTTTTCAATGGGAGGCCACCCCATAGTTCATGCAGCTGAGGATTTTGACAGGAAAACCACGCTGAGTGTGTACTTCTTAATTTTTGGTGCTGTTACAATGAAGACCCCTCGCAAAGCCACAACGCGAGCTCGTGGTTTGTCTCCATTCAGTAGAGCAAAACCGAGAACGGGTCCGCACCATACGAAATGAAAACCCTCGGCGGAGTTACACATCAGATTTTGCTGTGAACATACCCTCACTGTGATACCTTGTAAATGAAATTGCTGGTAGCTATGACATCATTTTCTGGTACACTATTTATTTTAATTTTTTTTCATTTATTTGTTTCCTGTCAGGTGCTACACAGTCACTTTATTGGGATTGGGTCACCACCCTGCTGCCCCTTTTCTTGAATGTTTCCAAACCATTACTTAAAGGAGTTCTACAAATTGACAAAAACATGTCTGCTTTCTTCCATCAAACAGCACCACACCTGTCTGCAGGTTGTGTGTGGTAATGCAGCCTGGCTCCATCCTTTCGTATTGCAATCCATTGAAGTGTAAAACCACACACAACCTGTGGACAGATGTGGCGCTGTTTTGGGAACTAAGCAGCTAGTTTTTTTTTTTCTAAGCCTGAACAACTCCTTTAATTTCCTTTTTTTTTTTTTTTTTTGACTCTTTATCTATAGTCATATTTAACAAATGAACTGGTTGCCTGTGAGCAGTTGACGAATTTGTATGCAATTATCTACGCAGCACAAAGGTTTACATTTTTTGATAGTAAGTAATATTCACTCATGCATTCTGGATGGTATATTTTACATTTTTGGGTTTTGTTTCTCTAGTAGCCTAGACGTATTTTCACTGTTTTCTAATTTTGCGCACATTGGGTCAAAGAGAGCAAGTCACCAAGGTGGAAGCCCTTTTGGAAGAGACATTTGCGTTATGCATCAAAGATGCACTCGGGGCGCAATTTTAAACAGTAAAGGGGCCCCCAAGGTGCCAAAAATGGGCAGAGTCAGCTTGGTATCAGGACAGGCTGCTGGAAATGGACTCTTGTTAAATGGTTGAGAGTGTGCCAGTATGGGCGATCCCCTTCATTGGCACTTTAGGAAGCCATTTTTTAAGCTCATTAGCGCCCACTAGTTCACTGCTGTTAGGGTGACCACGTAATGTTAAGGTACATGTTCGTGACTTATCAAAAGTGTTGTACAGGATTAGAAAAATCTTCCAATAACAGTGCCACACCAGTCCACAGGTTATATGTGGTATTGCGGCCTGGCATAATCCTGCTTTTAACATGCACAGGCAATTTTGACCCCTTATTATGGCACTGGGTCTCTGGCCTTAGATTTGGGTGTTTAGCACTGGGTGGGTGGTTGCAAGTTGCTGTGGGTTTACTGATCACCTCTTGCCATAACCCTTGGGTTTGGTTTACAGGCCATAATTTGGCAAAGAGAATATAACACGTGAGTTAAGAAATTTAATATTTATTAACTGGAAACCATTCACATGCTTGAAGTGTGCCTAGACGTGGCTGGAATCATGCAGCCCCAGCCATATCTATTTGTATAAATGCTGGTGGCCTGGTGTATACCACCTCACTCAACACGTAAACATATATGGTATGCATCTCCGTCTAATGTAAAATGGTCACGTCAGGCCTCTCAAATTCACATATGTAAAGAGCGTGATCATGAACTCGTAGAAGGGCGCCTCTTGTTCTTGTGTTGTGGGTTTGATCTGTATAGTGCTCAGCTGGAAGGTTATATCTTAAATGGTTTGGCCCACGAACATTGCCACTGATCCTGATAACTGGGTTCCCAAAGTTCCCTGTGAGTGGAGCGTTAGTGTGCATGCCTGACCACCGTTCACTATCCAGGAGACTACATAGTACATACTATATCTCCAGCATAGATGTAAACTAAGTGGTGGTCATGCATGAGCACTACCGCTCCATTCACACAGGGCACGAGACACCTGTTGTCATGATTGGTGGGGGACCCAGGAAACCCATGTTTAGTACCGTCCCTATGAGTAGGTGATAAATGTTGTTCATGGGCCATTCCTTTTAAGTATACCTATGGCCTGCCAATGGTTGGGGTGGGTAGACCCATTATTCACATTCAGATGCTGACTGTTGGTTCTCAAGAGAACCCAAAGAGGTTCTCCACCACATTTTTAATATAGCAGAATTTGGTCTGATTAAGTCCTTCCAATCCTTCCTGTCCTTGCTCTGCATTCAGCCTTAAGACGTCGGTTACATGGGTCGATGGTCGGCTGTGTCCGACAACGATGAACTCCGGCAGGCTGTTCCTCTGCCGGAGCAGCCTACCGGATGGTTTTAACGCTAATGTAAAACCTGCCTAAAAGGACCTTAATCCGAGAAGCTGTTTACTTGGGAGTCGTTGTCTGAAAACTCCATTAAAAAGACTGGAAATGTTGCTGTAGAAATTGGTCTTGGGCTGATGACAGATTTTGTGGAGGGGGGCAGGGGTTGAGGGTTACTTTGGAAATAATTCAAACCGCTCATTTGTCCCTGTTGACGCTGACTTATTAATCAGATTTTTCTAGAAATTTAGGTGGGGAGCTGCTTTAATTGATAACTGTTCACCTTGGAAGCCATAGAGATTATTATTTTTAATTTCTTTATTTCTGGAGCTGAATTTTTTTTTCTTCTGTGATACAAGGAGCCATTTCATTTTGCACATATTGTTTTGAAGAAATGTTATTTAAAGTATATCTTGTTTAACAGGAATCTATGCAATGTGTACAGGCGAGAGAAATATATTTTCTTTTTCTAACTTAAGAAAAATAAAAAAATTTGGAAAGAAAACCAGTTTGTTTTTTAGTCAAAAGGTTTATCAGCTCATTTGCACAATCACAATTTAGGATTATTATTCAAAAATGAGTTGGAAAGGAGAAATATTTTGGAAAAGACTCTTTGGCTCTCACGGGACGGGTTCCAATCCTGTCCCTAGCTTTGAATTTATGTGAGGTCCAGATTATAGACCTTGTCTGTCTGGACAAAACTACCATGGCGTCATAAACCCCACTTTGTACACAGATTTAACTAATATACTTTTACTTTGATGTCCGTATTAAGATCCAAATTCCAATCCGTCCACCACTCCACGTAGTGCTTCTGCCAACATCACATCCATCTCTTCCAGTCCAGGGACAGAATCTAGTCCCCAGTCCTGGTGCAGGTGCATACATAGCCATAGACTACAGATGAGCAAATCAATTAGTTCATCATAGCGAGTTCTTCACCTGCGAGGGGCTGTCCATGCTGCTGTGGAAGCTCCCCCTCTTCCCACGCTGCTTGATTGACAGGACCTGACAATCTTGCACCTGTGCCACTGCTTTGAAAAGCAGCACAAGTGCAGAGGCTCTCCGATGAGCACCCGCCGTGGACTCCTGTCAGCTTGCCAAGCACAGAGCCTTCCATTGGATAGTGTCTGTGCTTTGTTTTGCAGCTAGACCCCATTCACTTGGATAAGACCGAGCTGTGGCTAGGCCATGTGACCAATTAAAGTGATGTCACATGGTCTAGGAAGTGGCCTAAGTGCTCGTGCGTGGTGCGCAACGGCCTCTTAAGCAGCCGACCGTCAGGGTGCTGGGAGTCAGACCCCCTCCACTGACCAGATATTGATGACCTCGCCTGAGCATAGGCCATCAAAACCCTGAAGTAGTAAACTCAACACAGCACTGAAGTTTACCAACCTGCTTTAGATGGTACCTGCCCGCTATCCAAATTTCCAGAGTGTCTCATCTATTTACTGGTTACTTCCCCACTTTCTAAAACTCAACTTGGACAAAACTGACTTTACCAGTTTTCCACAGCTCATTCAAACCCCCCCCCCCCACCTATCAATCACAGTTATGCCTCCCCCACTTTTTACAGTCTCGCAAGTCCGCTGACTCATAGTAGCTAATTCTGCCTTCAATCGTGCTCACGGAGACCTTAGAGCCCTTACAATCTTCTGCCACCTCCAACTTGAAGACATCTCTCCAACCTCTCCCCTCACTACTCTGTTGCTCCCTAGCCCAGCAAATTCAGTTAAAAAAAAAAGGACCTACAAGGCTGTCCACACCATGTTCCCTCCATACATCTGACCTAATCTCCCGATATCTTCCCAAGCACAATGTTTGATCCTCAAAAGACCTTAATGGCTCTCCTTTGCTCTTAAAGGGGGGTTGTTTCTTTTCTACAGACCCCCCCCAGCATGGAAGTACCCATGGTAGTAATCATACTTACCCAGTCTTCACAGCTGGGTTCCGTCTTCATCACTGCTCCTGTCTCTGCAGGCCCTAGGTCGCCTGTGGGTCACATGACTGCTGCAGAAGTCACCAATGTGTCATGTGATCTAGTGACATGATGCATGGGTGTCACATCACCAATGTGGCCAGTTATTGTCTGCTATGGTCACGAGACATCTTGTTTGATGCAGAGACCTGGGACCTGCGGGGCAGCGATAGCGCTAGAACCTAGCAGTGGGGATCAGGTAGGTATGATTACCATAGTTCTGACCATGCTGGGGGGGGGGGGTCTGTAGAGAAGGTCCACAGGGTTGAAAACCCATTTAAAGGGGTTGTTCGGGTTCAGAGCTAAACCCGGACATACCCATATTTTCACCCAGACAGCCCCACTAAGATGAGCATCAAGGCATTTCATGCTCTTCCATGACCTGCACTGGATCGTGCAGGGCAAGGGCTTGTTTGTTTACCTCTGCCCAGCAGTGTGTTCGATGACGTCACCAGCTCTGATGGGCAGGCTTTAGCTCTGCCCTTGACGTTTTACAGGTTGGGGCAGTACTAAAGCCCGCCCATCAGTGCTGGTGACGTCACCAGGCATACTGCTGGGCGGAAGCCTCCGCCTGGCAGCCCTAAGGAGAGCCCAGTATGTCACCAGAACAAAATACCTTTGCCCTGCGCAATTCAGCGCAGTGCAAAGGAGAGCATCGGAGCATGAAATGCTTTCACACTATTTTCTTTTCAAAAATACCACATCTTTTTGTCAGCTTTTGTTTAGGTTTTTATTTATTTTTTATCAAAAAACACCAGATGTTACATGATGGCCAACAGAAAATTATATAATCATCTACAGGTTTTTGTAGTGGCATTTTAATACAATTTCCTTGTAATAGTGTGGCAGGCTTCATGCGCATTACCGTATCCATTTTGCAGATCCACAAGGCACTTCTGTAGAAATGTCCTATCCTAGTCCACAAAACGGAAAAGAATAGACATGTTTTGTCTTTTTTGCGGGTCCATTGAAATGAATGGGGCCACATCCGATTCACCAAAAATACCATCGTGTGCATGGGGCATAAAGCAACCATCTTCAAAATTTCTCCCGTGCATCTTCCATACTATGGAAACTTGCTACCCCAACAATCAAACTTTCCTACCTTTAAAACTTTCAAAAACAACCTGGAACTCCACTTCTTCAGAAAAACCTATAACCCAGCTGCCATCTGAGCAGCTTCTACCTTCATCTACGGTCTCACCTTCCCTGTAGGTTGTACAGCAGGGTCCTCTCCCACCGCACCTGTTTGTCACTCATTTAGTCATGTTTATTGCACTTGTTTTTTGACTTTTTGTGGGCACCATAGCCCTAGAATCAACGGCACTTTCAAATAAATGATATACCTTGACTGATATCACTAGACGTCAGTGCAGTAGAACTACGGTAAATAAAATACTCAGACATATCTCCAGCGATGAAATATAACCTGCAGGAAATAAAATCATTGTAGAAATCTAGATGAATATTATAAGTGGTGGGCACGATGTGACAGCACGCACCGCCTCTGGCCCCAGTGCTTGTGAACGGTATGTCAGACGATGGTCAGAGGATGACTAGACACAGCTGATGGGGATATGTAGGCTGAGAGGGGGCTGGGCATGTGAGGAGGTGCAGATTGTGTCTCTATACAGAAGCTATGTTACAAGTCCGCCTCTGCAGGCGATAGACTGACTCATCCAAGCCGAGGATGTGTTGTCTTAATCACGTACAGCGACCCTGGTGCACTTCAAACTTTTTCACATCTCTAGTTCTGTAGGATCCCTTAACAATAGTTCCTCTAACGTTCAGCTACAAAAGCCTCCAGTCCTGATCTGCCCGTCCAGGGTTATAATAGTAAAACCTAAAAGAAGAGCTCTAGTACTACATAAGTTTATTAAAGAAAATCTACAGCGGCTACATGTATCAAAACTCATACAGACACGTAGCCATCAGTCTTTGTTCAGTTTCTTTACTTGGTCCTGACATGAGTACATGACCTCTGTAAGAGAGGCTTCCGAATTAAGGCAACAAAGCAGGCAGTTGTCGGGAACCAACCATTCATTCCCAATAATTGCCTGCCCGTTACAAGAGGTGAGATCTGCATTTACACGCTGTAATCGGTTCCGTTGTATTAGGGACAAGCGATCGCTAGAGTGATTCGTCCTCGTTCACGTGCATTGTTTCTGGGTCGCATGATCTGCTGCCCAGAAATGATGGTTTAGGTGACTCCACTAGTGATGCCTTCACCGGATCTGGAGATCAGTGGCATCGTTACCCAGGGCAATTATTGCGACGAAGAATTAGTAGGATAACTGCCCCATGTAAAGAGGCCGTGAGATTTTGCAGTTCAGTAGATTTTTTGAATTCAAGTGGAACGGCCCTACGGTCCTGTCCTTAACCGGGATTGGGGGATCTCAACCTCCATAGAAATTCAAACCAGGTCTGGCTGTACCAAAGTGAGTCAGCAGCCGGCCTTGTTCACATCACGGTCTGGATTTCCATTCTATTCATCTGTTCAGAGGATGATACCATAGACATTGATACCATATTGCTAAAATGCGGTACCATTGCCAGGTGTGGGTGAATGGAGCGGTGGGTGTGCTTGCGCAGTGTGCTCTCCATTCATTTCTATAGGACTTCTGAAAATAGCTGAGCTTGGTTGCTCTGCTATTTTTGGAAATCCAAGAGAAGTGAATGGAGAGAGCGTTGCGCTTTCATTCACTTTGGAGGCCGTGTTTTAGAGCAAGGGTACCAGAGGTGGGACCCACGCCTATCTGACATTGGAAGCATAAGTGATATGTCAATGTCTGAGGTGCCATAAACCCTTTAAGGACTAGCCTCTGCCACAGCCTGCCCCACATGTGCATCACCAAAGAAGTGCACCATTCACTCAGAAAGGAACCACTCTGCACCTCCATAGGCTCTTGCAAGTCCTATGGCTTAACTTTCATAGACCCTGATCTCACATGGCTGCAAACATGCCTGTTGCGTGATTTCTATGCTGCCACCAAGAGAACGGTCCCAGGACCAACATGAACATTATAGTTCCAGTCCAAGTCCACTCAATTGAGGATTAATTTAGGGACCACACAAGCATTCACTTTACATGAACGTTTTAACCATAATTCGTAGATGCAGGACACTTGCCAGGTGACACATGAAGACTGTTCCACAAAACTTGGTTCTCGACACTTAGGCCTGTTTCACACTGCTGGTAGTAGTTCCAGCAGAGAACAGCCTGCCGGAGCTCTCTGTGTCCGGCTATAATGGCTATGACTATAATGAGGTCCGACGGAGATGCAGCCGCTACCCGGTAACACCAGATCCAGAATGCTTCGGCAGGCTATTCTCTGCAATTGTGTGAAACGGGCTTTAGGAGAAATGTTTCAGGGCATTGTCACTGGGCCTCTGAGATTCTCCACAGAAGGGTAGCCTTACAGTCATTCACCAGATCAAATGCAATCCCTGTCCAGAGTGTCTACCCTGCTCCCATGACTGAATTTATCGCTGTCTGGTAACCTCCTCAGCACTTGCAGTAGGTCCCTCAGTCAGGGCCACACTTCCTGCTACCTTCATGCCTCCACCACCTCCTAACTTCTCCCTAAGTCAGCAATGCTGCCCCTGAATGGGCATCCAGTTCTTCCTGGGCCCACACTTACACAGGGCTCCTCCTGTCTGGAAGCCATTAATACTTGTTTTGCACCAACCCAGCAGCCTGCCAAAAAGAGAATAGGAAAGGGAAACAGGCAGACACCAAGGGCAAAGCAAGGACTAACCTAGTAAGGGTTACCCACACCATCTTACAGGTAGTTGTCTTGGACACTAAGGTCTTTTTTATTTCACATGACACAGCTGAGCATCAGAAGGGAGGCTATAAAATATTCTATGGACAGATGAAACTCATTTGCATGAATACAATATTTGGGGGGAAAAGTAAACTGCGCAACAACACCAAAACCTCATCCTAAGGCCTCATGCACACGACCGTAGCTTCGGTCCGCATGTTTTGAGGATTACAAGCAGACCCATTCATTTCAATGGGGCTGCAAAAGGATCTGTATTTTCATTCTGTGGCTCTGCAAAAAAAGTTGAACATGTCCTATTCTAGTCCATTTTAGAGAAAAGAATAGGCATTTCTAACAAAGGGGGGGGATGTGTGGATCTGCAAAATGCGAAGGCCTGATCTGAACCCCATAAAGATGCAGTGCCCACCTGAAGAGGGCTGAGCACGTAAGGCATCCCAAAAACATTAATGATGTAAAAAAAAAAATGTAGGAAGGAATGTAGCTGGCCAGCTAAGACCTGTCCTAGGTTGCTAGTATAGCTTATATGTGCATACAGCTAAACCTGCCAATAGCCTTAATACAGTTCCTATGTTTAAGTGTTAAAGACAAAAGCAGACTTATTTACTGTGACATCATGTTTTGGATGTCATATAACTGTTATATTTTGTGTTCACAGAAGTAGAAAAAGATAATATGCCTTTAAGATTCATTTTGTATTGTAAGGTAAGCTCAGTGACATAGCTGAAACAACAGAGAGTATAATGTTAATCTGCTGTTGCTGGGCAGAAGTATAAACTAATCACAGCAAGCTTCTCATACAGTAAGAGTTTTCACCCATCACAGCCAGCCTTACACACAGCCTGTCTGGGAATTCCCCCAGCTCCTGCTGGTAGAATCATTATTCACCAGAGACAGGAGCTGAAGAGACATTCACTCCACTGAGAGCTGAGTTTTATGGGAACAAGAGGCCAAAATAGGTATTTAAAACAGAAGCACAGTGGGAGAACCCGCGCTGACTAAATTCCTACCTTTAAGGATACTAATACCATCATACTATACGTGGCATGTCATCACATGTGATTGCTTAGTGGTTGTTCTAATACCTCTATTTTCCTTTTATCTTACAGCACTTATTAAGTATAAACTTGTTCTATCGGAAGTGCACTTAACAGTTATAACCAGTGGATAATAATGCGGTCTGTTATATGGGTGCTAGACACTTACAGTTATGTGCCCAGCTTGGTCCGTTTCTAGAAATCCACTGTTGGTGATGATCCTGTTGTTGTCTGTCTGGTCCTGTCTTCAGCTTGCCTGGCGTGCGCAGCTCCGGCCGTTAGCTTACGCGCGCACAGAGCAGCCGTGTTAGGTTCGTCGTCCTGGAAACCTGTGATGTGACGTCACACCCGAAGCTATGGAAGCCTCTAGGGTCCACAAATTTAAAACAAATTATATAATGTTCATATTGTTAGTATTGTGTTTAGAACTGTATACTGAACTAGATATATATGTGTTTACTTACAGTTCCAATTACAACCATACCAGATCATACTCAACCATTCTGCAAATAGTCACTGCTAACTGCATACTGCAAGTGAACTATTAGTTAGACCTCTCAGCTTTACCCTCTGCCAAATGGGGTTGAAAACAAATGGTTGGAAACCTTTCATGAACACAATTTGGGGATCTGATCTCACAATTCATTTAGTAAGAACCTTTCTGTTTTTATCCTTTTATTTTTCTCTTATTTCTTTTAATTTTTGTAACTGTACCCTTTTTAGCACATTAATGCACATCTTTAATGGTTTTGCCTTGTGCCCTGAATGAGCCAAGTAACCTCCATTTTTAAGTGTATGAGTGCAGTTTGCGTTACCGTGTATTTGCTATAAGTGTGGCCTGTACGACTGTGAGCCTGCTTGTGAGTAGGGCGCTGTGGATTTTTCTGTGAGCCCCTAATTAATTGGTGTATTCATTTACATGTCGTAGATGGATGCAACTTGTTGGAGTGCCTGAAAGGTCGGAGTGTGAGCTAGGTTCAATCTGAGGTCTGTGTGTAGGGGCATGAGTTATTGAGTGCATGAAATAGATCGACACTTGCCAGTCACGTGACAGGGTGGTTCCCGTACGTGACACCGCCTTCCTCAGGCTACCTGAGCCCTTTTTTTCTTATGCTTCCTCCAGGAGCTGACCCTCCTGTATCCTTCCGGGCTTCTCCTTGTGTTTCTAGCACAGAGATAATAAACACAGTGATGTCACAGTACAAAGATAATAAACACAGTGATGTCACAGCACATAGATAATAAACACAGTGATGTCACAGTACAGGGATAATAAACACAGTGATGTCACAGTACAGGGGTAATAAACACAGTGATGTCACAGAACAGGGATAATAAACACAGTGATGTCACAGCACATAGATAATAAACACAGTGATGTCACAGCACATAGATAATAAACACAGTGATGTCACAGTACAGGGGTAATAAACACAGTGATGTCACAGTACAGGGGTAATAAACACAGTGATGTCACAGTACAGGGATAATAAACACAGTGATGTCACAGCACAGGGATAATAAACACAGTGATGTCACAGTACAGGAATAATTCAAAACAGTGATGTCACAATACAGAGATCATAAAAACAGTGATGTCACAATGTAAGCATAAAAACCATTGATGTCACAGTACAGAGACCATAAACACAGTGATGTCACAGTACAGGAATAATTCAAAACAGTGATGTCACAATACAGAGATCATAAAAACAGTGATGTCACAATGTAAGCATAAAAACCATTGATGTCACAGTACAGAGACCATAAACACAGTGATGTCACAGTACAGGGATGATACACACAGTGATGTCACAATACAAGAATGATATATAGTGACATCACAGTACAGGATTAATAAACACAGTAGAGGGTTGTGTGTAGTGTATGTTCAATGAAGGTATGTACATGACATAGCCTAGCCTTTAACTTAGAATAGCAGAGGTTCCGCATATTAACGTCAAGCCAGAAAGAATAGAAGTGGGCATGCTCCACAGATTGAAAGTGAAGTGTGTAAAACCTAATTTACACAATAATAGGATGCACCACACAAGGAGCTCTTCTGCACTTTGGCTTAGATCTGGTAGACCATACCATCTATATGTAATGCCTTTAAATATCCAGGATATACAGTTGCAAAAATAAATATTAATAAAATGTGGTCTGCTTCAACAATTCGTATTATAGACAAATACAATCTAACCAAAACACGTGTTGAAAAGATATCACGAAATGGCGGTATGCATAAGATGGTGGTTCAACTGTTCAATCTGGTCATTCAACATAAAATGGTGGATATATTTCTCTCTTCAGTATCTGTGCTCTCACTTTAAGTTATTTAAGCACTTTATGAGAGGTATATCTGAGGGTTCTCCCTCCTTTGGGAAGGCCCTTATTACCTGTGCAGGCTCCACCTCTCTTGCTCAGCTGGCAAACATGAAATATTAATAAAACATGGCTTCCAGTCCACACTAATGGATATTCGGGCCCTGACATGTTTTAATAACGCATATTCCATTAGACCGATCGTTCTGATACCAAATATGTAAGGGTCCCAGAAGGTGAGATACTGGTTATGTGGGAATGCTGGCTGTCATTATTCCAATGATTACTAGGTGAATTGTACCAGAGATGAGTTATAGCTTAGGATCTAGTTTCTTCATCTTCTGGTAGTCCATCTGAAAAGCTCCAGGACCCCTGCGGTGGGAGGTGCCATTCTGTCTGAGTGTATGCATTTCCAGGAAACATCTTCATTACCATTTGCAAAGGGACAGTTTTTTAACATCAAGTGATAAACTGATTTCCTCCCAGGGAATGTATATTCCACATGCAGGCCAGACTGATCAGCGGCGTGGACACAATACGTTAGAATGATGAAACATAGTACACACAATATATACAGAAATAGGCGTCTATTTATCACAGGCAGCGTTACGTCGCTGAAACGAGTAGTTATTTTATTATTTTAATCGGTTTTACTGATAAATACCAATTTACAGTACACCAGTGCCTCACCAGGAGTTCTCCATTTTTTTTTACACTTACCTCTTCTATTATCTCTGTAGCAAGACACTGTGTTTATTATCCCAGTACTGTGACATCACTGTGTGTATATTCCCTGTACTGTGACATCACTGTGTGCATTATTCCTGTACTGTGACATCACTGTGTTTATTATCCTGTACTGTGACATCATTGTGTTTATTACCCCTGTACTGTGACATCACTGTGTTTATTATCTCTGTACTGTGACATCACTGTGTTTATTATCCACGTACTGTGACATCACTGTGTGCGTTATTCCCTGTACTGTGACATCACTGTGTGCGTTATTCCTGTACTGTGACATCACTGTGTTTATTATCTCTGGACTGTGACATCACTGTGTTTATTATCTCTGGACTGTGACATCACTGTGTTTATTATCTCTGTACTGTGACATCACTGTGTTTATTATCCCTGTTCTGTGACATCACTGTTTATTATCCCTGTTCTGTGACATCACTGTGTTTATTATCCCTGTTCTGTGACATCACTGTGTATATTATCTCTGTACTGTGACATCACTGTGTTTATTATCCCTGTTCTGTGACATCACTGTGTTTATTATCCCTGTTCTGTGACATCACTGTGTGCGTTATTCCTGTATTATGACATTAGTGTTTATCTTCTCTGTACTGTGACGTCACTGTTTATTATCTCTGTACTGTGACATCACTGTGTTTATTATCTCTGTACTGTGACATCACTGTGTTTATTATCTCTGTACTTCAACATCACAGTATTTATTATGTTCGGTGACAACTGTAAGAATTATTTCTGTGCAATGACATCACAGTGTGAATTTTCAGAGGGGTGAGTACAGTGTACATAGAGCAGAGGTGGTTGCAGTCACAACTGGGATGTGGTGCCTGAGGTGGCCCTATGGTTCTTCTAAGTACGACAGTATAAAATGAAGTTGAGGGCCCTGTTATAGATAGCCTCCAATACTTCTTCTGCCACTGTTACTATAAGTGATCGTTCCTAGTTTTGTCCCTGGTGCAGGAAATATACATCATTTTGTAAACTCCCTCCACATTGTGAGAAACGAGGTCTCTAATAGTAACTTGATAGCCAACCTATTTGTTCCTCATTTTCCTCCATAATGAAAGAGAAAAATCACTAATACATTGTAACAGAAAATGATTGTAGAAAGACAGGGCAAAGATTGTTAACTTTTAGTTTCGTTTCTCTGTAGAGGAAGTAGGTCTTTTTAGTTGAGAGTAACCAAGTGCTCCATTCACACTGTGTTTTGTGTGAGATCCATCTAGATCCCAAATGCACAAACATTTTTTGTTCAAATGTTTAAGATCTGACTTTTTTATGATTTTGGTTTTATGAACTGGCAACATTTTTGTTGTCCTGATTATATGCCTGTATGACAATTCACATCTCGTGACAAGAGAGCAGTTTGTCGTGAGCCCTGCAGCCAAATCAGGAAGAGTTTTCTTTCTCTGCATGAAAGCCAGAACGTGGGGAGTGTTCATTTCATAGGTCCTAGTTGGTCTGTTTTTTTTCACCTTTCCCAGGGAGCTACCAAAAAAAGTGGTACTGCTCTAAAACGGTGCATAAAGTAAAAAAAAAAACTACCTTGGATGCCCCATCGAGGGCTTATATAAATGTACATATAAATAGGATAAGGGTCCCAGGGTTCCCACCCCAGATATGTTTTTTACGGAAGCCTTGCAGATATACACATCACACATCAAAGAACTAATTTCCATCACATTATACTCTGCTCGTTTCCATGTTTACAACCACTCTGCAAGCCATCAGTGGTGGTCGTGCTTGCACACTATAGGAAAAAGCACCAGCCTATGTAGGGTCCCACTATCCTTTTTTTCCCAGAATTCCAGAGGTGCATGTATGGCCTATAGGTCTCCTCACGCCACCTAAGGTGCTCTCTCCCCAGGGAGAGATACATAGTACCCCCCAAATCCTTCCTCTACATATTAAATGCTATTTGCTGAAGTAGGTGGGTAGTATGTATGGTAGAAAAAAAGACTGTTTAAGATGATTAGGCTCACCTTAGGTGGTTGTGCAACCGTAGGCACCACCCTAGTGTACACAAGTGTTGGTGAGCGGTCGGTGCTGCCAGTGTCGTTCGATCCTCACTAGAACGGGTTGCCAGCGTTTCCGGCATCTTTCACATCTGGCTACCAGCATCTAAGACTTGAAAAAGGAGCTCTGCATACTCCGAAACGCGTTGTCATCCTCGATTGAATAAACATAAGTTCACATCCTTGCTCATCTGGTCGTTCTTTGCGCCGACAAAGTGTCTTCACGGAGGGTGTATCGCCTGAGCCACCCTCTCCAATTTCATTTGTTGAAGTGGGACAAGGTAGCCTTATGCGTTAGATACATTTTGACTGTCTAACATTTATGGGGGTTGGCTGACTCTCCCTCAATGACGGATGTAAGGAAAAAAAAAGCATCGGGCTGTTGGACTGGCTTTCAGAAGCTAATGTTTATGGTGGCCTTCTGACTGTCCACCAACTGCAGAAGTCAAGGGAGAGGAAGTTTGGGCGCTTGGTTTTCTACTTACCCAATCGTTTTGGTTTTGAGGAGATCTCATTGGCAAAGGAGTCTTGAGGTATCATATTCCTTTTCCCATCATTGACAGCATGCGCATGCCTCATCATCGCCATGTGTGCATGTACAGTATATGGAGGAGTTGGTAGAGATAGCTGCTGCATGAATGAACATTCAGCTATCTAATGTGTCTCCAGCCTTTTCTGACATCTCTTAATGACACTTTAAAGCCTGCTGGGTACCATACCCTCACCCACTGAAATGTATTCTCAACCACGTTCTTCTGCAGCCTGTTAACCCATTCGTACATTTACATTCTGTCTTCTAACCGTGCGCGTTGGACCGTACATAAATCCTGACCTAATGTTGATGATATCCACAAATATAAATGCACCAGCATAAGATTCAGGAGGAACAGGTAGGCAATTTGCCTTCAGAAAGTAACACAAGCTCTAGTAAGATAAATGTCCTATGAATAATGAATAACCCGGGAGGACTCACCTCACTCAGTGTACTGAGATCTTGTAGTACATGCTGCTCTATGTTATGAGGTTGTGATGAAGTGCAGATAAGCAAATCTGAAAATATATTAAGCTAAAGCTGGCCATACACATTAGATAGAGGTTGGTTGATGGTTGGACAGCAGTTGAACAAGCAATCATCTGGTGAACGTTCCTGTCGCAGACACATTTTACTCCATTTTGCCGTCACAGTTGTTCAAACTGCCCATACATGTTGAATGAAACCGGGCGATGGACGAAAGATCTTTCTGGGAACGTTCTTTCAGAGAAAGATCTTTCATCCACAAGCAATATTTCTTTGAACGAAAGATCTTTCATCCAATATTGGACAAAAATATTAAATATGGCCAACTTCTTTTCAAATCAAAATGTTCTCTTATTGCTCGACTAAAATGATCGTTCGATGTTAAGTTTCAACTGACGAGCTCTCATGTTGGTTGAAATTGTCAGTTTTGGTCAACTTTAGACTAATGTGTGTCTCGGCAGTTGGCCGAAGTGGATCAGGTGACTATGCCATCGTGGAGGAAGAAAAATGCCGGACCGGAAGATGGTGATTAGGCAGCAGGGCAGAGGACCAGGTAGGTATGATCTTTTCAGTAAGGGAGGCATGCTGCCGGCACCTGTTAGAAATTGTGTTCCTGGACAACCCCTTTAAGATCTTCTCTGTCAAAATCTGATGTCAAAATGTAAAATACATCTACAGGGAGTGCAGAATTATTAGGCAAGTTGTATTTTTGAGGATTAATTTTATTATTGAACAACAACCATGTTCTCAATGAACCCAAAAAACTCATTAATATTAAAGCTGAATATTTTTGGAAGTAGTTTTTAGTTTGTTTTTAGTTTTAGCTATTTTAGGGAGATATCTGTGTGTGCAGGTGACTATTACTGTACATAATTATTAGGCAACTTAACAAAAAACAAATATATACCCATTTCAATTATTTATTTTTACCAGTGAAACCAATATAACATCTCAACATTCACAAATATACATTTCTGACATTCAAAAACAAAACAAAAACAAATCAGTGACCAATATAGCCACCTTTCTTTGCAAGGACACTCAAAAGCCTGCCATCCATGGATTCTGTCAGTGTTTTGATCTGTTCACCATCAACATTGCGTGCAGCAGCAACCACAGCCTCCCAGACACTGTTCAGAGAGGTGTACTGTTTTCCCTCCTTGTAAAGCTCACATTTGATGATGGGCCACAGGTTCTCAATGGGGTTCAGATCAGGTGAACAAGGAGGCCATGTCATTAGATTTTCTTCTTTTATACCCTTTCTTGCCAGCCACGCTGTGGAGTACTTGGACGCGTGTGATGGAGCATTGTCCTGCATGAAAATCATGTTTTTATTACCTTGCAGACTTCTTCCTGTACCACTGCTTGAAGAAGGTGTCTTCCAGAAACTGGCAGTAGGACTGGGAGTTGAGCTTGACTCCATCCTCAACCCAAAAAGGCCCCACAAGCTCATCTTTGATGATACCAGCCCAAACCAGTACTCCACCTCCACCTTGCTGGCGTCTGAGTCGGACTGGAGCTCTCTGCCCTTTACCAATCCAGCCACGGGCCCATCCATCTGGCCCATCAAGACTCACTCTCATTTCATCAGTCCATAAAACCTTAGAAAAATCAGTCTTGAGATATTTCTTGGCCCAGTCTTGACGTTTCAGCTTGTGTGTCTTGTTCAGTGGTGGTCGTCTTTCAGCCTTTCTTACCTTGGCGATGTCTCTGAGTATTGCACACCTTGTGCTTTTGGGCACTCCAGTGATGTTGCAGCTCTGAAATATGGCCAAACTGGTGGCAAGTGGCATCTTGGCAGCTGCACGCTTGACTTTTCTCAGTTCATGGGCAGTTATTTTGCGCCTTGGTTTTTCCACACGCTTCTTGTGACCCTGTTGACTATTTTGAATGAAACGCTTGATTGTTCGATGATCACGCTTCAGAAGCTTTGCAATTTTAAGAATGCTGCATCCCTCTGCAAGATATCTCACTATTTTTGACTTTTCTGAGCCTGTCAAGTCCTTTTTTTGACCCATTTTGCCAAAGGAAAGGAAGTTGCCTAATAATTATGCACACCTGATATAGGGTGTTGATGTCATTAGACCACACCCCTTCTCATTACAGAGATGCACATCACCTAATATGCTTAATTGGTAGTAGGCTTTCGAGCCTATACAGCTTGGAGTAAGACAACATGCATAAAGAGGATGATGTGGTCAAAATACTCATTTGCCTAATAATTCTGCACGTAGTGTACAGTAAAAAAAAAAAAAGGGTCATATTTGGAGGTTAGGCCAACCATCTATCTCGTAAGACCTTCTCAGGGCTTCTTTTGGAATGGTCCATCAATGGTGTGACAATCTCAGTTTGCAAAGAGTTAGTGTCATGATCCACTTGGTGTACCATCATGGTTTGTTGTTATATCCAACAGCACAATTATTATAGCCCCAGGGTGTCCTACTATGGAAGTAGTAGTCATGAAGAACCCATTAGTCGGTAACTTAAAGGGGTTTTGCGAGACTTTACTAATGATGACCTATCCTCCGTATCTGATCGGTGGTGATCTGACAACCGGAACTCCTGCTGATCAGCTGTTTGAGAAGGCGCCAGTGCTAGCAGTGGTGCCACTGACTTCTCCAGCTTTGCCTAGGCCATGTGACGTCATGTTCATCAGTCACATGGCCTAGGTGCACCTCAGCCCCATAGAAGTGAATGGGGCTGTGCTGCGATACTAATCAAATGGAACGCCAAGGCGCTACTGCAAGCGACAATGCCTTCTGAAACAGCTGATTAGCCGTGGTGCCAGGTGTCGGACCCCCACTGCTCAGATACTGATGACCTATCCATAGAATAGGTCATCGGTAGTAAAGTCTCAGAAAACTCTTTTAACTACAGGGCGTGCAGCCGTTGCAGTGGGGTATGATGCCTATAGGGCTCGCTGGTACATCTGCCACTCTTCGGCATTACTATAACGAGCATATGGTAGTCACACCTTACCTGGGTATTCCACAGGTGAATATCATTTTGAGGGTGAAAGGTTGACCATCTAGGTCAATTTGACAGAACCAGAATTATCATTGTTTAGCAACACTAAGAAATGTAACCAGAAAACGCAATACGTGGGTCTACCTTGTGTTACAGAATGAGCAATACAGCTGGGGCAGGATGAGGAGAAGAGTAGTGCAATTGCCAAGTTCCTGTAGGTGCACTACGGATAGAGTAGTATAGGAGCAGACTCTCAGCGATTGCCCTTGTGTGACATGATAAGAAGAGTAGTATAGCTACAGGCTCCCTGTGGATCTCTATTGTCAGCCTGAGGGACTAGAACAGGTGCTTGCAGAATGACCTTGAAGCAGCTGAGGAGTGGGGGCCCGGTCATGTTCTGGATCTTGAGTATGAGCTGTCTCACAGCAGTATGAGAGGTGTGTGGTGGTCTGCAGGATTAACTGTCCCACATTAGACTGAG
Source organism: Bufo gargarizans (assembly GCF_014858855.1). NCBI lineage: Eukaryota > Metazoa > Chordata > Amphibia > Anura > Bufonidae > Bufo > Bufo gargarizans. The sequence continues at coordinate 17,414 of NW_025334636.1, read as the reverse complement.
AGGTGTGTTTTCTTTGGGATCATATGTTCCCCACTAGATGGTGGATTATTTCCTGGACCATAGTTTGTACTGTCCCCAGAAATCACTGAAGGACCAAGGGTCTGCTTTGAATAAGGTACTAATATGACAGTCCTTAGATTTAGCATTACATTGTCCTGAAGGCTCCTCTTTATATCACCATCAGAGAGGAAAGCAAGTTTTGTCTTGCTCACAAGTAACGTATACGCTGCAGACCTTCCAGCTTTAAAGGGGTTGTCCCACGAAAAATATTCTACAGTTTTCAAACCAGCACCTGGATCTCAATACTTTATAATTGCATGTAATTAAATATTTTGCATAACCGCTAAGTTATTCAACAAAATCTATCTGTATAGTGCCACCTGCTGTTTGTTATTTTCTTATTTCTTTGACCTCACTTAGATGGCTGCACATGCTCAGTTTCATCCTTCAACTGCCTCCTGAGCTGTGATAGGCAGAGCATAGACACGCCCCCTTAGCTGCAGCAGAAAAGTCACTCCCCTTCAGCTGTCAGCTTGATATAAATCTAGTAGACCAATGAATGAGGAGATCTCAGGATCCATGTGAGGTACAGCGCTGGTTCTAGATTTGTTAGAAATAGGTTGTCATTTACTATATGATGTCTGATTTTCATTTTTTACATTGGTCATGGGATAAATCCTTTAATAGAATATTCCAGTAGCAGCTAAGTGTATGAGAGTTTAACAAATTGCATCCATATTCTGCTGATTTTACCCTTTTCAATTTTCAATTTGACCAAATTCCCTTCCTATCTGTCTTACAGTCAGCACTGCCTCTGCTCTCCCTGCCTCATCCCCTGCCTCCCTACCCAAACACTGTCAGAGCTGACCGCTGCAGCACTTTTCTCTAGCTTCCTGATGCCTCCCTGGTTAGTTAAGTGCTTGGCAGACAGAGAACAGTGTTGCAGCGATCAGCTCTAATACACAGAGATACAGTAGACCTACTGTGAGCCAGTGTCTGGGTAGGGAGGCAGGGGCTGGGGCAGGGAGAGCAGAGGCAGGCTGAGCCTGCCTCTATATAAAGTTATCCATCTTCTGCATTCAATAGAACATTGAAGACAGATTATCCTTAGCAATCAGATACTTTACTGGCAATTTGTTTTATAATGAAAATGTAAATTTGTCCTTTTCTGCTTACTGTTGATCAATGTGTTCGTAAGATGATTATATTACACTTACTAATATAGCCTTTATTGAAATTCTGCACCATTTTCTATATTTCATAAGGTATGTTCCCTTGACTACACAGAAGTCCTGTCCATAATATGGCCACTGATGGAGTTGATTTGCCTGGTCACATGACTCTCCATAAGCGGCCATCTTATGGACAGGACCTCTGTGTGGGCAGCCCAAAATACCTTGTAAACAAGAGGGCAAATAATATGAAATATCAGTTAGTGCCATGTAATCATCTCACAAACACATTGGTCAATAGTAACCAGAAAATGGCCAAACCCTTTGACATGGCTGTCTCTACACATCACAACAAAAATGTAGCAGCAGATGAGCATGCATGCTACTGATCCATTCATCTCTATGGGACTGCCAGAGGTAGCAAAGTACAGCCATCTCCAGAAGTCCCATAGAGTTTGAGTGGAGCAACATTGCGCAAACTTGACCGCCGCTTTATTCAAAGGAGGACATAGGACCTCCATTCTCGACAGTCCTAGTGGCCGGAACTGCACCAATCTAACTGTTATCCCTTATCCACCATTTGTGGTGCTTCTAGCTTCCTTCTCCCCATCAGTCTGTGGTTAGTAGTCCCAATGTTCCACCAGATTTCAAGGAGTATGTTGTTTTTGTGAATAAACCCCTCACAGTCCCTTCTTCTCTGTGTTTTTTCAGTATTATCTTTTCTCCAACAGGTTCAAAGAATGGTTAGTTCCCTCATGTTCTGTGTGTGGAAGTTGCACAATTATTAACACACATGACGTCTATGCAGAGGAATGGGGTAAGAGGCTGACAGAGACCTCCAGTGATGAACATGTTGAGGGGAAAAAAATAACAGTACTGGAACAATATGGCTGCGGGTGGGGAGCCTTCTTAAAACAAATTAAAGGGGTTGTTCAGACACAAACCTTTTTTTACTGTCTCAGATCAGAAAAAAACCCAGTAATAAAAGGTAAAATACCATTACCGTTCCTGTTCTGATTACCAGGTCTCTGCTGGTCTCCACCTACTGGTCCAGTGTCCACACACAGGAAACGCCTGGCTGGTGCAGGTTACTCCGGGCACAGCTACCCACAAGAGGGAGTGCTGTGAGGAGGAATGGGGGTGGTATTGGCACTGATAGGAGTAGTTGTGGTTCACGTGGGCTTTCCTCTTTCTGGTGCTTCTTGGAGGCCATGTGGCAGTGAATGTAAGAGGCACTCTTTCTTCCCTTGGGGCATTCCCTGACTCTCTGGAGCTCCTGTCTGGTTGAAGTTGGGGTTGCCTTGATGGTGGATGTTTGGCAGGGTGCAATGCAGGAGGTCAGGTAGAGTGAGAGCCGGCAAATGGTGAAGACAGTCACCAGGCCCAATTTAGTTGCAATAAATAAAGTCTCTTTTGTACTGCACAGATAAATAGGAGTAGTAGTTCATACAGCAGCAAAAGGCACAGTTCCGAGGTATGTTATAGAGTAGGAGTCTACCTTTGTTTGTGGATAGGCAGTAGCAATCAGGGCCGGACTGGCCATAGGGCAGACCGGGCATTTGCCCGGTGGGCCGGGCCGCCTCAGGGTTCGAGTTTGTGTGCCGTGACTGCCGGCCGGGTATGGCCTAATCACACCCCTGTCACTGTGACTGCTCCGCCTCCTGTCAGCCCCGGCCACCCACTGTGACACAATGAACAGACACATATACTGACTGTGTGAGACTGTGCTCCGCCTCCTGTGCTCCGCCTCCTGTGCTCCGCCTCTGTGCTCCGCCTCCCATCTTCCGGCGGCCGGCAGTGTAACGTCGCTCACTCCGACGTCACGCGCCTGCTCCGCCTTCAGTGTGGGAGGAGCAGCGCGTGCGACGTAACGTAGTGAGTGATGTCACAGTTACGCTGCCGCCGGCCGCCAAGTTTACTCATATACTTTGCACAAGTTTATTTACAAGCTCAATAGCTCACTTACATAAGGAACAGCGGGGTCTGTCTTACAATAGGGAGGGACACTGTTATGGGGGGGGGGGGTATATCTGTGGATCATGTGGATGATGACACATATATATAGCACAAGATGCTTGCGCTGCCATATATGTGTGTCATCCACAGATCCCCCCCGGCCACCCATAACAGTGTCATCCACAGATGCCGCCATAACAATGCCATGCAATCCACAGATATCCCCTTAACAGTCTATTAAGGGGATATCTGTGGATGACACTGTTATGGGGTGGGGTCTGTGGATGACGCACTGTTAATAACAGTGCATCATCCACAGATGCCCATAACAGTGCGTCATCCACTGATGCCCCCATAATAGTGTCATCCACAGATCTCCCATAACAGTGTGTCATCCACAGGTCCCCCATAACAGTGTGCCATCCACAGGTCCCCCATAACAGTGTGCCATCCACAGGTCCCCCATAACAGTGTGCCATCCACAGGTCCCCCATAACAGTGTGCCATCCACAGGTCCCCCATAACAGTGTGCCATCCACAGGTCCCCCATAACAGTGTGTCATACTGTCATCCACAGATCCCCCATAACAGTGTGTCATACTGTCATCCACAGATCCCCCATAACAGTGCGCCTGCGCACTGAGGAGAGACAGAAAGGAGGGCAAATAATCATTGGAAGCAAGCAGAGGATGGCACAGCAGACGACTGAACAGCTTCTTTTGTAAGTAAATTGTTTTATTATAAATGTAGTTTAATGTTTTTGTCTTTTATTATATTCTGGCTTTTGCTTGGTTATGTATGATGCTTTTTGATAATAAGTAAATGTAGTGGTGCTATAATGTGGACCCCAGGCCTCTCTGATGTCCTGCAGGCTGGCGCTGTGGTAGCATACAGTTGGTCAGGCAGCAGAAAGGCTCTGGGGCGGTCATTGTGCTCTGGAACTTTTCCCTTCACAGCCACTGCTACCTCTCATACAGTGCAGACTCTGCAGGAGGCTTTCCGTTTGCTCTCCGTCCTCTTAAAAGTCTATGGGAATCAAAACGGATCCATCTGGTTACAGTTATGCAAGACGGAAAACAAAGTCCTGTCGACAGGACTTTGTTTTCCGTCTTGCATAAGGGGACCCAGACTGATCCGTTATGCTTTCTCATAAACTTCTATTAGGACAGAGCAAAACGGAATGTCTCTTAGGGTCCATTCACACGTCCGTTGTCTCTTTCCTGATCTGTTCAGTTTTTTGCGGAACAGATCTGGACCCATTCATTTTCAATGGGTCCTGAAAAAAATCGGACAGCTCAATGTCAGATTTTTTTTCAGGACCCATTGAAAATGAATGGGTACAGAACTGGTCCAGATCTGTTCTGCAAAAAACGGAACAGATCAGGAAAGAAACAACGGACGTGTGAATGGACCCTTAAAGGTTTCCGTTTTGCATTCCATCTGGCCATTCCGTTATATTCCGTTTGAAACGGAACCTATAATGGAATGGCATAACGCAGATGTAAACCCACCCTGTACGGAATAGGTGGTATTTGCCAGAGTTGCTGGAGAACTGTGAGTGCAATTTCGGGGGCACTGACCTGTACAGGGTGTGAGGATGGGGAGGTTGAGATCCACTGAGGATATTATAAGACTTTTCTGTAGCTTCCTATATTGTTGCAAAGCTTGTGTGTTGGCTGAAGCCTTCCTATCTTACTGGTGGCTGGCCCTGCCCCTCAATTGTGCTTCCGGGTTTGGCTCCGCCCCTAGACTGCAAGGGGGTGGGGCCTGTTGGGGGTCATGTGATTGGGCTGCTCAGTCAAAAATGCCCGGGCCTATTTTTTGTCCCAGTCCGGCCCTGGTAGCAATGATGATAGTGGAAGTCCTGAGTCTCTCTCCGAACACGCTTAGCAATCTTTCCAAATTACCGCGGGTGCGGTAATTCTGTTTTCATTAACTCTTTCTGCAATTCCCAGGCTGAAGGGTGCAGAGCTTAGAACCAGATGGCCAGTCTGTCTTAAACTGTGACGGGTGACGGAGGCAAGTAACCCTTTACACAAGCAGTAAAGTCTTAATGTCATACATGAGCGGTATCTTACTGTCTGAATCCAGTGCACAACCTTGATGGTTCTAAACCTTCTCTCAGTTAAGTTGTTCTTTGGCAGCTATTCAGTCTCAGGAATAGTGTTTTCTGGACGAGGCTTCACTTTGGACCTACTTTGCAGGAGTTCACACATTTAGGACCTGTCTCTAGCTTGTCTGACTAGACACTCACACGCAAACCAGAGGAGGCCAGACCAGCTGATCTCCATGGCAACCTAACCAAGACCGCCAGTGTTAACTGTTGATGTCCATATATAACACCCCAAAGTGGTGTTACCGCTTCTGCACCTTGCTACTGTCTTTATTGGTCTAGCCTTATGTTATCTTATGCATTTATTCCAGGTCCTCCACAATGTGCATTTCTAATGTTATGTAACTGTTCATGTAATGTGCCTGGTTTACCATCAGGTGGCAGAAAACACATCAGAGCTATATTTAGATAGAATGGAATATTCTATTCTAACCCCCCCTCTGGAGAGAGGTGGGAGTCCTACTTCCTGCAGGAAGGGTGGGGCAGAAGTTCTAGTCAGTCTAGCTTACCCCCAGCTAAGTAAAGGGTGTGCAGGTGCACGTCTCTGCTAGACGTGCCCACGCCAGCCAGAGCACCTTAAGCTCTGCTGCTTATGGAGGCCAAAGCTTGAAGCCTCAGGAGCCAGGAGGAAAGTTCCCCGGCATAACCTAGAGTCAGACTACAGAGAAGAAGTGCAGCATACAGAAGAAGCTGAGTTATACAGCCAGCCTGTCAGTACAGTCGAGTCAAAGAGAAACAGATATAGCAGAGTGGAGTTTGCCTGCCAGTTTCATGCTAAAGCCTGCTGGAACCAAGACAAAGCATGTAAACCCTTCTGGAGAACGTTTATGTAGAGTAAAGCTGCCATTGTACTTCATCTCAAGGTCTGGACTCCAGTTAGTCTTTTATCCCTCAATTATCCCCCCTATTTTTTGCTTTGGAGCCAAAGACTGGGGTCCACCCGTATCCAGGTAGGAGCACCGGGACACACATAAAGGGACATTTTAGGCTGCAACATACCATTAGGCATTTCCTACACCTGGGACACGTTATATAAAGGGCCCTAGGGGGAGCCGCACGTTGCACATTCACAACTATTCAGAATACATAGAACCAGACTTATCATTACACTTACATCTTACTCCACTTTTACATATGTCCAAAGTCACTTTTGGCTAAGTCAGATTTGGCTAATACTGTGATAAATGTGGTTTGACGGTAGCAGTTTATCCTTCAGTAAGCGGCTTTACGAAAAAGTCGCATGTTCTATTAAAAAGTCGCATAAGATAAGCATGATCCTCACTAGAGTGAAATTGCGCAATTCTTTGCAACTTTTTAAATTGTCGCAATAGTAAATCTGTCTAAAGATTCATTTACATAAGAAAACACGCCCACTTTCAGAAAACTGGCGAGCATAGCGCAGAGCTAATAAAAGTCGCAAATTTTTGCGCAGTTTTAGCATTTGTGCAAAAATTTGCGACTTTTTCACTCTTTAATTTTGTATATTTTTTATTTTATAGTGCATAGAAAAGTAAGTGCTTTTAGCAATAAATCACAACATTTCACTTTCCGCAAACAACCTTTAACAGTTATCCACTGAGTCACTGTACGGGTCTTTTCTTACACGTCGAGAGAGACTTAGGCTACTTTCACACTAGCGGTTTTTGCAGATCCGTCATGGATCTGCAAATACGCTTCTGTTCCAATAATGCAACCGCATGCATCCATCATGAACCGATCCGGTTGTATTATGTCTTCTATAGCCATGATCCGTCATGAACACCATTAAAAGTCAATGGGGGGCGGATCCGTTTTCTATTGTGTCAGAGAAAACGGATCCGTCCCCATTGACTTACATTGCAGCGTTTTTCTGTCCGCGATGGGGACGCAACCAAATGGAACGGAATGCATTTTGTTGCGTTTCGTTCAGTTCAAAAGCATTTTCTTCCGCTATTGAGATCCTATGACGGATTTCTATAGCGGAATTGAAAACGCTAATGTGAAAGTAGCCTGAGAAGGAGAGTCCAGCGAACCTGGTAAGCAGCGGGGAAACAGTAAAGAGTAAGGTGAGTATACCTTACTTTTAGGACAGGGATGTAGGTAAAAAGAAACCAGATGAACCTCTTCTGTGGGCGCCGCCAAGGATACCATCTGTCACACATACAGGGGGTGGGGAAGTGACCACTGAGCTCCACCCGCACCCCTGTCCTTGCCTCGCAAGTCCTAGTGACAAGGGACAACTGGTCTACAAGCCCTTAGCTAGGAAAATGCAGGGAAGACAAACAACACATGCAACAGAGTAGCCAAAAAAGCAGAGTCAAAAACCAAGAGAGCAGCAAGGTACCGGAGGAGCAAGCAGAGGGTGGTCAGGAGAAGCCGAAGTCAGAACCAGGAGGAAACACCAAGACCAACGAATGAGACAGACGGGTAATCAGAAGCCGAGCAGGAACAACAACCAGGTAAGTATAACGCAGGAAGGACCTCAATAACAGGCTATCTGTGGCCAGCAGATTGCCTGTTTAAATAGGGAGCTAGTGGAGTCATGTGACGTGGCCAGCGTCACATGACTCCTTTGTTCCAATACAGCCGAGCGCCGAGTGATCAGCTCGGCCCTCAGCCCCAGAGTGGTTGCCACGGGCGACGCCGTAGCACGCCTCGGCCGTCCCCGCCTCCTGGAACCATGTACAGAGCGCATAGTTCCAAAATCTTTATTGTCTACGCGTTTCAGGGGTGAATAACCCCCTTCATCAGGACAGTGATAGTCTAGGGCTAAAAAATATATACAGTATCCCTTAGATCTAGGGCTAAAAAACAGGCTTCTCAACCACACCATCTTTGAAATTATGAGCATTATGAACATTATTACGGTACATATGTATACATACTGGCAAATATATGTTGGAATGTAGCAATTGGTATAGTTCACGGAAAGTGTGGTATACGCTAAAAAATGTAACTTTTATTGGTATATCAATAAAAACAGGGGAAGAACAACGTGACCTGAAAAATCCCTAATAAATATGAGGCAGGTGGGGTGGCACTAAACAAGTGCTCAAACCAAAATGTGGCATGTGAAACCCACCATATGTGTAATATCGCCACCCCCACTCTTTAACCAATAAGGGATCTGAAAATGTGCCCCAATGTCAAATCGCCTCCATTGTCCTGGAAAGGTGATCCAGGTACAACTATGGAGAGGTGAGATGGGAATCCCATAAAATCACCCGCAGCTGATACTGCAGGGATCACCACTGTGCCGTATGATTCGTGTGTAGCAGCACAGCTGTAGGTATCCTGCAAGATCGCACCCAGCCCTACTTCCCAATAAGAAAACTGTCATCGCAGTGGTACAAGCTCAACGCGTTTCACGGCCGTACTAGCGACGGATATGCTGTCATGCTGTTGCTCTGAATGAATGAGATAGCTCAGCTTAGATCCAGATAGGCAGGTTATTTTGGCTCCTGATGATCCTTACATAGAAGAAACGCGTTGAGCTTGTACCACTGCGATAGCATGAGCTAGGTGACTGGCTGGGTGCGATCCTGCAGGACACCTACAGCTGTGCCGCTACACACTTTTGGTCCCTTAACAAGTGGGAGGCACATATGCAAATTGCTGTAATTCCTGCACCGTTCACCTGATTTGGATGTAAATACCCTCAAATTAAAGGGCTTCTGTCACCCTACTAAAGTGTTTTTTTTTGGCTTCTTATAATCCCTATACTGCGATATATCAATCTATAATGCTATTACTCATTTTGGTTCAGTAGTTAATTCAAAAAACAGACTTTTATAATATGTAAATTACCTCTCTACCAGCAAGTAGGGCTGTTACTTGCTGGTAGCAGCCGCATGCTCCTTTCATAAAGACGCCCCGTCCTCATGTTGATTGACAGGGCCAGCGAACGCGCTCGTCTTCTGGCTGGCCCTGTCTGCGTTCAAAATCTGGCGCCTGCGCCGTACCTGCCTTCAGTCGGCGCAGGCGCACTGAGAGGCGGACACTCGCTCGGCCGCTCCTTCCTCAGTGCGCCTGCACCGGGTGTAGATGTGACGTCAACGGCGCAGGCGCATTGAGGATGGAGCGGCCGAGCGAGCATCCTCCTCTCAGTGCGCCTGCGCCGACTGAAGGCAGGTACGGCGCAGGCGCCAGATTTTGAACGCAGACAGGGCCAGCCAGAAGACGAGCGCGTTCGCTGGCCCTGTCAATCAACATGAGGACAGGGCGTATTTATGAAAGGAGGATGCGGCTGCTACCAGCAAGAAACAGCCCTACTTGCTGGTAGACAGGTAATTTACATATTATAAAAGTCAGTTTTTTTTTATTAACTATTGAACCAAAATGAGTAATAGCATTATATATTAATATATCGCAGTATAGGGATTATAAGAAGCCCAAAAAAAAAAAAAAAAAATGACTTTAGTGGGGTGACAGAAGCCCTTTAAAGCTGACAGTCTACAGTTAGAGCATATCTTGTTTGTTTCATTTGAAATCCATTGTGGTCGTGTATAGAGCCAAGAATGTTAGAATTGTGTTGATGTCCCAATATTTATGGACCTGACTGTATATATGTTGTCTGTTCTATGTGTATCACTGTCCTGATGAAGGGGGTTATTCACCCCTGAAACGCGTAGACAATAAATATTTTGGAACTATACGCTCGACTTTGCTGGTATCCGTGTCAGCGCCCAGAGAAGAGGTTCATCTGGTTTCTTTTTACCTACATCCCACTTCAGCTCCAGCACCCGTATTTTTGGGCGCAGGCAGGAACCCAGGCTGCAGCCGAGTCCCCGTGTGCTGGTCGGGATATACACCAGCAGGAGCCTGTATACCTGTTGTGACCACTGACCACCTCACAGTAGACTCTGGTAAGCCAACTATTTATTTGTATACGATAATACTTTGGAGCCACACCACGCATGAGGCGCTGTCCTCGCTCCTCTTGTTTTCTCTTGCATTACTTTTAGGACAATCTTAGCTGGTAAAAACTAATTCCAGCAGCTGAACAATCCCTTTAAAGCCCACTGTACTCAAAGCCTACAGGCCTAGACGACTCTAGGACTGTCCAATGTGCCATCCTGCCAGTGGTGGAGCTAGCGGGGGCATCCCTCAGTGTCACGCCCAACTGTGTGGCGGGGACCAAGTAGCTTGCGCCAGGATGCTAGCGGTACAGGGGCTCAATAGCACCACTTGTTGGGAGATCATGGTCAGGTGAGTACAAATGTTATTTTTTAGGGTCATCTATGGCTGGTATATAATGTTGTGGGCATTTGTGGATGGTATATAATTTGAAAACATCTGTGACTGGCATATATATAGATTTTTTTTTTTTGCGGGGGGGGGGGACATCTGTCGCTGGCATATTATTTTGAGGGTAATTGTGGATGGTATATAATTTTTTTTGGGGGGGGGGCATTAATTACTGGCATATTATTTGGAGGGTTATTGTGGGTGGCCTGTTGTGGTGCTCTGCCAATGGCTGGGACTGTGTGGTGGCTTGCGGGGCCAGGTTGGTCTCCTCTCGCTGCTATTAGGAGTGCCCCATTCACTGCTCGACTAATCCACCTCTCCCCCATTACTCCTCTGTCTCCTCACTGGCTCCCGATTGCCCAGAGAATCCAGTAGAAAACACGAAGACATACAAGGCCGTCCACAGCCTGTCCCCTCCATCCATCCCTGACCTGATCTCCCAGTACCTTCCCACATGTAATCTCCGATCCTCACAAGATCTCCTTCTCTCCTCTCCCCTAATCTCCTCCAAGATTTCTCCCGTGCAGACCCCGTACTCTGGAACCCTCTACCCCAACATATCAGACACTCACCGACCATGGAGATCTTCAAGAGGAACCTGAATCCCACTGTACCGCCATATGAGCAGCTTCTACCCTCACCTACTGTATCCTTCTCCCATCCCTTGTAGGCTCTCGAGGGCAGAGTCCTCTCTCCTTCTTGCCTTTTTCATGTTTATTGTACTTTTTTTTATATTATGTATGTAAACCCCTTACCATATGTACAGAGCCATGGAATAACTAGCCCTGTATTAATCAATAATAATGATTATCTCTATCTCATATCTATCTATCTATCTATCTCTCTCTCTCTATCTATCTATCTCTCTATCAATCTCATATCTATATATCTATCTCTCTATCTCATATCTATCTATCTCTCTATCTATCTCTCTCTCTCTCTATCTATCTCTCTATCAATCTCATATCTATATATCTATCTATCTATCTCATATCTATCTATCTATCTATCTATCTATCTATCATCTCTCTATCTCATATCTGTCTATCTATTATCTATCTCATATCTACCCGCGGTCCTCCATTAATTCTTTTGGAATTTTCAACTTTTGTGTGGACGGGATGTGGACCCATTCATTTTAATGGGTCCGCAAAAAAAATGCAGACAACACTTTGTGTGCTGTCCGCATCCGTATGTCCTTTCCGTAGCACTGCAAAAAATATAGAACATGTCCTATTTTTGTCCCTTTTGCGGACAAGCATAGCCATTGTTACAATGGATCTCCAAAAAAACGGATGGAACGTGGATGTCACACGGACGTCATCTGTATTTTTTTGGATCCGCTTTTTGCGCACCACACAAAATACCTAGTGTCGTGTGAATGTAACCTTAGAGGCATAGCGCCATAGAAATAAACGTCGGCAGTGTGATTGTTATATATTGTCCCATACGCAGACACCAGTATTATTGGAGGTGATGGAGCACGCGGATACGTTTTTATCCCACTGGCGGTCACTGGGGGCCTATAGGACCTGATCGGCCACACATTCGGTCTTCACCCGGCCCCATGACTGCCGTCATGAAGGCTTTTATTAACTACTTTCTGTAAAATGGGATTATTTAAAAAGGTAGGAAAATGCATCAAATGATTAGAAACGTCGCTAATGCCCCCTTTTGGGTGGAGGGGGTACTTATGTTTGACATTTTGGAGGGTACACACACTGTGCAGCCGGGCACTGGCTCCTCAGCTCTCACCCCACACACTGAGCTCCTGATGGCGGCAGAATCAGTGATCCTTATTCTTTATTGCCGCCGTTGAGGGTAATAGCAGGCCCCTGCTGAGGCGTTACCCTGACAACGCATCCCGGGCCCTTTCTGTCAATCATTCCCCCCCCCCCCCCCCCCCCCGTCAAGGCTCCGCCCCCGACACCCATCGTGACGTGGACACGTGAATCACCCCCCTCCTTCTCCAGCCCACGCCCGCTTAGTCACTCAGCAGCAGCTAAAGGAAAGAAGGGAGGGGGCGGGGAGCGGCACGCGCCGTCCGTATCACGCCCTAGGTAACTGATTGGCGGACGGTGCGGAGACCTGACCAATTAGAGCGCAAGAAGGGCGTGGTTACAGCGAGGCAACGCTCCGGCAGACTGAACAGCGTAGCATTCACTGACAGCTCTGCGGCCGGAGCAGCTGTGCTGCTAGGGCTCTGCGCGAGGGGGTGGGATGCTACGCTGTGATTGGTCGCTGATCGCCGCAAGGAGGACTCTGATTGGCTGCTGAGCCGCTGGGCAGGTATGTGCGTAGGCGGAGGGAGGGTAATTGGGGGACGGTGGGCTTCTGGGGGTCTCTGCGTCCGGAGGGGGAGGGGGGTTTGAGCTGTATGGCTTGGGCTTTGGAAGATGTTTAGTAATAGAAGACTAGTTAGTTGGTGGTGACTAGTTCTTCAAAGGTCTCCACCAGTACCCTGTGACAGAGCTGGCGGTGGTCACCGAGCTTCTGCTGCACCATCCAGTCCTCCTCAGTGCTGAGCTGTCTGCGGGCAGTGGTCATGGGCACAAGCCTGGCCCCTAGCAGGGCACGAAGTCTGAGGGGCCACAGCCATCAACTCAGCTCAACATAGAACTACTTCATGTATTAACCCCCTTCTTCCTGTATGTTGCAGGTTATATAGAAAATTGTAGACCCCCCCCCCCCCCCATTGGAAAAATATTCAAAAACTCAGTTTTGATGAATATTGGTACAAATGTTGCACTCTGTAAAATAGTAGCAATAAGTTGCAAGTGAAAAGAAAATACTTTGAAGCTTGTCCTATAGGTGCCCGGAGTGTTAGAACAGATCTCCATTGGTCAGGAATGGACATTGTGCCCCCCACATGGGTATAGGATCGGTCTGAGTGGTCTGGATTCTTGGGGCATCTGATTGCACTGGGTTATTTGGGGCATGGGACCCGTCCGGACTATTGGGGCATGGGACCCGTCCGGACTATTGGGGCATGGGACCCGTCCGGACTATTGGGGCATGGGACCAGTCCGGACTATTGGGGCATGGGACCAGTCCGGACTATTGGGGCATGGGACCGGTCCGGACTATTGGGGCATGGGACCGGTCCGGACTATTGGGGCATGGGACCGGTCCGGACTATTGGGGCATGGGACCGGTCCGGACTATTGGGGCATGGGACCGGTCCGGACTATTGGGGCATGGGACCGGTCCGGACTATTGGGGCATGGGATCGGTCCGGAATATTGGGGCATGGGATCGATCCGGACTATTGGGGCACGGGACCGGTCCGGACTATTGGGGCAACTGATTGGTTTGGATTATTGGGGGTTTTGATAGGTCTAGATTAGGGATGCTCAACCTGCAGCCCTCCAGCTGTTGTAAAGCTAAAACTCCCACCATGCCCTTCTGTAGGCTGATAGCTGTAGGCTGTCTGGGGATGATGGGAGTTGTAGTTTTGCAACAGGTGGAGAGCCACAGGTTGAGCATCCCTGGTCTAGATTATTGGGACATCTGATCGGTCTGGATTATTGGGGTATGTGATAAAATCTGGATTATTGGGGTATGTGATCATTCTGGATTATTGGGGTATGTGATCATTCTGGATTATTGGGGTATGTGATCATTCTGGATTATTGGGGTATGTGATCATTCTGGATTATTAGGGTATCTGATCAGTCTGGATTATTGGGGTATGTGAAAGATCTGGATTATTGGGGTATGTGATAGATCTGGATTATTGGGGTATGTGATAAAATCTGGATTATTGGGGTATGTGATAAAATCTGGATTATTGGGGTATGTGATCATTCTGGATTATTGGGGTATGTGATCATTCTGGATTATTGGGGTATGTGATCATTCTGGATTATTAGGGTATCTGATCAGTCTGGATTATTGGGGTATGTGAAAGATCTGGATTATTGGGGTATGTGAAAGATCTGGATTATTGGGGTATGTGATCATTCTGGATTATTGGGGTATGTGATCATTCTGGATTATTGGGGTATGTGATAGATCTGGATTATTGAGGTATGTGATCATTCTGGATTATTAGGGCATCTGATCAGTCTGGATTATTGGGGTATCTGATCGGTCCTTGACCATCCGGTGTCACAAAAGGCAATTGGTTAATCGGATCCAATCATTCTGGTTCTGTATGCGACACATTGACCATCTTAAAGGGGATATCCAATTAAAAATGTTGCTGTGACATAGATATACATGAGATCACATTGGGGGTCGCGGACCACTATGGAGCGCTGAAACCGCTTGGACACCACTTGGAGTTCTCCATCAGTTCTGAGGGACATCCAGTTTGTTCACTTGCTTATGGCAGGCGTCACTACGAAGCACCACAGGTGGTGTGCCCTCTCCATAGAGCCCTGCAAATCAGTGCTCTCTGAGGTCAGGCTTCACCCGTGTGAGCTCCTCACGTGTATCCGTGATGTATCATGGATGCAGACGGCCGTACAGGTTTTTACAGATGAGTAACTAGTGGAGGCAGCGTGCCAGTCATTTTGAGCAGGGAGGGGGAGCCGGTGCCTCCCGCGGATCCTCCAGTGAACTTCGGCTGCACATACCTGTAGTCCATGTTCGTTTCATGTGTTCCCGGGTCCTGACAACTTCTCGCTTTATAGTTGGCTCTTTGGGGATGAAAATACCATGAACCATATAGATCCTACGTTATATATAGGTAACTGACATGATATTACGGTTGTCTAGTTGTTTACTAGACGGGCTTCTGCTCTTTATAGAGCTTTTTCATAAATATACACACCCCTGAAAAATGTTGGGTCACTTTAGGTTTTTAGTTTCAGGGTTTGTCATTGAGGAGTAAGGAGAAGGTGAGAAATTCAGATAAAAGAATACACAAATCAGCGCACAAGGTGGCCGGTTCAGTGGTCTCTGAGGATGTGAGACTACAACTCTCAGCATGCCCTGTTGGATAGGGTCTAGTTAGCAGTGGGGCAGCGCCAAAGCCACGTCATGGACAAACCCCCTCAGTATCTGATCTATTGGGGTCCAACATTCGGGACCCTCACTAATTGTTTGAGAAGGCACTGGCGCTCAGAGTAGCCTTCTTGCACTTCCCCTAGGCCATGTGACGTCACGGTTATTAGTCACATGACCTGGGAGCAGCTCAGCTCCATAGAAGTGAAGCCACTATACAATGTACGGTGCTGTACTTGGCAAGCAGAGAGAAGGCTGCGCCGCTCACAGGAGTGCCGGTGCCTTCTCAAGCAGCTGATCGGCGGGGGTCCCGGGTGTTGGACCCCCAATAAGCAGATACTGATGACCTATCCTGAGGATAGGTCATCAGTTGCAAAAATCCCAGAAAACCCCTCTAAGCGTTTCAGTGGGGAATGCTGTGTCTCATAGGTATCTATAAACAACAGTGTGGTTCGGGAACCATGACATCTCTAACCTGTGGCACCCTGCTCTGGGGTGAGGGCTAGTAGCCAGAGCAGAGAGGAATCGGAAAGAGCGACTTCAGATTTCTGGTACATGGTCAACGAGGTGTCGTGTAATACCTAGGAGAAATGAGTGGCCTGTCAGCTGCCAGGGCTGCAGTTATCACCAGTGGGTCCTCATGTAGGGGTTGGAGTGCTGCACCCACTGAGGACTAAACCTGGCCATACACATGGTAGCAGGTTATCTCCCCAAGAACAAGGGTTTGGCAATTCAAACATGCTCGATCCTTAATCTTCCCCAACATCAGCCGAGAGTCGGGAGAACACCATGCACATTAGATGGTTGACATAGATCCTATGTGTATGGCCAGCTTAAAGGGGTGGTCAAGGTTTTCCTTTTTTTTTATTCTCACCCAGCAGTATCTGTGAATAGATCTATACTTACCTGTTCCCGGGCTGTCGTTACTGCACTTTCGGTCCTCGTCTGTCAACTTCTGCACAGGCCGGGTCATGTGCACCACTGAGGCCGATCACTGGCCTTAGTGGTGGCATGTGCCCAAGTGGCATGTGACCCAACAGTGACATGTCGCTTGGGGACATGTCGCTGCTGAGGCCAGTCACTGGTTGCATTGGCACACATGACTCCTTCTGTGCGGGAAATTGACAGTGGAGGATCAGAAGGTCAGGGAGCAGGTAAGTATAAAAAGCTTCACAGGTACCACTGGGCGGTGGGATAACAAAAACTGCACAGCCCCCTTAAGCTGGTAATACACATTAGATATATGTCAACCATCTAACGCAACTCAGTCCTCACTCATAACCACACACAAGGTTTCTGTTGTGTGTGTCGTTGTCCCATAGGACCTATAGGATCGTTTAGTAATGCACTTCACGAGGTGGTTGACTTTGAGAGATGTAGGATCACCATGTCGTGTAGCTTTGTTTTGTAGTAAGCTGTTGCGTGTGGTCAGCAGCTATCACATCGAGCTCAGGGAATCCACCTACATTTCTATGTTTTTCCGTCTTCGCTGGGCACCCGCTTTGTAACATGTCCTTAAGTATCACTTTCATGTTGCTCTGAAGTTTTGTTTGCTTTTGAGTGTGTAGCTAAGCCAGATACATCTACATTACATACATATATTTCGTCTTGTTGCTCACCCTACAGAAAACAAAAGAATTTAGACTTTGTCATTGGTGACTCACGTTACCAGATGCATCACAGAACCGATGCCCTCTTCAGTATGAAGACCTGACTTGCTACAATAGACGAGCTGCGTTCTGTTCAGACTGTAGGGTAACCCACTGTTAACAAGTTGCTTATAACATTGTGTTCTTATTTTTGTCTCGTAGACTCATGTTGGCCAAAGGGATCAAACGTAAGTTCTCGGAGGTAGAGGGGGAGATGGGAACTGGTCCTAAAGTAGAGATGGCACCTCGATGCCAGAGCTCACTGCCCGCAGTGCAGTCCCACTGCTTGATGAACATATCTCTACTGAAGCTTCACCGCAGCCTGCACCACGTGGAGCCTAACCTCAG